>NC_056734.1:88055429-88247929 GCF_019279795.1 Protopterus annectens
AGGATGGCTCTGCTTATTATAAAACCAGACATCCTGCCAAAATGAACTAGAGATTGTTACACTGAACACTGGGTCACTGACAAGATGCAGATTAAAAATGGATGGCATTATGGGAAGAAGACTGGACATTTTGGGTATCCAAAAGACAAGGAGGAAGGATACCACAGTGAAGTCTCTTGGTTTGTGATCAAAAATTTAGGGGAAAGACAAACTAGAAATGGTGTAGGAACTCTGGTGAGAAGGAGTCTTCTGAAGACAGTGAGGGATTGCATCAGAATTAGTGACAGACTCACATCAATCAGACTAAAGTGTATGGATAGAACAGTCCTCATGATCTCAGCCTGTGCTCCATGAAAGAGCTGTGACTGTTAGGAAGAAAGGTACTCAGACAGCAGTTACTGTATAACGTTAATAAAGTGAGTCAGAATGAGTTGATCTTTATGAGACCAACATCCTCATGCTAATACAGATAAAATAAGATATGAGGACTGAATTTGCCCATGTGATTCTGGGAACAGGAATAATGAAGGAGAGGCCATTTTAGACTTATGTGAGGCAAATGGCTTAATGGCGGCTAACACATAGTTCACCAAGAGACACAGTCAGAAAACTGCATACAAGAGTGGTCAACATAGAGCTCTGCTACAAAAAGGGCATTTGAATCAAATCCGAGATTGCAGAGTTATTCCTAGTAAAAATGTCATCCCCATCATTAACCTCCGAGGACACAATCAGCTGCAAGCAATAGATAGAGAAGGCTCTAAAGTCAACAGATATTAGACTGAAAATCTGGAAGTCGACTGGAAAGAAAGCAGAGAAATTCAAGGAATGCCACCTCAGGAAGAAGAGGAAATATCTGGAGTTGAAAAGAAATGGTAACATCTCAAAATAGTATGGGTAAAGACTATATAACAGATATGTGACAAAGCTGAGTATGGAAATAAAGTGCATAAGGAAATCTGGTTGCAAAATGCAGAAATCCAGAAAGTTATCAAAAGAAAGATTGAATGCAGAAAGAATTGGGAGGTAGAAGAGCAAGATCAAGTGAAGAAGGAAT
Organism: Protopterus annectens; assembly: GCF_019279795.1. Lineage (NCBI taxonomy): Eukaryota > Metazoa > Chordata > Ceratodontiformes > Protopteridae > Protopterus > Protopterus annectens. The sequence goes on from NC_056734.1 coordinate 88,056,487, forward strand.
ATTGGTTGGGTAACAAAGACAAAAAGAGCAGTCACAATAGCTAAGAACAAGGCACCAGAGAAACCTACTAGCTTCTGAAACATAACACAGCAGATGGAATAAGGAAGCTCTACCAAGCTGCAGGGCAAAGACTGAAAGATAAAGAAGATAGTCAGCAGATCCCATTCATAAAGGCCTGGCAAGGACACTAAAGGCTGATGGGAGAAGTGTTTTCAAAAGTTTCTTTGTGAAGAAAACCCCACAAAAGTTGCACTACACATGCACTGCCTACACTGAAGGATAAAGGAGAACTCACTAGAAGAAGTAAAACTGCACTAAAGAAAATGAAGTCAAGAAATGTGGCATCCTCAGATGAAGTCACTGTATATATGATGAAGATGTTGGGAGAGTTAGGAGATAACTGGCTCCTGAGGATACTCATTGCAGTACAGGCAGAGAGGTGTGACATAGATGACTGAGGAATAGACAGTGCCATTGTACACGAATAAAAGGGGTATTCATAACTGTAACTAATGCAGAGGTATCAGAATCCTGTCACACTACAAGAAAGTGCTAGAGAGAATGACTAATAAATGAATACACAGCGAAGTAGAATGTAAAATGGGAGAAGAGCTGTTTGGACTCAGATCAGGATGCACTATAGTCAGTCTGATATTTCAGTGAGACAGGTAGTGAAGAAGGACCTGGAGATGAAGAAAAAGAGTCCACTGGACGTTCCTTCACTTGGAGAAACACATGACAGGGTTCCAGGAAAGGTGTTCTGTAAGGGTTGAAGTTCTAAAAATATATTTTTAAACAGCTTGACTGAATTATCACTTGCAACATAGGCAAACGTACATTTATATGCTTCTTTGTGAACTGCATATCAAATATCTCTTTCAAATCTTTTCTGACCTATTCTGACTGATTCCTATAGCTATTTTGCAATATTTTATATGTCTTACTAATTATCCCTTCTGTTCTAGGTTCAGTGAAAAAGTCAACCAGTGTACATCTTTAATTTAGGATTACCGTATCACTTTCTCTTTGTCTGTACGCTAATACGATCTCTGATAGGGAAGGCAATAAGTAGCCTGCAATCCAAATGTCGTTTTGGCCTCTTCCCATTATGCTACATCTTCTTCATTAATTATTTGTTCCAAATACCTTGGTTCCTTTGCCAGAATTCCTGCCCCCTCTCGTCTATTCTCTGCAGCCCTAATTGCATTCATCCCTATCGGCAGAAACGCATTTCTCCATTCCCGTGTTGACTTACTTTTGGGTCTATATCATATTGTCAAACACACTAAACATCGAACACTTCTTAGTTGAACCCTATTTGTTGAAGTCTTCATCCATGGAATGATTATTTCATCAAACTTTTTCCCATGTTAAGTAACTATTGTGCCATCATCAAGAATTTGCACTTTTCCCCACTGTAGTACAATCTTGGATTTAGTATATTTAGTTAGGGGGTGTGGGGGTGTAGCCTCCCACCAGGGTGGGTTTTAAATAATGCTGTTTTTGTTGCGGTTGGTAGGTTGGTCAGCTTGTTACTTATGGTGAGAAAAAGATTCACTGAAATGATCATTCGACGGATGAAGATTCAACAAATAGAGTTTGATGAAGAGGTATTCAATGTTTAGTGCATTCGACAACGTGATATATACCCTTTAGTTCTTTGTTTACTTTCTGCCACTTTATGAATATAATATTCTACATGACTGTTGTTATTCTCATTAAGGATCTGCATCCAAAATCCCATTCTTTCCTTATTCCTTGGATTACCCCCCCCCCTTCATCATCATCCCTTCCCACTTTTTGAATTAGTGCAGGCTATGTGCAGGGAGTCAATGACACAAGCATGAACAGCTTTTGGACTCACAAATGGCTTTCCATTGGGAAAGGTTTTGCATTAAGTTTCAGCTCTGAGCTTACCCTTGTTCGAACTGGTGATCTGCTATATCAGCAAACAGGTCTAGGGGACAGATCAACAAAGCTGCTGTATGCATATGATGTAGGAGTACAAGCAGACTCTAAACAGAAACATTAACAAATATTAGGGCACTGGAATGCAAAACTGAAGGTATATAAGATAAAACTGAGTAAAAACAAGACAAAGTTATTGATAGCACATGGAGGAATCAGAAGAAGCTGAAAACTGAGACAAGGGAAATTGTGGAATAGGTTAACAGATTCCAATATCTAGATGTAGATGGCAAAGGAAGTCTGAATGAGGAGGATAGTGCTAGAATCAGAGGTGCTGCAGCAAAGTTGCACAAAGGGTCAGTGGTAGTGTGTGACAGAAGAATGCCAAAGAAGCTGAAAAGTAAGGTGTACTAAACAGTGGTGCAGCCAGCTGTAAAACCTTCCTTTAGTGATCAGCAATCAGAAGCCATGGAAGTCACCTCTAGGTCATCCATACCATATGACCTTGTCACCCAATGGACAGGTGGTCCTGGAAGCAGATGGTAAGCCAGCAGAAGATGGATGGACATGATGGTATAGCAAAGAACATTGCTCATACCACAGCCAAAGCTGTGTCTGATCCCGCAGAAAATAGTAATATAAATGGATAGAAAAAAAATAAAGCAAATTGTTTGTGTCTGATGTTACAGGAACTTGTAGGTGGACTAAGTTACTAAGTGTGCTATTGTGCCAGGGGCTGAATGCTGACTAGATACAATGTCATATGTCTCTGTAGGAAGATGTACATACAAGGGTGCACTAGAATTACACCACTTTGCCCCTGGAGGGTAGCAACAATGTCATGATGGTGCTGTTTGCCATAAGAAGCCATGAAGGATGTGCGACTATGAATATGTTGCATGGGACAGATACAAAGACAGGCCATTTGAACATGAACAGAGTTACTAAGTTTGCAGGCCAATAGGCATATGGTTCAAATGTTATGTTGCTAAGGTAGACAAGGCAGTGATGGTAACATAGGCAGCTGTGAGCACAAGGTAAGTAACCACTATAATGTAATTTGATATGTACTAAGGTTCAGAATTGTTGCAGTATACAAAAGGTGTGGGTATACCTCATAGAAGTGACAGATGCATTGGTATTTGTGAGCTGTTGTATGGACACTATAATGGGATGCATACCCTGCCTGCCATAGAACTTCTTCATCTATGTCGGTCTCCGCATCATGGTTCTAGAACAACAGACAAGCATGTCAGGCACTGTGTGGCAGAGGACATAATCTATGGGCTTGCTGATCTGGGCCTATGTCTGTAAATGTGGAATGAATGTATTCATTGAACATAACCTGTGTGCTTGTGGGTTAGCATGCCAGCATGCATGGATGGTCCATCCTTCTCCGATACAGGAGCTTGTTCTGCAAAATCTGCTCTTGATTTGAATCCATAAACAAGAAATGCAAGCTTCATGAATTAAATGTCTTGCCAGGACCCTTTTACCTGAAAAATATTAACAGAAAGTGCAGGCATCATGAAGTAATTCACATCCTGCTGCTCAGCATTGATAGCAATGCCTTGCTAGGACACTTTTAACTACATCTAAAGTAACAAGGCAGTGTCCTGCCCTGCATACTTACTGTGCATCTCAGGTTCACTCACTCCGATCTCTCCTAACCATTGATGGTGAAGGCCCAGCTAGCACTTTCTCATCTCACTACTGTGGGATGTATTTTGCTCACCAGAGCAGTTGATACCAGTGGCAGTAGTCACTACACTTGCAAGGCTGTGGGAGGGATCTACTTTATACTAGAGACCTTCAAAAAGTCCCCAACAGGTGTTTCTGGTAGTATCTGTACATCAGTTACAGAAATATTTTGCTGTGTGTAATGCACCACCTGAGAGGCCTACCACCCTAAATGCCAAGCCATATAGTGAGTCACAGCCCAAAGAAAAAACAATAGCCCTCTTGTATCCAAGCCATCTACTTGTATCAACATGTAACAGGCAGCTTCAGGCATCTCACTGGTGCAGGGCATGGTGCTACAGTAGTTTAGCACAAGCACACATGGGTTTGCAGGATGGTGTTATGATGTGAAATATGGCATTTAAGTAGTGTACCAACAACATAGTACCTACATATGTTTCCATTTCTGCACTTCAGCACCTTTACAGCTAATAATATGATAAGTTTTCCACATGTCCCTCTGTGGTCATTTATGCACCCCTGCATGTGCACTGCATTTCTCTGGTACTCAGCAGAGTGTATGATGTGGAATAAGCCTTGAATCATGGCTAAATGCACAAAGAGATAAAAGTGTAATTCAGAAACATGCTCTCTAAATAGGCTCATTAGCATACATACTGCAGTACAAGCTGCAGCAGAAGCCTTGAAATAGTAAGATGAAAGCAGCTATGGCAGTTAGTGTACTCATCATGTTATGTTTGCCGTAGAGAAACTTGTTGGGTGACAAGAAGGTGTTGAAACAGAAAGTCTCTGTCAGTTACACAATAATTCATGTAAGGTAAGTGACTGAGGAATGGTGTCTGTGCATTATTGCTACTGGTTTTCACATATAATGTCATTACCTGTTGTTTGCTTAACTACAGCAGATTGTGTTGGGTTAGGGGATTGAAATACTGGGTGTAGCTGACAACAGATGAAGTCTTCCAGGAGTACTATGAACAGGGGCAAGGGTTTCTGACATTGCATGGCACTGCAGGTGATCCTGTGTAGTAAGATAACTCCAAAACAGGAAGGTCTGATATGTGTTGTACATGGAAGACATGTAGGCTCGGGTTTAGCCAAAGGACAATGTGTGTCTTACTCAATATATATTCAAGTCTTATGAAGTGCTTAGTCTGATTCTCTGTAACTTATATGTTGCCCTGTGTACTGTGGTGTCCTATACGGCTGTCCAGTGAACAGTACTCTAGATGAGGTCTTTCAGGAGTACGTTTGTCCACTTAGTGAACAGCGACACATTAGCTGTACTTTTTTTCCATTGGTGGGAGGGAAAAATTGTCACCCGCATCTTCAAGAGGCACTCATGTAGTTAGACTGTGACTATGGTGAAGTATAGGATGTGTGTGTGTGTGTGTGTGTGTGTGTGTGTGTGTGTGTGTGTGTGTGTGTGTGTGTGTGTGTGTGTGTGTGTGTGTGCGTGTGTGTGTGTGTGTGTGTGTGCGCACATTTGTGTGTCTTTCTAGATGGAGGGAAAAATAGGGCTTAAGCTACCACTGACTACATTTATTGGGCTTGTAATTCTGCAAGAGGGGTTAGCAGCATACCTCTCAATTTATTTGCTCAAGAATTCTGGACAAAACCTAAAGTAGGGGAGAAACATCCAAATTCAGGGAGAGTTTATAGATATTGTTCTAATTTACTGAAAAAAGTTAATATCAGCAAGTGTTGCATCAACGTGCATTTTGTCAATAAGAAGAAGTATGACACTTTAATATTGGGCAGTACTGACTGTAATCCGCAAAGATTTATCATTTTATTAAACAATTTATGAAGATCGGGGCACAAATATGAGGCAAAATCTGTGACATTCTGCAAAATCAGGGATGGTTGGGAAGTATGATTTATAGTAAAAACAAATTATTGGGATTTGGCATAACAGGTAAGGTGTTTACCTCCCAGGCACAAGGTACATGGTCTGTCCTTGTCAGGGAGGGACCATGGGTCTATATTAATTCAACGAAAATCCATTACATCGAATACCAAAACAGTGACACGTATTACTAGAACTGCGAAAATAGCGAACGCACTAAACCACAAAATTTAAAATATCGAACGTTCATAGTCGGCCAACCCCACCACCCGCTACATACTACCTACCCAAAAAAAATAAATAAACCACATACATACACTAACCAAACCCTACTCCTAACCCTAAAGTAAAGCACCAAATCCTCAACTTCTAACCCTACTCTAAACCCCACATACACAGCTATCTATGCACTATCCTTAATCCCTCCCTAACCCTAAGGTCTGTAACTACCGCACACTTCCCCTGTGGAGATATACCCCAAAAAAATAAATAATACACATAAATACATTTAACAAAACCCTACTTCTAACACTACACTAAATCGTACACACATTACCTATCTATGCACTTACCTTAACCCGCACCCTAACCCTAAGGTCTGTAACTATCTCACACTTACCTTACGCAGCTATACCGCAGACAGGCCAACCAAAACATTTTGACATTTCAAATTTCGCGGTTTTGCACATTTGACAATTACATATTTCATGCAATACTTGTTGATGATTTAGTCTTCGCATAAACAGTGTTTCGACAATCTAATAGGAACCCAGGTACCATACAATACCAGGCTGTCACACTTCTGTACCTGTAATGCTGCAACAGTTCATGGAACAGACGATGCATTTAGTAACACTGGTACCTATCCACAGTGTATGTAGAGGCAGTGTGTCATCTATGTGGCCTATAGACACACAGAATACATGACCAGTGCAGATATCCCTATGTTTTTACATTGCTTTCTTTGCTGCATAATGCAGCACCCTGCCATGCATCAAAGCAATACCTACAAGCATATCATAACAATTGCCACCATAATAATGGCAGCTGTGCAACACATTTGTACAACAGTGTGGGTTGCACTTTACACAGGTCATGTGAACGCTTTGTATATTTATGTTTTGTTGACATGAATATTTGATCACTGTGCATATTTATGTTTTAGTGAGGTATGAGTATTCTCTGTATAACATGCTTTTAGCTTACATGTATATTTGTTTGAGATTACAGTACTCATGCGTAATGCTGACAGACACAGCAAGGATAAAATTATTTGTTGCAAAGAATAACAGATAGTTGCAGGCAGTTCTTGAGCATCAAGAGATGATCCAGAACTTGAAATCTCTGGTGTGTCTTTTGTGAACTTTTAAAGCAATTAAGTGCTGTTGGTGGCCAAAACAAGTCTGGTGAACTTGCTTCACACAAGCCAACGAGCCTGGCACTAGCGCTGAGGGCCTTGGGTGAGGCTCCTCTAACAAAGCCATCCTTAACAGACGTAGGCAGGTTTTGGTACCTCAGTCTAGGGGTAGACAGTTATATTATCCACAATGGACTAATAGTTCCATCTGCGCAACTGCAATAAACACCTCAAATATCAGTTAGCGATGCCCCAGGTAGATATATTGTAACATGAGGGTCTATCTGTATTACACACTTTGAATCAAGGCCATCCAAATAATGAGCATAGGTTCTCTGATAAAGGAATATTGGAACTGCACTTACTCTCGCAGTCTGTGCAAGGTATTGTAATTTTAGATATCCCATATCACTCTGTTGTAGAGGTTTACCTACAACAGGCCACAGGAATTGTTAAAGGGTTCATAGATATATATATATATATATATATATATATATATATATATATATATATATATATATATATATATATATACATATACTCAGGTATGCATAAATGTTTTCACAGATGATGTATTGTTAGGTTCCTCCACTATATATGGGTACTGGTAGTTTTTCTTTAACCTCAGTCCACTTCATCACTCAATTTAATGATGATTATAATGAGATTCAGAGGATCTTATGTAAAAATTGGCCTATTTTGATGGAAGAAAGTCAGCTTAGGGACAAATTTGGAACTCTTCCAAGGATAATTTTTAGAAGGGGTGTTAACTTCAAGTCAGTGTTTGAAAATCTGAACAGTCAGTTATAGGATATTAAATCCCATATGGTTAAGTGTGGTAGATGCTCCTGGTGTTCCACAATTAGTCCTGGTTTAAAGTTTAAGGTTGGTGAGGAGGAATATAGGATTACTCAGAGGTCTAATTGTAATTCTAAGGGGTTAGTGTATCTGGCTCGATGCCAGCACTGTTTATGTTTTTACGTGGGTAAAACTGACAGTAGATTTAAGGACAGGATCTATGAGCATGGCTATGCGATTAAAAAAAGCAGGAAACTAATGCCCTGGCAAGGCATGTTAAGCAGTTTCCAGGGCATTTTTTTAGATATATGGCCATTGATGCAATAAAAACAGGGTGAAGGGGAGGTCCTACTAATCTTCTTTTGGAGAAAAAATAACTTATTTGGCAACTTGGGTTAAATGCCTTTAAATGGCCAGGTTTGAATGACTATTGCTCTATTTCCTGTCTTCTCAAATTAAAAGCCCTTACTAGATGAGCTTTTGTACAACCTCTTAGTTTTAAAAAAAAAAACTTTAAGGCCTTTTTTACTATAATAATTATGGTTCAATATTACTATTCCGATTTTATAGTGTTATTTTGTTTTTTATTGATTAGCCTGATTTTTATACTTTACTCCTTATATCTTGTATGTTTTTGATGGTTTATATTATTATATATAGATTTTTTGTATTACTATGTTTTTTAGAGTAATGTTTATTCTAAAGGATTATTAAGTGGCCCACATAGTATGCTTTGGGGGGGGGGCTTAATTAATGTGGAGGTCTGATGATGTATTCTGATTGGTTGTTATTTAATATAAAAGTAGCACTGTTTTATGATGATTTTATCGAAGAAGTTCACCTATTTTTTTTTTGTGGATGAAAGCAGTAATACAGTCCTTTGGTTGGATTTTCCATGTGCTTTCTCTTCAGTTTTTGTTTTGAGGTTCCTCCACTATCACACTCCTTATCTAAGTCTTTCTACAGATTCCACTCAGCATTTATGCAGGGCCATTATACAGGGGCAGGCCGAGACCAGTGAAGCCATAGCTGGTTAGCCTTGTACATGGTCTGTGTGATAGCATGCAGGAGGACCTGGACCATTTATGCAGCACAACGGAAAGGTGGCATAAGGACTGTTTGCTTCAGATGTTTCTGTTTGGTGTCACAGCTACCAACTTTCTTGTGGCCAATCTGACTCCATCTCTGATGGGAAAGTCCACTATGGGAGGGGGAGGGTATGGCCTAGATCTCATAGTACCATCACCTCCATACCACTATCCCATGTTGAGGTCACTGTGGCTGCAGACTGCAGATGAGTGGTCATGCTGGGACCACCTATAGCACATCTCACACATATCAACACTGCCCACTTCTGCCCAGTCATAGAGTAATGGGGATCCTAACCCCTCCATGACCAATTTTCCCTGCTCCCCACACTCAAACATTAAGGACCCAAACAGTCACAGACTGCTTTAATCCACACCCTCACCCTCACATGCACATTGACCATTATTGACAGTTATCCTTTTGACCCTCTCCCCTGTGCATATGAAGATAACTGTGTCCTGCCCTCAGTATTTTATTACCTGGTAGCCTGTCTATGATGCTCAGTATACCAGTCCATATATGGTATATCACAGTCAGGGTATAATGCTGCATGCATCACTGTTATGGCTGTGTTCTATGTTTAATATATCCCGAAGTTATAAACCAGACACTGCCTCTTAGCCAGTGCTATGGAGTACTGTGCCCATCTTACCTTGCTTAGCTGTCCCTTGCAGCCAGATCCTCCAAAGGCTCCTTATCAGGAACCTTCTCAGCTGTTGACTCCAGAACTTCCTTCTCATTCTCATCCTGAATTTCTCTATCCTTCTGTATCTGTTTCCATATCAACATGTTGAATAACAGTGTGCACGCTGCAAATATTTTACTGGACGGTTCAGGGTTGTACTGCAGGGCACCACCAGACACATTTGACAATAATTTGAGTATGTGACAAGGTGATGTTGCTTGCATCATGCAATATCACTGTCTGTGCGTTTCTTATTGGTGAGATTAGCCATGGCTCCAGGGCATATCCAGCATTGCCAATAAGATGACTGTTTGAAAAGTCACTGCTCACAAACGTTTGATATACATTGCATGTGTACGGAATGTGGAGGTCATGGGCAATGCTTGCGAATGGCTTGCTGGCATATTTATTTATTTTGTTTAATGTTCATTAATCAGGTAAATGGTCTGGTCCAAGAACCCTTTTCAGATGTGACCCAGGCTAAGGTGGCTAAAACAAGATACATACATCGAAAGCATAAAAAAAAAAAATATATCACATAAATTGATAGTAAGAGATTACCAGGGTCAAAGAGCACAGATTTTATAGTTTATGTTTTGGGTCTGGTCAGTTTGGGTCACAGTCACTTGTGGAGGTGTTTTGCCCAATGATAGATGATTTAATGTTGTGATAGAGTAGTACTAGTATGTCTCTACTCAGTTTTAATTCAAGATTCTTTTCTCCCTAATGTATCAGGCTTGTTAGTGGATAGGAATGAGTAACTTTGTTTTAGTTAGATAAGCATGTTTCTTGCCCTGATTTGTGAGATCGTTGATTATGTTTCTGTTGTGATGAACTGTGTTGGTCGGGAATCTGTGGTTGTTGTGAACAAGGATTTGGTTCATTACTGGTATGCAATGCAAGTGTTGCAATAAATGTGTTTACTCTGATAGTAAATTTGAGATATCTCAGGTTGTGTTGTTGCATACAATTTTTATACACAGTAGGAGTGGAATGCGAGTTGAATGGGGGGTTTTGATGTTAGGACCTGCCTAAACTAGCTGCAGATCAAAATGAACCTAGATGACTGTGCTTTGATTGTGGTTGTTCTGAGTTGGTATGTAATAGTGGAATTTATTGTGGATGGAAAGAGTGAGTTAAGAATCTGCAAGGGTAAGGATCAGTAAAACAGCTATGGAGTTAAGAATCTGCAAGGGTAAGGATCAGTAAAACTGCTATGGAGTTAAGAATCCGCAAGGGTAAGGATCAGTAAAACTGCTATGGAGGAGAAGAGTGTAGAACTTGAAGACTGATGGAATGATCGTCAGCCTAATAGTTGAAAGGGTAATGTATGCCTATGCAATATCAAACATAAACATTTTTTGTTGTACTCCCTGATATTTTAGGTGGATTATAAATGAATACAATACTCTTAGTTGTCTGATACTACCAAGATTTTTGAGAAAAATCATGTGATTAATCTAGAATGGTAGGGAATGAACTGTGAAGAGAGCTTGCTGTACTAGATTTGTTGAAATACGTAAAATGTCAGAGTTGGTTAACTAAAGCATTTTGTGTGCTGGGCTATTAAAGTATGGGCGGCCATTGTTTACTATGAAAGGAATTCATTTTGATGGTTAAGAGTGGTGATGTACATAGTTATACAGTAAAAATGCTAGTGCTGAAGTGACTAGTAGTTGAATGTTAGTTAGATCAACACAGAGAGGTAGTGGCAGTCATATTGCAGTTGCTTAAAACATAGCCTGTATGGCCTGGAATAACAGGATATGTGTATGCTAATTTATGGGATAAAAGTTTGGTAGTGGTACTTTAAGTGTAGCATGATATAAAACTGGTCATGATTTGGTAAGGACCTGGTGAAGGCCATAGTGCCTAGGACTTTGGGATTAGAATTCCTACATTCCTCCCAGCTTGTGCATACACAGTAAAGGGAGTATTAACAGATCGGTGGTGTGGTCCTTATATTAAAACAAAATGTAAGTACAATGTGTGTAGCAGTAATCTAATGTACTGTCAATATTACACACTATGGCACAAATGCTTGATTCCAGATAACCTAAGTCCCATATCATGAATGTCTTGCTCCTGAAGTGCCCTCTCCAAAACTATTCACCCCTAACTCCATAACATGGCTAAATTGTCAAAATCTCTCTAAAGCAATTGATCTAGTTGACATGATACTGCATACCAATCCTTTTACTAAAAATTGTAGCATCTTAATAGGCATTAAAATGATATCATCAAAAGATTATTTTCTTCTTCACCCACTTTGACATCAATGACTGATGTCTTTGCCAAAATATTTGTTTCACCTTCTGAACACTTTCACTGTTTTTTCCTGCCTAAGGCTTATATCACCAATATAAACACTGATCTGGTCCAAACTTTAAAAGGAAATATAACATGGCTTTTATAATGTGTTTAATTGTTTACACGTTACTGCACTAAAAAAGTCACCTATAATGTAAAGCATGTGTACCTTCCATATACACTCTTCTGCTTACATTTTTATGGTAATCAATTGCTTATTCTTCTTACTCAAATAAACTCGACACAAAATTAAATGGTATCAGTTTATGGACTAGTCTCAAGGAAAATGTTGCAGGATTTGTTTTCTTTTTTTTTGGTTATTTGAATCTGAATCCTTGTGACCTCAGTGACTTTAGCACATCAGGTCACTGTTAACAACTGCCTCTTTAAGTGTTTGGAAATTTATATTCATTAATTCAGTAATATTGACTATCCAGCTTTGTCTCTGCAGCCCTTTTCTTATTTTGCCTTTGAACTTTTCCAGAATAAGTGTCCTCTTTAATGCATCCTGTCTTTACATTATTTGGCCAAAGTATGTTAGTTTTAGTTTTACTAGAAGACATTCCAATCACAGTCTGAATTTATTTCCTTAAGTATTGACTGAACTGACACTCACACACAGCAGAATTCTCATTTTTATTCTAGCACCAGTGTTTAAAAACATTGGTTTTCTGGTTCACAGCCTTACTTATATCTGAACTTTACACAACCATGTGTTATTATTGGGAAAATCATTGATTTGACTATATCATAATTTGCTGACAATGTGATTTCTTTGCTCTTTAAATAATTACACATATTTGGCATAGTTATTGTTCCAAGAAGCACCATATTTTAACTTCATAGCTGCAATCACCTCTGCAGAGATGTTTGAGTTCAGAGAAAATTAAAACCTGTCGCTGCATTCCCTTTTTCTTCATTTCTTTGCAAAGATGTGATAGGACAATATGATAGTCCATAGAAGATGTTAAACTTGGTCGTCTTCTTTGAAACAGTCACCAAAGCCAAGGACGAGGTGAAGATGGTGCACACTGCCTACTCTGACCTAACCAAAGCCTTTGACACTATTCCTCACTCAGGCATAATAGAGAAACTCTCCCAGCTAGGCATCAACCTGTATGTTACCAGATGGGTAGCTAACTGGCTCACTGATAGAACCCACACAGTCAAAGTAGGGGAAGCCACCTCTAGTAGTAGACCTGTAATGAACAGTGTACTCCAAGGATCGGTCATGGGGCCTCTACTGTTTGGGATATACTTTTCTGAGGTGCAAGCCAAAACCAGTGCTCTGTAGCTGACCAAGTTTGCAGATGACTGCAAGCTCGGTGCTGTCTTAAATTCCCCTAGTGATGTGAACATCCTCCAAGAGGGCTTACCCAAACAAATGACTGGTGCCAGAAGCATGACCTCAAACTGAATGCCAAGAAATGCATCATTATCCCCTTTGGGGAAAATGTCATCCCCACTAATTATCACATTAATAACAACATACTAAGCACGCAATCAGTCGTGAGGGACTTGGGCACCCAGGTTGATAGCAACCTGACGTTTGACCACCACATTGCCTCAGTTGTACGGAAGGCTTTCTTTATGGCCCACCTCATAAATAAGGGTATTTCATCCAGGAAGAAGGAGGTCATAAAATCCCTGTACTCCTCCCTTATCAGACCCATTATCGAGTACAATACCCCCCTTTGACATGTACCTTGCCAAGCACATGCAGCAGTTGCAGAGACCACAGAGGTTCCTGACCATAAAAATCCAGGGTCTCAAACACCTATAATATACAGATAGGCTAAAAGCTCTGTCCCTCTACTCAGCCTCATACAGACTGCTCAGAGGTGACCTGTGTCTGGCATACAAGGCCATTTCATACCCAGCCTTGATGGAGTTGCTGCATATCCATAAGACAAACTCCACTCATGCAACCCACACACAAGGCCTTAACCTCATCTTTGACATTAATTGAACTTGTTGGAGGGATAGATTTGTGTTCCAAAGACTCCCCCATCTGTGGAATAAACTCTGTCTCCATGTCAAGCAAACTACCTCTCTAGCCCTCTTTAAGAGGAACCTGGACGACTGGATGGAAAATAGAAAATATACCCCTGGGATCCCACCTGTGTCCCTGCTGGACAGGGGAAACAGGTGTTGACTTTGAGGGAACATGGGCAAAATTCTTGGCTAGACTTATAAGGGCCTCCGGGCCAATAGCCTAGTGTCATCCTATGAAGCTATATGATTTTAGTTTTTTTCTAATGTTCAGAGGCAACCCATTTTTAGCTTTTTACATTCAGTTTCATCAATAGGCTGTTCAAGTCTTCCTCACTTTCAGCCAACAGAGCAATATCATTTGTATATCTGAAGCTGTTAATACTTCTCCAGGCAATTTTAATTCCACAACTTGATTTACATAACCCTACATTTTTCTTGTTATATTAGATATATAAATTAAATAAAAGTAGTATGGCAATATACAGCTTTGCCACAGTCCTAAACTTCAAAAAAAAAAAAAAAAGAAAACATAGAAGGCAAAGCAATACACAGAACCAGAGAAATGTATTAATAGTAAACTATACAATAGCACACAATTCCAAGAATGCAAAATAATCTGTAAAACTTATAAAACTTCAACTCCTTTTTTACATAGAAATTATTTCATTAAATTGAAATTCAATTCAAACAACAGATGGTTTATTGTTTCAGGTACATTTTGGTTTAATAAAAATAAGTAAAAAATATATAAATATTTCATTTTCCAGTTTATTTAGTGTCCCTGCAGTTTCATGTCACTGTACAGTTTATTGCTTGTTATGCTGCTTTCTCAGTCTTGAACCAAATATTTCATACTCTAATTTAAAAAATTGCTTCATATTCTGCATATAGATATATCAGGAAGACAAAACGGTGACCCTGTATTTCTACTTTTTTACCAAATTGCCAATGTTTGTTGTATTCCACAGAGTGAAAAGCATTTTAGAGTAGTCAATAAAAAAAACATTTTTTTTCTGGAACTCCTTCACTTTCTCTGTTATTTAGTTGGCATTGGCAATTTGATCTGTGATGTTTCCATCACTTATAAAACTAGCTTGTACATCTGGCAGTTCTCAGTCTATACTTTGTGACTCTTCTTAGCACGATCTTGAGCATTACCTTGCTTGTATGTGAAACAGGTGAAATGGTTTAATAATTTCTGCTCTTTTTAGCATTGCTGTTTTGGGGACTGAATGCAGTTTCATTGTCACTGTTTTGTTTCTCACATTGTTGGCAAATTTCAAATAACATTGCAATAACATTATTTTGTAGGACTTTAATCAATTTAGTTGTAATTCCATTACTTCCCACAGCCTAGCTGTGCAAAGCTTCCTCTGGCCTATTTAACTTCACCCTCCAGGATTCCAGCCTTTAGATGACAGAGTATATATATATATATATATATATATATATATATATATATATATATATCTATATCTATATATATATGTGTGTGTGTGTGTGTGTGTGTGTGTGTGTGTGTGTGTGAGTGCGTGTGTGTGGTGTGTGTACATATATATATATATATATATATATATATATATATATATATATATATATATATCTATGGGTCTACTTCACATCACCTAAAACCCATTTGACTGACTTTTATTTCACCGAGACCAAATCACCTAATTTGTCAAAATACTGAAAACTCATTTGACTGAATCTCATTTCTCTGAAAACTTGCAATGCTGAATTTCAAAACACTAAATGTTAAACCATAGACAAACGTACTCACAAAACTAATAACTACCTCTTTACAGAACTTAAAAACTACTTACTTACTCTCTTAACAAAAAACGGACAATATAAAACCAAGCTGAGAGGCTACGTCCCCCCCACACCCCCCAATGTGGGGGGGCTGTGCCCCTCCCCCTGTAACTATATATACTAACTCCAGGATCGCACTACAGTGGGGAAAAGAGCATATACCTTTTACTTGCCTTACAGTACTCTACATGCTGCCACTACTGCTGGGAACACACAAAACATCTTCCATATTACTTCAGCTATTTCCCATAAAAATGTGGAGACATACCCACGTTTAAAAAGGCTACAACACTACTTTCTGCATCACTATCGGTATTCTGACAGTCAGCACTGTAAGTTCCAGAAATTCTATTTATCACAAACAAGTCACAGGTGAATGGAAACCCACATCATGTCTATGGCTTACAATTCAGTGAAATGAGATTCAGTCAAAAGAGTTTTCAGTATTTTAAAAATTAGGTGACTTGGTCTTGGTGAAATGAAAAGCAGTCAAGTGAGTTTTATGTGAAGTAGACCCATGTATTATATATGTATTTATATATATATATATATATATATATATATATATATATATATATATATATATAGATATAGATATATAGATATATAGCTACGTCTATATATACCCTCTATAACTTGAAACACCAAAGCCGTCACCACGGCCAAGAACATAGACCAGGCAGTAAGTTCTATAAAACTTTAATCAACTAAAACAAAATTAATAACATAAGGTAAAATAGGATAGATAAGTGCTTTCAGATCTCACTCTGATCCTTTTTCAGATCTAAAAACTACTAGATGTTGATGTCATCCTGGCATAACCAGTCAGGAGGAGAAGGAAACCACACTCACTACAATTCCAGTCTCACATAGACCTACCATGACAGCAAACCAAACACATAAACACACAAAAACATACTCGGAGGCTCTAAATAAAAATCTGCCTAAGCAGCAGAGACCTCCAAAGCAGACACCCAAGCAACCACTACCCCAATACAAAACAGGTGCAACACATAGCTCACAAAGCCACTGTGCCAAACAGTCACAGCCCTTAAGGCTAAACAACACACCTGATACACTTGTAATAAGTGACTCTATCGTCAGGCACACTGACATCCCGCTCACCAGGCTGAACAAGGAGAAGGTCAGGGTGAGCTGCCTGTCGGGTGCTAGGATCTGCCACATAACACAAGCACTCAGGTCACTCCAAGGCAAACACAAATATGACTCAGTCATTGTCCATGCTGGTGTGAATGACCTGAGACGTACCTCCCTGGACTACATGAAAAGAGTCATAGAGGAGATCTCTGAGCATGTAGCCCAGGCCGGTATGACCCTGTCTTGAGTAGCATACCCTCACCAAGAATGATGCCACAATATGAAGACAAGATGATCAATTTCAACAATTGGCTTAAGTATTGGTGTCATTCAAAGGGGATCCAATGCCTGTCTGCCTGGGATGACATGCTCAACAAGCCACGATGCTTCGCTAGGGACGGCTTGCACCTGTCACCCCTGGGCTTTCGGATATTGGCAAAGGCTCTTGCCACCCCCATAGTGCCTTTTTTAGGCAAGGCTCAAAAGACAAACCAACCTCAATAGGTATCACAAGGGATAAGAAATTAAGAGTAATGCTACTCAATGTCAGAAGTCTAAACCTCAAGATGCACGCACTCGAAACTCTCCTTAGCATGGAGAACATCGATATCTGTGCAGTAACAGATATCGATATCTGTGCAGTAACAGAAACCTGGTTCAAGGCTCCCGAGAGCACCCCAGCACTACCAGGTTATACCTCATACCATGTTTTTCGGCCCCAAAACTTGGACCGAACCACAAAAGGAGGGGGAGTATCAATATCCGTCAAAGATACCCACACCTCCAGGTTGGTGGCACAGCACGAAGCATCAGAGACTATCCATGTGCATCTAACAGTGGGTAAAACTGCCTTCCAGTTTATAGCCTGCTACAGACCACCCTCCCAAACCCAGGAACCCCACTCAGCCTTCCTGAGAACACTGGAAAATATGAAGGTCTCTCCAAACACCATTATATTGGGTGACTTCAACTACCCTAACATAGACTGGGAGCATTACTCTAGCTCCAACACCCTAGCCCAAACGTTCCTAGAATTTATAAACTCAAATGCTATGGAACAACTTGTTGCCACTCCCACAAGAGGGGAAAACATACTGGACCTGATCATCACCAACATGGGGACTCTATGCTCCAGACCAGAAGTGTATCCCTTACTGGTAAGATCAGACCATAAACTAATCTCACTAGATATTCACATCCCGACCCCAGCCCCTGCCCAGAAAACCACAGTGAAAAACTTCTCTAAAGCAAATTTCACACTCCTAAAAACCAAGGTGTTATCCTTCAAAGCCCCCGCGCCTGTGGAAAATACGGCCCAGACCACAGAATCCTTTATAAACGCATTCTATGAACACCTTCAGGAATGCATGGATCATGCATTCCCAAATAAAACCAAGACCCAATCCTCCAAAGTTAGGCATCCTGTCTGGTGGACCCCAGCCATAAACAAACTATACAATAGAAGGAGGAAGCTACTACATGATAGAGCAAAATGCCAAAAAGGGAAGGCATTTCTGATCAGTATTAGCAAAAAACTGTGGGCACTCATAAAATCGTCTAAGGCCAGCTTCGAGAGAAAAATTGCACAAGACACTAAGGATAATCACAAGGCTTTCTTTAGTTATGTTAGGATCCTGGGTGGGAATTCCCAGATATGCTCAGAATTAGTCCAAAATGACAAAAAATACACCGAACACACAGACATTGCCAACATCCTAGCTGACATGTTCAGCGCAAACTTCTCCCCTCCTTCCCCACCAAAAGGGCAAATCCCTGACATCTCAGATGCTCAGGTAAGAGCCGCCCTCTCCAAAGCAAAAAACACAGCATCAATGGGACCAGACAGTGTCCCGGGCTGCGTCCTACATGAACTCCAAGAAGAACTAAACCCAAACATAAAACTACTGTTCAATCTCAGCCTTAATACAGGATATGTACCCAAAGAGTGGCGTACAGCAACAGTGGTCCCTCTCCACAAAGGTGGTGCCTCAACGGATCCTGGAAACTATCACCCCATAAGCATGACTAGCTTGGTCTGCAACGCTATGGAAAGGATCATCATGGACCTCATAAATAAAGATATTGGGGACCTACAGACACTGGATCCTACCCAGTTCGGCTTTGTTAAGGGCAGATCCTGCCTCTTAAACCTGGTTGATTTCTTTGAAACAGTCACCAAGGCCATTGACGATGGGAAGGTGGTCTACACAGCCTACCTGGACCGTGCAAAAGCCTTCGATACAATACTCCACTCGGGCATTATAGATAAGCTCATCAGCTTAAATATAAACCCCTATGTCACTAGATGGCTTGCAAACTGGCTCAAGGACAGAACCCACATGGTTAGAATTGCTGGAGCCATGTCAGACTCCAAACCAGTTACAAGTGGCATCCCACAAGGCTCAGTCCTGGGACCTCTCTTGTTTGGTATACATTTCTCGGAGGTACAGGCTAACACGGAAGGACTGTGGCTGACCAAGTTCACAGATGACTGCAAACTGGGCGCCATAATAGACTCTCCAGCCGACACAAGCATCCTACAAAAGGGCCTCATAGAAACAGACAGCTGGTGCCAGAACCATGGCCTCAAGCTAAATGCCAAAAAGTGTATAGTCATCCCTTTTGGCAAAAACAAAGTGCCCACAAATTACCACATAGGTGCTAATCCATTAAGTACAGAAGAAGTAATTAGGGACCTGGGGACCCAAGTTGATAGCAATCTCTCATTTGACAACCACATGGCCAAAGTGGTTAGAAAAACATTTTATATAGCCCACCTAATCATGAAGGGATTCACATCTAGATCAGGGGAGGTCATCGTGCCTCTTTACTCATCCCTCATCAGGCCCATAATTGAGTACAATGCCCCTTTTGGGATGTACCTTACCAGACACCTGCAGCAACTGGAAAAACCCCAGAAGTACCTCACCAAGAGGATCAAAGGGCTCAAACAGATGCCATATGCTGCCCGGTTAAAGAAACTCCAGCTCTGCTCAGTGGCATACCACCTGCTCAGAGGTGATCTGTGCCTGACGTATAAAGCCATGTCCAACCCGGAATTAATGGACATGCTGCACCTCAGAAAATCCAAATCCCATCGAGCTACATGCTTGAGAGACTTGAACCTCAGCACTGAAATAAATAGGACATGCTGGAGGGACAGATTCATAACCCAGAGGCTCCCTTCACTCTGGAATAAAATCCCAGTCCAGGTTAGGCAGAGTCCCTCATTGACTCTCTTCAAGAGAAATCTTGATGAGTGGATGGGAGATAGTAGGTTTACCCTGGGTATCACTTCTGTGTCACTGTTAGACAGAGGCACAGTATACTAACCTCGAAAAAGGGCATAGCAAAATTCATTTAAAATGGGTGGCGAAAGCCAAACACACTCTGGCTAGGCTTATAAATGCCCTAGGGCAGATAGCCTAGTATGAACCTATGAAAATGACTGAATAGCCAATCAGATATGTCTTGTCAATCTATGCCCCTTGAGGGCTGGTTTCATTGGAAAATTTGCATTCAGACCTGGAAGTTTATCCATTTCTAACATCCCAATCCATGACATTTCTGCCAGTTCGATTTTATTATTAATATCACCTCCTCATGGGTTCTGTCTTATAACCTGTAGAACTCTAAAATTGAATCTATGTCCTGAATATTCATTAATAATAGCTTGTTATTGCCTGTAACATTCTAAA
Organism: Protopterus annectens; assembly: GCF_019279795.1. NCBI lineage: Eukaryota > Metazoa > Chordata > Ceratodontiformes > Protopteridae > Protopterus > Protopterus annectens. The sequence continues at coordinate 88,076,787 of NC_056734.1, forward strand.
GTATCCTAACAAAACCCCATCACTAAGTCAGCTACTTACCTACTATGCAACAAATTGCACACTCCGCTCTAGTGACAAATCACTTCTATACATCTCTAGGGATAACAACACTGCTGGCAAAGCACTGATGTTCATCGTGCATACAGCTGCAGTAATCACATATGGGTTCTCTGCCATCAGGCGGTCCCTCGGTCGGCCGAATTCCAAAGTCTTGGTCCGGCGTCGGTTGTTGTCGCTTTCTTTCCTGACGTCAGTGCGACAGGGGTATATAAGACACAGCCAACGCCATATTCTTCAGTCTTTTTTTCCACGCGGTGCCCGAAGCAGAAGCAGTTCTCAAGTGCTGGTCGGCCAGCTCCTGAATTTACGAAAAATTGGAAACCGAAGTCTTCTTTAAAGCTAAGTACCCGTTGAAACTTTTCTTGCCTCAGACCGATGTCAGACAAAGTTAAAAATTGTATTTCTTGTGGGAAGCAAATACCGCATAAGGATTTCCATTCCCTCTGCATACCTTGTTTAGGCCCACACCACGACATCTCGGGCTGTCGCTTTTGTGCTTCTTTCAATAAATGCACTATTAAGCGTCGGGCGGTGTTCGCCCAACATTATTTTGGTAAAGCCTTTGATTATAAAATGTCGTCGGAGACTCCGACTACCGTTTTGTCCAAAAAACGCAAGGAAAAGAACCGACACGCGCGGTCCGCAGTCTCCACTGACACCACTCCAAAACCGACTGCACGTGGTCCGGTTCTCAGCGAGATGCCTTTGCAGTCCCTGACTACCGACGACTCTTGTTTGGCGGTGTCTTCTGTACCCGAGACCGCTGGTGCCTCAGCCCTTACTCAGACTACAACGACTGAAGCCACTGTGAGTGTTGAGTCTCCTAATGTGGACAGGTCCACTTCCACCCAGGGTGTCTTTAGGCCCTCATCTTCCTTTTCCATTAAGGCCTTTACTAAGTCCAAATCAGCCATGCATCCCAAGAGGCCTGTTGCTCAGGGCCCATCCCCAGGCCCCATGCCTAAAAAGCAGATGTTTAAAATGGCTGAGGATTTGATTACCCTTATCAGGGGTTCCCAACCCCCTCCAGACAAGAGACCCAGAGTGGAGGAAGATTATCCCTCTTCTGAACAGGGCTCCATTTTCTCAGAACATTCTGATGTAGAGGAGCACTCGTACTCCCCTTATGAAGATTCGGATGCAGAACAGTCCATTCCTTCTGTATCTCCCCCAGAGGATTTCTCTTTTGGGGAATCCTTGCACACCTTGAGGGAGCACTTCCATTGGGAAGGCCAAGACTTTTCTGATTCCAAGAAAAGGCTTAGGGAATTTCTTTTGTTACCTCAACACAGACCGCTGGCTATACCTCCTGTCTTGGACATACTTGACGATGTTTACTCGGAGGCTTGTCTTAGTCCGGATTCCCTGCCTCCTGCTCCAGTCAAACCTGATTGCTACTACAGAGTTCCTAACTCTCACCAATTTCTTTTCAAAAGCCATAATGCTGACCCTGAAACCATTTCTCAAGGCCCCAAGGGAATGAAGGCCTCTACTGCCAAGAATCCACTACCTTCCGAAAGAGAATCTAGATCCTTAGAAAGGTGGGGGAAAAAGGTATACACCTCGGCCACCCTAGCCATGAGGGCCTTAAATTGTCAGTTCCATATGCTTAAATACCAGCAGTTTCTGTTATCTCAATCAAGAAATAAAATGTCTCAACCTGAACAACCAGATCTGAAGGAATTGCAGGATATGATGCATAGTGCCGAACAAGTGGGTAAACACACCTTACAATGTGGCTATGATGCCTTAGAGGCCTCAAGTAGAGCTGCTGTTACAGGATCAGTCATTCGTAGACATGCTTGGCTTAGGGAACAAAGCTTGCCTGATCATGTTAAAGCTAAACTTCTAGATGCTCCTTTACAAAAGGATGTACTATTTGGTACTAATGCTGAGGAGATACTACGTAAAATGGAAGAAAAAGCTAAATCTATGCAAACTGTCAAGGCTTTTCTACAGGTACAACCACCTCGTTTTAGCAGAAATTGGCCTTCTAAAAACTGGTCCTTTCCAGCCATGGACAAGCCCCAAAGAGGCAGATACAGGCGCACAAGGGGCAGAGGACAATCTCAAGGATCATATAGAGGCAGACAATGGCAAACTCCAGCACCAAGAGGTGGCGAGGACAGTGCACAACAATACAGAAAACAAACCCAATGACTTCCTCCTTTTCATGCCAAGCAAGTCTCAGCTGGCAGCTCCCTTGGGAGGAAAGCTAGCATTATTTACAAGAAATTGGCATATTATCACAACAAACAAATGGATCCTGGACATTATAAACAGAGGCTACAGATTTCATTTTCACACTCTTCCAAAAATGAGAGGCATGCCAAACCTGCCCCACAATCAAAGGGCAGAGGCACATATACAAATTTCAGAACTCATGGACATGAAAGCTATTCAAGAGGTACCTACTCACGAACAAGGTCAAGTTTTTTATTCCTGACTATTCCTGGTACCAAGGAAAGGAACCGACTGGAGACCCATTTTGGACTTATCCATCCTAAATACATTTCTACTCGTACCAAAATTCAAGATGCTCACATTACAGCAGCTTCTTCCCATGCTGGGCAAGGGGTTTTGGCTGGTAACATTGGACCTCAAGGAGGCATACCTGCATGTCCCAATCAGACAAAGCTGCAGAAGATACCTCAGATTTCTTGCAGGTTCAATCCACTATCAATTCTCTGCATTGCCCTTTGGCTTATCTACTGCACCCAGAGTATTCACGAAATGCCTGGCATCAGTAATCGCCTACTGCAGACTTCAAGGGATACAAATTTACCCTTATTTGGACGACTGCCTGATCGAAGCGGACAGCAAGCACAAACTTCTGGAACATCTGGCTTATGCAATACGGTTACTGAATTCTCTGGGATACGCAATCAACAAAGAGAAATCCAGGCTAACACCACTCAGAAAATAACTTTCCTGGGTGCCAACTTGGACACAAACACCCAGATGGCCTACCTTACGCCAGAAAAACAGGGGCAACTAACTCAGTACTTCAAAATACTAGCAAATTGTACCAGGCTTACTGCAAGGAAAATCCTGCAGGCTGTGGGCTTCATGGCATCTTGCATTCTTTTAATCCCATGTGCAAAGTTGCATATGAGAAAACTTCAATGGTACCTAAAAAACCTATGGTCTCAGCACAGCCACAATCTGGGAACAATAATACCAATAATTCCATGTTTGCAAAAGGAATTTCTACGGTGGGCCCAAGCATGTCAAACAAACACAGGTCTCCCATTCTGCAAGCCTCAAGCAAATCAAGTCATCACAACAGACGCCTCAGATTATGCCTGGGGGGCGCACATGACAGACAGGTGCATTCAGGGCATATGGTCCCAAAAGGAAAAGCACCTTCACATCAACCAAAAAGAAATGCTAGCAGTGATAAATGCAATTACAGCATTCAAGGACCTCCTGCATCCAAGACAATTATTAATAAGAACAGACAACACCACAGTAATGTGGTACATAAACAAACAAGGAGGAACACATTCATACCCCCTGTGCAGACTAGCCATGACACTTTGGAACTTGGCTGTGGAATGGCAAATGGAACTTCAAGCACAGTACCTGCCAGGTTTGGAAAACACACTGGCAGACAGTCTAAGCAGAAATATGACAGATCCGCACGAATGGAAGTTGCATTCTCAGGTGTTTACACAGATAATCCAAGCGTGGGGAAGGCCAGACATAGATCTCTTCGCCTCCCACAGGAATCATCAATTGGAAAAGTTTTGTTCAAGGACCTTCCATCCAAAGGCCTGGAGAGTGGACGCCCTTTCATTCAGTTGGACAGCATGGACAGTGTACGCTTTCCCACCTCTGCCTCTTCTGCCCAAGGTGCTCTTGAAAGCAAGAGCAGACAGACCGAAGATGATACTGATTGCTCCAGACTGGCCAAGACAGCACTGGTACCCACTCCTGAGGAGCCTAACACATACTCCTCCCTGGTCCCTACCTCTAATGCCTCTTCTGCTGACTCAGCACAACTACAAAACTCTTCACAGTCAGCTGAAAACACTCAATCTCGCTGCATGGAAAATTCCTTAACACCTCAACAGACCTTACTCTCCAAAGAGGTACAGGATGTCATTTTGGAGGCCAGAAGGCCATCTACTAGAAAGGCTAACTCAGCAAAATGGAAACGGTTTTGCACTTGGAATGAGAAAAAAGGCCAGGACCCTACAAAACTAAATTTGCCTCAGGTATTACAGTATCTAGCTGAGCTGCTGAACAGTGGACTCTCATTTTCCTCCATAAAAATCCATGTCTCAGCCATTTCTGCAGAATTCAACACGGATCCACCCTTATTCTCTCACCCACTCTTAAGACAGTTCCTCAGAGGGGCTAAGAATATAAGACCACCAAGGAAACAACCAGTCCCAGCCTGGGATCTTAATTATATTCTAGAAAAATTAACATTGCCTCCCTTTGAACCAGCTGCCTCAACAGATTTGCAATATTTGTCCTGGAAAACAGCCTTCCTTCTGGCCATTACCTCAGCTCGTAGGGTTTCGGAACTGCAAGCCCTCATGGCTGTGCAGCCCTTTCTAATTTTCCATCAGGACAGGGTTTCCCTTTGAACCAACCCATCATTTATGCCTAAAGTGGTATCCAGGGTAGCTTTAAATCAAGCCATACACTTGCCTACCTTTTACCCCAATCCTCAAAACAAAGGGGAAAGGCTGCTGCACTCTTTAGACATCCATAGACAGCTACGTTATTACTTTGACAGAACAAAGCCTTTTAGGAAATCACAACAACTTTTTGTGTCCTATGCTGTAGGAGCTCAAGGGAAGCCAGTGACCAAACAGACAATTTCAAAATGGATAGGCCACTGCATACGGTTTTGTTACTCCTATCATGGGAAATCTGTCCCTACAGGCATCAGATCCCACTCCACCAGGGCCACAGCTACCTCTACAGCCTTCCTCAGAGGAGTTCCTACCAAAGATATTTTGGTGGCAGCCACTTGGAGTTCTGTGCATACCTTCACAAAACACTTCCACCTGCCTTTATATTCCAAAACTAGAGCAGGCTTTCACACTGCTGTATTGCAGGGCATTCTGGCTCATCCCAGTTCCACCTAGTGCCTACCACCCTGTGCGTAGCTTTGGGATTCTACCCATATGTGATTACTGCAGCTGTATGCACGATGAACATAGTACAGTTTTGTACCTACCATAAATGTAGATGTTCGAGTGCTAATACAGCTGCAGTACAGGTTTCCCTCCCTCCTTCCCGTCTTGGTAAAGGACTAGTGGCTAACTCCTCCTCTTACAACCTAATTTGGGTTATCCTCCTATGGTGTATTTGCTTGCAACTATTGTTTTTTGATTACATTGCATTGTTTGAATATATTTTTATATATAATTTATGTATTGCCTTCCTTCTGGGGGCACCTGACATCTGGGGCAAGAAAAGACTGAAGAATATTGTGTCGGCTGTGTCTTATATACCCCTGTCGCACTGACGTCAGGAAAGAAAGCGACAACAACCGACGCCGGACCAAGACTTTGTAATTCGGCCGACCGAGGGACGGCCTGACGGCAGAGAACCCATATGTGATTACTGCAGCTGTATTAGCACTCGAACATCTACATTTATGGTAGGTATAAAACTGTACTTTCTCCCACACCATTGCTAGAAACTGGAACAACCTCCTCCCATCACCGACTTCACACTTCAAAAACTCTCTAAAAAATCACATCTCATAAGCATCTGGCTTTGTCCATGCATAACCTAAAATCACTGCTTTAGCTCTGTGGAAAGTTGGAAGGGCTTATTACTTGCCTACTGCAAATGCTACAGTTGTTTACATCCAACAGTTTTTATCTCTTTTATATAGCTACTTCATTTTAACATGATGCATGTAATGACTCTCAATGCTAAAATGTATTTTGTCTAACTGCTGAGGTGTAGCCTGTCTGTTTTACATTTCTGTCTTATTAGCTGGATTTTGCTGTTACAATATGTTATCAGTTTTTACTATTATGTATTAAATTCTAGTATTTCTGTTAATATGTGTGGAGCTTTTCTTCCCAGGCCTCCGCTGTAAATGGACGCAGTCCAGTCGGACTATCCTGGTAAACAAATGTAAAATAAACTAAATAAATAAATAAAATAAATAAGTAATATGTTTCACCAGAGTATTTTTAAGGTTGCTTAATCCAATATCACTTACATGCCTGGATATCCTCTGCTTTAACTGTGTCATGGCTTTACCTACATAAAAATAGTTGCAGGAGTCACAAGTGGCAAGATATACAACATTCTTTGCTGTACAGTCCGCATAGAATTTGGCTGTATATAGTTTGCCAGATGTCAGATGCATAAAGTCCTGTTCCCTTGAAATATATTTACAGTTAGTACATCTCCTACATGGGCAGGTGCCAAGTCTATTCATAACAGCTTATGCAGGTTTCAAGGGCTTGTGACATAGCATCTGTTTAACTTTCCATTGATTCTTAAAAACAAACTGCTTTTTTTCCCCTACAATATTTTTTCTCTTCATCTGTTGTCAGTATCTTCCAGTTTCTCTATATTATTTCACAGACATATTGTATATCACTTGAATATGTCAAAACCATTTTGGTTCCCGGTCTACTCCTCCATCTCTGCTCTTTCGAATGGTTATTTCCATTAACTGTTTCCGTTTGTGTTTAAAATAGATATGGCTTCCCTTGATCACTTCGTATGATCTTAATGTGATCTTGCATATTTTGGACCTCTTGGGCATTATAGCCTCTCCTCTTAAATTTAGGTCCCAAAGACTCTATTGCTTCTAGGAAGCCTGTTTCTTTAGTATGCAACCTAGAAGGCCTTAGTAGTAGTCCTTTTAATATATTAGTGTATATATTTCTAGGATGCATGCTGGATCATGGCAATAAATTATTTTTCCAGCAATCCTTTCAATAGAGATAGGTGTCCATCTTCCACTGACATCTTGGATCAGCCAAAAATCAAGGAAGTCTATAATATCCTTATCTTGTTGTCTTGTAAATTTTAGAAAGTTGGTGATTCCTTCTAAATATTCTTAGAATGCTTGTAACGGTTCCATTGTACCATCCCACAATATATAAATATCATTGGCAAATTGGTAATAGAATTTTAACTGTTCTTGAAATGGATTATTATGGAGTAGATGGGAATCCTCCCACTGTGCCAACACTAAATTAACATAACTGTTGGCACTGGAGGTTTCCATGGCTACTTCCCATCGTTGTTTGTAGAATTGTTTTTCAAACATAAATATATTGAGCTCCAGTATAAGTTCCAATAAAATGCAGATGAGATTAATCTTAGTCATTTCATACCCATTTTCCTTCGTTAATATATTTGTAAGGACCTCCATTCCATAGTCATTTGGTATTACCATAAATAGGCTCTGGATATCCATAGTTGCCATTAAATATCTTCTGCAATCATTTTTTTCTTTCCAAATATTCATTCAGTGCTGTCAAAAAATATTGTGTGTCTTTCAGTATTGATGGTATAGTCATCAAAACTCCTTTAAGTTGTTATTCAATGTAGATAGATGCTGTTTCTGTTAACCAGCCTGCTCGTGTCACAATGGGATGCATTTGGGGATCTGCCTGATCTTTACCTATTTTATTCAAAGCATTAAAAATAGGTATCATTGGATCTAGCACATTTAGATAATCATATAATTCTTGTGTGACCTTTCTACACATCAAAAGCTCATATCGAATATTTCTAGCGGAAGCTTTTACTAATTCTACTTGATTCTTATTTATAGATAGGTCTTATCTTCTTTCAATAATTATGTTATTTTGGTTTCATAATAACTCCTGTCTAGTAACACAGCTGTGCTCCTTTTGTCAGCGGGTCTTATAGTCAAGTCAGAATTGTTACGAAGTTCTCTGAGTGTATCTCTTTCATCTTTACTCAGATTATGGTAACGGTGTTGCTTGTCACCTAAACATTTACAAATTTCATTTTCACATACCTTTACAAATCTGTGTAAAGTAGTGTTATAGTGTGGAATATAAGTGCTTGTTTTTCTAAATATCTGTGTCACACCTCATCATTCCTAGATGTATATACTTCTGTTACATCTCTTGCAAAAAGTGTAAGGCTTGAGGTGATGTCATCCAAAGCTGTACCAGCAGATGGGATATATCCAAGTCCATAGTTTAATAAAGTTATGTGAGATTCATTCAAGGTAAAATTCGATAACTTTATAACTAAATCTTCATGTGATATCGAGTGTAATGCATTTCTTTGTTTTCCAGTGAAAGTTTTCTTTTCTTTCTTCCTCTGCTTACTGATTGTAAATCTTGTTTGTTCCAGTTGTCCTTTTCCTGCAGGAGGACTCCCAGAAAAATTGAAGGAAATACAAAATGACTTCAGCTCTAGCGCCTAGTAGTTTGATATGACTTTGCACTCAAGTCACTCAAGAACAAGTACTGTTATAACTCTGTCATAGTCCATGTCGGAGTGAATGACTTGAGACATACCTCTCTGGACTATATGAAGAGAGACATGATGGAACTCCTGATTATGTGTCCCAGATAGGTATGTCACTAGCCCTAAGCAGTATCCTACCCTCACCCAGGAAGATGACATAATATAAACAAAAAAATATTGATTTCAACAATTTGCTCAGCTTCTGGTTTTAGTCCAGGGGGATCCAATATCTGTCACCCCTTTAAGGATATGGTAGACAGACCTTGCTGCTTTGCTAGAGATGGTCTGCACCTGCCCTCCCCTAGGCTTTCGGATACTGGCAAAGGCTCTTGCCTCCCCCATAGTACCTTTTTTAATTACTGTCAAAACAACAAATTTTCCAACTTAAAATCTAATCAAGATAAACTCAGGGTTGTGCTGCTTAATGCTAGAAGTTTAAACACAAAACTGCACTCCCTGAAAGCACTCCTCACCTTAGAGGATGCTGACGTTTGTGCAGTTACCTAGTCATTGTTCAAGGCCACTGAGATCACACCCGCCATGCAAGGCTACAATGCCCTTCATACATTCAGATCTCAAAAATACAGTGAAGGAACCAAAGGTGGAGGTGTGTCCATCTTATAGGTTCATAGGTTATTACTAGGCTAATTGCCCTTGTGGGCCATTTTAAGCCTAGCCATTTACCCCATGTGAGAATCAAACCCTGCACCTTGTGTTTGCCAGGTAAACTCCTTAACCATTATGCTATCCTCCCACCCATCATTAAAACCAAATACACTTCCAGAGTGGTCAAACAGCATGATTCTCTTGAACTACTCCATGTCCAATTAACTATTGGGAAAGTACCATACCACATCATTGCTAGCTATAGATCCCCCACCATAGGTTCATAGGTTCATGGGTAGGTACTAGGCTATCGGCCCTGGGGCCTATATAAGCATAGCCATAAAGGTTCCCTGGCTTTCGCCACCAAAGAAAATTATTTTCCTGTGCCCCTGTCAAGCAGTGCCACAGAAGTGATCTCCTGGGTAAATTTTCTATTTCCCATCCAGTCTTCAAGATTTTTCTTAAAGAGGACCAATGAGGAGCTTTGCTTGACATGAATGCATAGTTTGTTCCAGAATATGGGAAGTCTCTGGCACAGGAATCTATCCCTCCAGCATGTTCTGTTTATTGTGTTGACAAGGTTTAGGTCCCTGGAGCATGTGGTTCATAGAGATTGGGATTTCTTTAAGTGTAGCATGTCCAACTTCTCTGAGTAGGTGATATGCGATGGAGTAGAGCTGGAGTTTTTTGAGACAGTCTGCATATGGCATCTGTTTGAGGCCAGTAATCCTCTAAGTGAGGTATTTCTGTGGCCTTTCCAATTGTTGTAGGTGTCTTGTGAGATACATGCCAAATGGGGCATTGTACTCTATAATGGGTCTGATGAGGGATGAGTAGAGAGGAACAATGACCTCCTTTTTTCTAGAGGAGAACCCTTTTGTTGTGAGGTGTGTCACGTAGAAGGATTTCCTGACTGCTGTGGCAATGTGGTTATCAAAGGAGAGACTACTGTCCACCTGTGTCCCGAGGTCCCTTATCACACTTTCAGTGTTTAGTGAGCTATCACCTATGTGGTAGTTCATGGGTACCAAGTTTTTCCCAAAGGGGATGACAGTGCACTTCTTGGCATTGAACTTGAGGCCATGAATTTGACACCAATCATCTGTCTCTGTGAGGCCCTTTTATAGAATGTCTACATCATTAGGTGATTCTATTATGGCTCCCAGTTTGCAGTCATCTGTGAACATTGTTAGCCAAAGAACTTCTGTGTCAGCCTGCACTTCAGAGAAGTAGATGCCGAACAGGAGAGGATCCAGGACAGAACCCTGTGGCACTCCACTCATCACTGGTCTGAAGTCTGACTTGGAGTCGGCTACTTTTACTGTGTGGGTTCTGTCAGTGAGCCAGGTGGCCACCCATCCTGTGACATAGGGATTTATGTCCAGTTTAGTGAGTTTATCTATAATTCCAGAGTGTAGGATTGTATTGAAAGCCTTGGCGAGGTCAAGATAGGCTGGGTGCACTATCTTGCCCTTGTCTACGGCTCTAGTGACTGCTTCAAAGAAGTCAATCAGGTTTAGTAGACATGATCTACCTTTTACAAACCCACACTGAGTGGGGTCCAGGACTTGGAGGTTACCTATGTCTTTGTTTATAAGCTCCAAGATGATACATTCCATGGCCTTGCAGACCAGGCTCATCAGGCTAATGGGGTGGTAGTTTCTGGGGTCCTTGGTGGCACCCCCTTTGTGAAGTGGGATAACCGTCGCTGTGCGCCATTCAGCAGGCACATAGCCTGAGGTGAAGCTATGATTGAACATGGTACTTAGGTGGGGTGCCAGTTCGTTCTGTAGTTCATGTAGAACGCAGCCTGGGATGTTGTCTGGTCCCATGGATGCTGTGTTCTTGGCTTTGCTGAGTGTGGTTTTTACCTGTGCAGCCATGATTACAGGAACTTTGCATTCTTACGGTATAGAGATGGGCTCTGTAGGGGGTGAGAGGGGGTAAAGTTAGCACTGAACCTATCTGCCAGGATGTTGGCAATACCAGTTGGTTCTGTGTATTTAGTGCCATTGTGCTGTAACTCAGAGCAGATCTGAGTGTTGTCATTGAGATTCTTGACATAGCTGTAGAATGCTTTGTGGTTGTCTTTGGAATCAGTGGCAATTTTATTTTCATAACTGGCTTTGGAGGATTTTATGAGGGATATCAGCTTTTTGCTGAGGCTGACCAGGGAGTTCCTCCAATCTTGGAATTTTTACTCTTTTTTGCAACAGCTTCTTCCTTTTGTAGTAGAGTTTGTTTATGGCATGGGACCACCAGACTGGCTTCATTTTTTGGAGGATAGTGCCTTGGTTCTGTTGGGGATGGCACGATCCATGCACTTGTGTATGTGCTTATACAGTGCATTTGTGTAAGATTCAGCAGTCGTACCTCTATTTTCCATGAACCAGGATGAGCACGCCACCTACCTCAATTTACTGGAATCCCTTGCCATACAGCCCAATGCCTTAGTCATGAGAGATTTAACTATCCTTCCATAGACTGGGAGACATACACAAGCAAAAACATGCTTGCCTAGAGGTTCCTGGACTTTGATAACACAAGTTGTCTGGAATAGATAGTCTGCACTCCCATAGGGGCTCAAATGTTCTGGACATAGTACTCACCAACATCAGGGGCCATTGTACTTCCCCATGTGTAATGCTCTTCCTGGTTAGGTCAGACCACAAATCAGTCTCGTTTGAAGTAACTACTGGAACTGACACCCTCACAGGAACAAAAATTATAAAAAACTTTACCAAAGCTAACTACAGCCTACTAAGTGATGGCATAAAAAGCTTCATACCACCCACAATTGCAGACATCAATGATCACTATGCAGACGTATACGCAAATACCCTGTACAAACACTTAAGCGACTGCATAAACTCGGCTGTAACTGACTGGATCAGAACCAGGTCTTCCCATAAAAACAAGCCACTGTGGTGGACTTCAAGTATAAACAGATTATATAACAAGAGCAAGAAACTGCTGTCCAAAAGCAAATATCACTCTGCAGAGGAAGAGTTCCCTCCTAAGCCTAAGCAAGAAAATAAGAAGTCTTGTAAAGCAAATTATGAAACTAAAATCACATCCCTAGCCAAGGATCATCATAAAGCATTCTTTAACTACCTCTGAAGTCTAAATGAGAATGCCCAGTTATGTGCCAAATTAGTTGTAGAAGAGATCACTCTTACTACATCAGAAGATATCGTCAACCTGCTAGCTGACAGATTCAGTGAAAACACTACCCCCTATCCCCACCTACCATATCCTAAAGCATACCTGACACCAGCCGTATGCCCAGTATTTCTAGAGAACAGGTCATCTCTGCACTTGTCAAGGCCAAAAATACGACCTCAGTGGGACAAGATAATATCTAGAACAAGACTTAGCGGACCCACTCAGCATTCTCATTAATCATAGCTTGAGAACTGACTATGTTCCTGCAGAATGGAGAACAGAATGGAGAACAGCAATAGCAATCCCCCTGCACAAAGGGGGTCCATCAACTGACCATGGGAACTACAGACCTATAAGTCTAACCAGCCTCATATGCAAGGCCATGGAAAGAATAATCTTGGACCTTATCAACAAGGGCATAGGTGACCTCCAAACACTGGACCCAACCCAGTTTGGCTTCATTAAGGGTAGATCATGCTTACTAAACCTGGTAGACTTCTTTAAGAAAGTCACCAAAGCCATGGACAAAGGTAAGACAGTGCACACTGCCTATCTCAACCTTGCCAAGCCTTTTGACACAATTCCCCACTCTGGCATCATTGAGAAACTCTCCCAGATAGAGATTAATCCTTATGTTACTAGATGGGTAGCCAACTGGCTCTCTGGTAGAACTCACTGTGTCAAATTGGTGACTCCACCTCCAGCAGGAGACCTGTCACCAGTGGAGTACCACAGGGGTCTGTGCTGGGCCCTTTACTGTTTGGCATCTATTTCTCAGAAGTCCAGGCCAAAGTAGATGGCCTTTGGCTCACCAAGTTCACTGATGATTGCAAACTGGGAGCAATCATTGAGTCCTCCATTGATGTCAACATATTGCAAGAAAGGCTAACACAAACAAATGATTGGTGCCAAAGCCATAGTCTAAAACTCAATCCAAAAAAATGTGTTATTCTTCCATTTGCTAAAACAGAATTCCCTACAAATTACAATATTGACAGGACCCCCCTGACTTCCAACCCAGTGGTATGAGACTTGGAAACACAGGTTGCTTGCAATCTGAACTTTGACCACCAAGTTTCCACAGTGGTAAGGAAAGCCTTCTATGTAGCACACCTCATAAGCAAGGGCATAGCATCCAAGTCAAGGGATGTTATAACTTCATTGTACTTGACCCTCATCAGACCACTAATAGAGTGTAATGCACCCTTTTGGATGTACCACACCAGACACATAAAGCAGCTGGATAGACCTCAGAGGTTTCTCACTATGAAAATATGGGGACTCCAAACCATGACATACATGGACAGGCTGAACACTCTGTCACTTTACTCTGTATTTTATAGGCTGCTGAGAGGTGACAAGTGCCAGTCCTATAGGGCAATCTACAACCCTGCCGTGATGGAAATGCTGCACATCCACAAGCTGAATGGCAAAAGAGTCACTCGCTCTAGGGATTTCAGCCTAATTTGTGACATTAACAGAACATGCTGGAGAGACAGATATGACTCCCAGAGACTGCTGCTTCTTTAGAACAGGCTTCCAATTCACGTAAATTAGATCTCCTCACTGACCTTATTCAAACACAGTCTAGGTTATTGCATGGGAGACTGCAAATTTGCCCCTGGGGTGGCACCCATGTGCCTCATGGACAGGGGTAGCCAGTGTTGATCACAGACTCACTCTGTGCATAAATTTGCTTTGCAAACTGCCTAAAAAGAACAAATGGGGATACTCGGAATTAACATGGCTAGGCCTATAAAGGCTCTAGAGCTGCTAGCCTAGTAACCTCCTATGAACCAGTCTACTTGGAGTCATATCTTCTCTTTCCTTTTGTGTTATCTGCCTTCATTTCTTTGCACTGTTCATTTGAAAATGTTTCCTTATCTCTTCTTCCTATTCTTTTAACTGTACATTCATTTTGATTATATATACCCTATTGCCATTACCTTTTGCTTTCATTCTTTCCTCAGCCACTTCTGTAGCCTCAACAGACAACAGTGCTGTCTTCTTAACCTTACCATTTGGAATATATATTTTTTATTTTATTTTTGCCATCTTCTGGACAACTGTGAACCTCTGTCGATAGTTGTTCAGGTGCTCTATCCACCATGTCTAATCCCTAAAATCTGTTCTTTACCTCTCAAGATATTTGAATGTAATATTCTCAAGGTTTTATTTAGATAGCATGCATGATTTTCTTGCTTTCTTCTTAATTTAATTGTACACTTTGTGGTGAGAAACTGATTGACTGTCCAAGATATATTCAGCTTCATGTCTTGTTTTCAGTGGCTGTAAAGAACACTTCCATCTCTGACTGCAAAGTATACAGTCAGTCTAATTTCAGAACTGTCAGGTAATATACACAAATAAAGCCATTTCCAAAACAGTTGAATAAGAGTGTTTTCTCTTCCAGTGAATTTTCTTGCCCAAGTTATACCAGTATGTGTCCTGCTCATTTCCAGTTCCAACTCCATCCTTGCCCATTGTTCCAATTGTACGCTGAATGCTACATTTAGCATTTCCATCACCTATAATAAGTGTAATATTTTTTATAACTTCGTAGGTTCATAGGAGGTTACTAGGCTGATGGTCCTAGGGCCTTTGTAAGCCTAACCATGTAATAACCTGAGTATCCTTATTAGCAGAGTCATTCTGTGATCAGCACCAACTTGCCCCATCAATGAGGGACATAGGTGCCACCCCCAGGGTGAATTTACCATCACCCATCCAGTTGTCAAGGTTGTGCTTGAATAGGGTCATTGAAGAGATCTGCTTCAAATGCAGTGGGAACTTATTGCAGAGGTCCAGCAATCACTGGGAGATATATCTGTCTCTCCAGCATGTTTTGTTAATGTCAAAGGCTAGGTTGAGATCCCCGGAGAGAATTATTGTTGTCCCATGTGATTTGTGGATGTGCAGCATTTCCATTAGGGCGGGATCTGAGACTTCTGTGTAGGCCAGGCACAGGTCACCTCTCAGTAGCCTGTATGGTACAGAGTACAGTGACAAGGCTACCAGTCTTTCCATGTATGTCATGTTTTGGAAGCCCTGGATTCTCTTGTTTAGAAACCTCTGTGGTCTCTCCAGTTGCTGCAGGTGTCTGGTGAGGTACATACAGAAGGGAGCATTGGACTCAATTAGTGGTCTGATAAGGGCTGAGTACAGCAGAGCTGTAACCTCCCTGGTCTTGGATGTGATGCCCTTATTTATGAGATGCACAGTGTAGAATGCTTTTCTTACCACTACGGACACATGGTGATCAAAGTTTACATTGTTATCAAGTTGTGTTCCCAAATCTTGCACCACTGAGTTTGAGGTTAGAGGGGTGCTATCTATATCATAATTAGCAGGGAATACTTCTTTGCCAAAGGGGATAATGAGGCATTTTTTTGCATTAAGTTTTAGTCTGTGAGTTTGGCACCAATCATTTGTCTGTGTCAGCCCTTTCTGCTATATGTTAATATCATTGGGAACTCTATGATTGTGCCCAGTTTACAGTCATCTCCAAACTTGGTAAGCC
Organism: Protopterus annectens; assembly: GCF_019279795.1. Taxonomy (NCBI): domain Eukaryota; kingdom Metazoa; phylum Chordata; order Ceratodontiformes; family Protopteridae; genus Protopterus; species Protopterus annectens. The sequence continues at coordinate 88,092,583 of NC_056734.1, forward strand.
ACAGGTCATCTACATTTGCCTGTACTTCAGAAAAATAGATTCCAAACAGTAGATAGCCCAGCACAGATCCTTGTGGTACCCCACTGGTAACTTGTCTACTGGTGGAGATGAACTCCCCAAGTTTGACAGTGTGCATTCTGTTGATGATCCAGTTTGCTACCCATCTAGTAATGTAAGGGTTAATCCCCAGCTGAGGGAGTTTCTTTCTGATACCTGAATGGGGGATAGTGTCAAAGCCCCTGGCTAAATCGAGATAGCTGGAATGTACTGTTTTGCCCTAAACCAGGGCTTTGATGACTTTCTCAAAGAAGTCCAGTAGGTTTAATAAGCAAGATCTACCCCTTGACAAAACCAAACTAAGTTGGGTCAAGGGTTTGAAAGTGGCCCATGTCCTTGTGGATAAAGTTCCTGATGATTCTTTCCATGGCCTTGCAGTTAAGTCTGGTTAGGCTTATGGGTCGATAGTTCCCATGGTCAGCTGATGGACCCCCTTTGTGCAAGGGGATAACTGTTGTTCTCCACTCTTACGAGACATAGCCAGTTCTCAGCCTATGGTTAAAGAGCGTGCCGACTGGTTCTGCTAGGTCTTGTTTTATATTGTTTAGTAAGCAGCCTGGAATGTTATCTGGTCCTGTAGAGGCCATGTTTTTGGTCTTGGAGAGTGCTTGTGTGACCTGTTCTTTGAAGATACTGGTTAGAGGACTGGTGTTAGGAATGCTTTGGGGGTATGTTTGGTGGGGACAGGGAGGTGAAGTTATTGCCAAATCTGTCAGCTAACAGGTTGACATTTTCCTCAGGTTCAGTGTGAGTGGTACTGTCCACTATAAGTTTGACACACAGCTGGGCATTCCCTTTTAGGCTTTGGATGTAGCTAAAGAATGCCTTATGATTGTATTTAGCTAGGGATGTTAATTTAGACACGTAGCTAAACTTAGAGGACTTAAAAAGATATCTGGTTTCTTTGTTCAAGCTGTGGAGGGTATTCTTCCTCTTTCTACATAGAAACACAAAACATGTACAACATCCATATACAAGCTGCAATTAACTTTTAAAGTACAAAGCAGACTATGCGGAAGACAGAAAAACAAACCAGGTTTCCCTTCTCAAAAAGGAGCTTCTTCTGTGTGAAATTTCTATTGAGATTTTCCTGTCCTCTAGAGTTATCTTACCTATTCATCTTTTCCAAGTATTTAACTTTATTGTACACTCCCTTACCTCTGCATTCTCTTCCTCTTGACTTGGTGTGTAATCCTGTGCTTTAACCTCAATTTTCCCAGTTCAGTTTATGCATATATGCAGTTAATGATTATATAATGTTTGCTGTCTGTTGTTTCACCTTGTTAACCTCAGTGTAACTAATTGTAAAGGTTGCTTGAAACCTTTGTAACCTGTGATGAGTTGCTTTTTTTTTGGGGGGGTGTACCTTTGTAACAAAGAGCCTAGGGCAGGATACCTTTCAGGATGCTGAACTACACTGCACTATAAATTGAGATAGAGTGAGGCAGTGAGGTGGCTCTAGCCTGTTAAGGTGCATAAGAGCAATGCAGTGATGAGAAGAGAACGTTTTACTGGATGCAGATTTGGCTATGTTATTGTAGCCCTGTTCAGGTTTGGTCTTTTGTGTAGCCTGGAGGTTGTTGTATGTTGGTGAGGCATATAGCAGTGTAGAAAGAAGATAAGAGTAGATGAATGTTGTCTTGCTGCTACTTTTGCTGAGATTGTGTTTAACTCTATATAAGAGACCCAGCTTTGGTGTTTTTCTGACAACTTCTTGAATATGAAAGTCAAATTTCAAGTTATCATCAATACTGGTACCTAGTACTTTCATGTATGAGAATACTTCAATTATTATGTTGTCCGTGGAGGTAATATTTTTTAGTTTGTTTTACAGTCAGTGTGCTAGTTAGGGATGAATATTTTTGACTTCCTTAAATTTAAGATGAGGTCAGATTTGGCCAGATAAATTTGATGGCAGTGAAGGGGTCTTGAGTAAGTTGCTGAAGCTGAGTAGGATTCTGAACTGAGCATTTAAGAGTAGAATCATATTCATATTGGATTAGGTTGCATGTGTAAAAGAAGTATGCACATTGTTAATAAATATGTAAAACAAGAGGGCTCCAAGCACTGATCCTTTGGGTATGCCAAACGATATTGGTAAGAAAGTGGAATAGCTTAATTGTCATTGATCTATCTGACAGGAATATTTGGGATCAAGAGAGGGTGGGATGTGATAGGCCTAATGATACTAGATGAAGCAGAAGTTGTCTTGGGAGACTATATTAAAGGTTGGTAAGTCTAAGAGCAGTGCAGATACAGTATTGTTTGTGTTGCATTATTTATTAATGATATTTATGAAGGTGGCAATGGGTGCAGCAGAAACACCAGAGTTTGCAAGCATCATCCTGTGGATTTGGGAGAAGAAATTTGCTTTTAATTCTATTTATTATCAAGACATTGCCAAATATTTTTGATACCCGAATGACATCTTTTTAATTTAAAACTGGTAATGAACAAAGGTTACAGGATTTCTTGAAGTATATCAACACCATTGCTGACTTTTTGCAATTTCCTGGGGATGTCAACAAACTGCAAGTCAATTTCTTAGTTGTCACCTTTTCTGAGAACTGTGAGGGTTAATGTTATGAATCTTGCATCCACAAGAAAGACAATAATTTTATAATTATTAATAATCATTTTTTACATTACTATATTACCCGTCCACGTTGGCAAAAGATAAATGTTCTGTGGGTTGGGTAAGACCAATCTAACACAAAACAAGACAGGTTAATTCAAGCAACAAAAGGAAAATTGGCTAGGTTTAAAATGAACCACAAGGGCAACTAGCCTAGCACTTACCTATGAACCTAGGTACCTATGAAAGGCCAGGTGGTTCGATTCTCAAGACTAGTTCCAAATGACAACCAATTTAGTCGAACACTTGAGGTTCTTAAAGAAATGTTTGAAGAACGGTGCTACCCCTAAGATCTGATTGTAACTTATGTCACTGATGTTTTAAGTAAAAGAGGCACTAATTGTAAACCTCTTTTAAAAAATCCTGACAATCTTGGCACTAATGAAGCATTTTAATGAGGCATATTTCTCCAAAGCTATGATTTTAAGATGCAACACCAATACATGCCATGTTAAAAATGTTACGAATAAGAATTAAAATGGTCTGTTTTATTTTTGACTTCTTAGGCAGAATGGGGCCATTCCAAAAAGGGAGAAATCTGATGTTGTTATTTGAGAGTGAGAGTGGTAAATGCAATATGTCAACTGGTACTTGGTCACAATGTAGATTTATTTTCAAAGCTGTTAATATTTCTGTTGGCAACTATCACTGTGTTTTTCCCCAGAATGGAACCTTTAACTATACTACTAAGGGAGTGGTCTATGTAGCCCTCTGCATGTCATGTCCAGCATTGTTTGTCAGCTAGACATCTGCTCCATTTCTAAAGGTGACAATACCAATGATGTATATTGCCACAGTAAGACTTGTAATTTAAAAAAAAAAATCACATTTGTTATAGTTGAAAAGGTAAGTGTGTTTTTCAGGGGAGGTAACTGGGAAGCTTTCCTTGAAACTATTGAGATCAGCTTGTAATTGTTGCTTTATGCAGCCAGTGCCCCTGGTTTAAATGACAGAATTAATATAAGCCTCTTACGTATCATGAAGCGGACACAGATTTAATGTTTACTAGAGTTCTGTTTGTACAATAACACCTTTTTCAATGTGAGTGTGTTTCTTTGTTTTTTAAGTTTTAACATCACTTGTGAATTTTATATTACCTTATAGCTTCAGTAACTTTTTTATACTTCACAATTTTTTTATGCTTTACAAAGATTTTAAGATGCGCTACTGAATGGCGTGATGTTGTATGACTTGTGCTTGGTCATAAAATGTGGTTTAGTTATAAAAGGTTACCTTATCTACTCATGTTTTCATTCGTAGAAAGTTCCTTTATGCACTTTTGTAATGAAAGTGCTAAATATTTATAACATTTTCCTTGGCTTATTTCCTCTAGGATTAAAGGTTATTTTCTCTGAGATCTGATCGCAGCTTTTTATTTCATATCTTAGAGAAAGTAACCTTTAATCCTAGAAGGGGAGCATGGAGTGAGTGACTAGAAACAAGAAAACTGTTTTTGTAATTAAAAATTAATGCCAAAACTTGCCCAGGGTTAAATGAAGTTTCTTCTTTGAATTGTGTATTAAAAATGAAGTCAGTGGTGATTTAAGATCTAACAATCATTAAAATTATATATCTTCTATATGTTTTTATATTTTTGAATGTTTTATATGTTTATTATCTTCAATATTTCATGTGAATGTTATAGTAATCAAGTGCTTGTTATATTTTGTATTGCTTTTATGTGCTATCCTTAAAGAAGGTCTTGGCACTTTAATTATTTCTAGTGTAGGTTTGAAATGATGTAATAAATCACATGGTTAAACCAAGGTACTAAAATGAGAACTTTTGAGAATGTGCAACTGTTTTGAAGAAGTTCTGTTTCATATAAGGGATAAAAGAGATTAACAGTGAGTTTATTTGTATATTTTTTAACAAATTGTGGAGTGGAGCAGTTTTTACCCTTATGCTTATTTTACATAAAGTGGCATGTTACAGTCCCCCGGAACATTTTTTTTTTTTTTTTTTTTTTTTTTTTTACAAAATACAAATCCAGTTCAGCCAAGGATGGGAAAGCTTTTGACAAATTTGTGAAGAAAGTTTATTTCTTTGTTTTTTTAACCTTCAAAATTTTAAAACACCATAATCACATGTTAAAGTTTTTTTTACTTTTGTCTTTTGATAACACAAAAAAAGTTAAGTGTTAACTTTCCCTCTTTTGAGGTGAACACTTCTTTGAATTTTTTTTATCTGCTTCTCATGTAATTAAACATGCTAAAGTGCTCTTATAATGCTGCTGATGTTGCATCCAGGGCTGCTGCTTCCAGGTCACTTATGAGAAGATTTACTTGGTTACATTTGCAAAATTTTCATAAAGATGTTAAAACTAAGATTTTAGATTCTCCCCAATGTCTTCTGCATCTCAGATGCTTAATAGATTTGATGAAAAGAAAAAATGATCAAACGGGTGACCCAAATCATCCAACCTTTCTTTTTTAAGGCAAATAAAAATATTGTATCCTCCTCTCCCTTTTTCTAAAAGCAATCCCAGCAGCAAGGCGCCAACAAACATTATTTTAAAATGAGATGACAGGGAGCCTCCAAAAAGAAAGAGAATGCATCACAAAGTCAAGGACAGTCCAAAAACATCTGATTGACTATTCAGCCCCCCCACCCAAACAATTTCTCTCTCTTTCGAAGTTTACACCTTCCTTTGTGGCACCAGAATGTTTCAGGTAAGTGGCATCTGAAAGTCATACAACACGGGGTACACTTGGCAATGGGAGTTCCTCCCTCCTGTCTAGGGAATTCCTTCTTGCCCAGTAAACCAAATATCAGTGTTTCTTCCATTTCTGGAATAAATGATGTCTCACGAACTCATAGAAACAGTGTAGGGCTGCCAGATAGGCAAAGGGATGTATTCAAAGAGTTTTCCAGTGCCAAAGAAAGAGGGGACCTGGAGACTTTTGCTAGACCTCTCTTTTCTCAGTCTTCTTTGTCAAAGTCTCAGAATTATGAATGTTAGCCTTTCCAGTCCTGTTACCTCTCTCAATTTACTAGATTTTATGGTAAAGCTTAATTTAAAAGAATGCTACCATTACATTCCAATTTACAAACATTTCAGTTGTTTCTTAAGATTCTCTGTATGTGAATTGCATTATCAGTTCTCTGTCTTTGGACTATCTACTGCTCCGGGAGTATTTACAAAATGTTTGCCCTAGCAGTTGCTTATTGCAGACTTCAAGTCATGTACATTTTCCATATTGGGACAGTTGTCTTATATTTGCAGGCTTTTTCCACTTGTCAAGAGTCCTTAGCTAGAGTTCAGATTCTTCTACTCAGTCTGGGTTTTCAAGTGAATACAGAAATCCTCTCTCATCCCTTCTAACAGACTAATTTTCCTGGGATTCCTGTTAGATTCTGCCCTGGGGAGAGGTTTTCTTGCTCCAGAAAAAAGAGAGATGTTTCAACAGTTTTTCTTGAGTTTTTGTAATCAAAACTAGGCATCTTCCAGGGAATTTCTCAGGATTCTATGATTCCTGTGATTCTCTTGGCTATCACAAGAGAACCATCTAGTAATATCTCAAGTCAGTCTGGAGTCAACATCTATACCCTTCATCTTTTCAGATCCCAGTTCTGCAGTTTGCAAGAAAGGAGGTTCTATGGTGGAGAATCCATATCACCCATTCTCTTATCTGCTTCCTCTTCAGTCTGTCACAGCAGATGTTTCAGACCTGGCATGATGGTGAAAGTGCAACATCTATGTAACAAACAGGACAGACAAAAGCATATACATTTCAAAGAGATTATGGTAGTTATAAATGCTTTAAAAACCCTCTCTGGTCTTCAGGATCTCTGCAAGTTGTCAAAGACAGCACCACAATGATGTGGTACCTAAACAGGGTAGGTACCAGATCTTAACCCTCTTTAAAGACTTGCTATGATAACCTGGGAGGGAGCAACTCAGTTCAGTTTGACTCTTCAAGATTCATGCATTCCATCAGAGCCAAATATTATAGCAAACAAGCTAAGCAGGATATGGACAGGCCCTAAAGAATGGGGTCTTCCAGGAATTGCTCTGATTCAAGTAGATCTGTTTCTCTCCTCTCAAAACTGACAGTTAAAGAGATTCTGTTCCTGAATTCCCTGTAAACATGCCTGGAAGACAGAAGATTTATCCATGTATGGAAATGTTCCTTTATGTTTTTCAACCCTTTACACTGATATCCAAGGTTCTTTGAAAGTTTCTGAATGACTCCTCAAAGATAGTAGTGGTAAATACTACCTATATATACACGAAAAAATACTCTCATTAGTGATTTTACTAAATATGTACCCAACTCAGGTCAGATAACTTATTTAGGTATAATACTATCCAAAGATATTACATCTATTATATATAATAACTATAATACCTGTTTTCTTAATATACAAAATCTTTTTAATACCTGGAATAATATGTTTTTTACTATGGAGGAGAGACTTACAATTATTAAAATGATAATATTCCCCAAGATTTTATACTTAATACAATCAATAATACTTTCACCTACAAAAATAACTATCAAGAAACTGAATACACTAATGTTAAATTTCTTATGGGCACCTAATAGACCTAGGATTGCATTAAAGAAACATACTAATAGCTGGTCTCAAGGGGGTATTTCTTTTCCAGACTTTAATTTATATATTATCTCTTCTATTATAAAAGTTATTACTTTATTAATAGATCGGTCATATGTCGCAAAATGGAAAGATTATTGGGAGCTAATTAGTATGCACTTCATGAAAATCTCCTTAACACATAAAAATATGATTATAAATAACTCCATGTTGTGGTTGCTAAAGGAATTTTGTACTTCACCTATTACACCTAAACATATGGTCTGTTACCCATTAAATATTATTATTAACTATCGTAACTTTATATTCATGCACCCTAAGTATAGGGAATGGAATTTTATTGTATTCCCTATAATTTATACTCAGGGTATGCTTATGTCATCTACTTCTGAAGGAGCTCATTTAGCTATAGATAATAATCTAAAGTACTGGTATCAGCTGATATCTGATAATAAAGTTAAAAATCTAGATTTCTTAAAACAAGAATTTGATCTAAGAGAAACTTGCTGGTTAGAGGTTCAGATCTTTAGACAACATCTCATTGATAGAATAGATCTAATGTCTATAACAGTTAAAGAATCTATTCCAAAACTGATTGATTACTTGATAATAAATTTACAGCATAAAGTTTCTGATAAAGGTAAACTTTCATATATACATAAAATTATCAGACAAGAAACTTTTACAATGTAGATTCATACTGGAATTATTTCACCTCTATTAATGGGGACCCACCAACTCAACAAGATAAACAATATATATTGGAATCTGCTTATAGAACTACATCTTCCATTGTCTGGAGACTTTATACATGGAAATTTTTACATAGATCTTTTATACACCTTTGATGATGAATAAAATTAATAATAAAGATAATCTATGTAAGAGATGTAATGTAGAAATTAATGCTGACTGGGCTCATATGTTTTATGACTGTATGAAGTTGAAAGAATACTGGAAGTCAATTAATGAATTTTTGCAGGCTCTTTATACAGATAATTTCATTATTTCTAAGTCTCTTATATTATTCAACACACCTGTACCTCAATGTGTTAAAAGATTAAGCTTCCCTTGTTATGGTCTATCCTAGCAGTGGCTAGGAAAATAATAACTAGAAATTGGATTTCAGATACACCTCCTTCGTTCAATGAATTTAAAAATGTTATGAATATAATGTGTCATATGGAAATAAGCACAATTGGAATGAGAACAACTAGAAAAACATCACGTTTTATTGTATGGGATAATTTACAAAATTTGTTAAAAAAATTCTAATTTCAATAGCACAGTATTTTAGTTTAATTAATTGATCTGATTGTAGTGGATGTCTTTGTAAATACTTTAGTTGTTTTGTTGAATATTATAATAATACCTATTTTTAATTATTTGTATAAAATTGTTATGATATTTCTCTTATATGTTAAAACAATAAACTTGTTTTGAAAAAAAAAAAGATAGTAGTGGTGACTCCCTTTTGGCCCAGGCAACAGTGGTCCACCCTTCTGAAACTGGCTAGGGACTATTACTACATGCTTTCTTACAGACTGGATTTACATACACAAGACAAGGGTCATTTGACACACATCAAATGAAATCACTTCAATTCCTTGCCTGGATAATAGAATTCTGATACCTTTTAGGCACCTTTTGTCTAAGAATGTGCAGCGAGCACTAAAAGAAGCTAAAAACTGCTATTAAGACATCATATATGTCTAAGTGGGAAAAAATCTAGTTGGTACCATTCTGAGGAACAGGATCCTTTTAAAGCTCAGCTGACTCTGGTTCTTGAATATTTGTTTGAGTTATTGCCCTCTGGCCTTTCTTACTTTTCTAACAAGATTCATCTGCTGGCTAGTTCTGTTTGTCACCTTTGAGTCCCCCTTTCCTCCTGTTCCCATGCCAAACAGTTTTTGAAAAGATTTTTATAAATCTGTACACCTACAAAACTAGTGGTTCCTTTTTGGGATCTGAATTTAGTGCTTAAAAACCTTTGTCTTTTTTTTTCATTTGGGCCAGGTCATTAAGCAGAATTGAGGCTCATAACATGGCAGACTGTTTTATTCATTGTTCTGACTACTGCTATAAAAATATCTGACTTACTAGCTCTTATGCTAAGTCAACCCTACCTTGTCTTCCAAAAATACAGGATTTCTTTAAGAACTAATCCTTTATGCCTAAAGTGGTTTCAGAGTTTACTTTGAATCAGTTTATTAATCTCCCTGTAATTTTCCATAACCCCAAAAGGAGAGCAAAAGAATTATTTATACTCCGGATGTCCATGAGCAGCTCAGATACTGTCTAGATAAAACTCAGTCCTTCAGGAACCCTGACAGCTTTTTTGTATCCTATGATGGTAAGAGAAAAAGGCAATCAACCAATGGCTGTTCAGAGTTTGCATGTTCTCCCTGTATTTCTGCAGGGTTCCTCCCACTTCTGAAAAACATGTTGAGTGTTTCCATCTCAAACTCACTTAGGAATAGAGCTGCGGGCAGCAACACAGACCCTACATGGTGCCCTATAGGGGAAGAGTTGAACAGACCAACTGCTTTAGGCATCTACTGTGATGCACAGTATCCTCAAAGACAGGAAAACACAGATCACAGGCTGCATGCCATGGCAGGGCTAGCCACTTGATGGTGTAAAATAACCTACTGACCAGCTGGTGTCCAGTTGCCCAGCTTGGGTTACCTGGGATAGCTCTGTTGAGCGAAAGCTGGACGTAAAACCAATCAACCTGACAAACACAAACTAACAATTGTTACAGTCAATGTAGTTACTCTGACAGGAGTAGGCTTGGAAGTGGATGATGTGATGATAAGGAGGAGGGTGGACATCCTATGTATCCAAAATACTAGGTGGAAGAGCAGTGCAGCAAAGCCACTTGACTTTGTATCGAGTCTACTACTCAGGAGATGGACAGGCTAGAAATGGTATGGGATTTGTGGTGAGGGAGGGGCTTCAGAAAACAGTGAGAAATGTCTTCAGAATTACTGACAGACCCATGGCAATCAGACTCCAGCCTAATGACAGGGCAGTATTCATAATCTCAGCCTATGCAGGGTTGTGATAGTAAGGAAAAGAGTGCATTCAGACAGCAGTTGCAGGACTTACCAGATCAAGAAAGACAAGAAAAATTGGTGTTAATAATGTGTGACCTGAATGCACATATCAGGACAGCCATAACAGGATATGAGAACTGCCTGGGACCACATGGGTGGGGAAAGAGAAATAAAGAAGAAGAAGCCATTCTAGACATCTGTCTGGTAAATGGCTTGATGGTAGTCAACACGTGGTTCAGAAAGAGAGACCATCAAAAGATATAAAAAAGTAGACCTCTTCTGAGTAAGAAAAGGGCACTAGGGTAGAATCAGTGATTGTAAAGTCATCCCCAGTGAAACAGTCAATCCACAGCATAAACCACTGTTTGCCACAATCAGCTGCAAGCAGTGGTCAGAGGAGGCTCTAACTTCAACAGAGACCAGGCTGAAGACCTGGAAGTTGACTGGAGAGAAAGTACAACAGTTCAAGGAATTACTCAGAGGTCTCAAACCAGCATGTTTAAGGTCAACAGAACAGATATGAGTTTGAGCCAAGTATGGAAATAAGATACATAAGAAACCTGGTAGTGGAAAGCAGAAGTCCTGAAAGTCAGCAAAAGAATGAAGGAGTGCAGGAAAAAATCAGAGATAGAAAAGACAGACCAGACTAGGAAGGAATACTGGTTGGCTAACACAGAGGCTAAGAGAAAATCTGCAATAGCATAGAACAAGGTATCAGAGACAATCTACCAACTTCTGGAAAGTGACTCAGTGGATTGTGCAAAGAAACTCAATCAGGTTGCAAGGCAATGACAAAAATACAAAGAAGATAGTCAGAACTCTTCATAAGGGATGCCAGCAATAACCTGCTCACAGGTACACAGGACATCAAAGGGAGATGGAAAGAGTACTTCCAGCAGCTTCTGAATGAAGAAAATGCCAAAGAAGTTGTACTACCTCAGACACAGCTGAGGGTGAGAGAACAGGACGACCCCACCATAAAAGAGATGAGAACAGCACTAAGGAAAATGAGGTCAGGGAAAGTTGTATGCAGGCTCAGATGAGGTCACAGCAGATATGATCAAAATGTTGGATAAGAAAGGGGTTGAAATGGCTCCTGAGGGTAGTCATAGCAGTGTGGAGAGAAAGGCGTAGCACAGATGACTGGAGAATAAGCATACTCATGCCAGTGTACAAGAATGAAGAAGACATTCACAGCTGTGGGCAGTACAGAGGCATCAAACTCATGTCACTTTGCATGAATGTTCTGGAGAGAGTGACTGATAAACGGACACACAGAGTAGTAGAATGTAAGATGGGAGATGAACAGTTCAGATTCAGATCAGGATGCAGCACAACCGACCTGATGCTTGCAATAAGACAGATACCTGAGAAGAAGCTAGAAATGAGGAAAGAGTCCAACTTGATATTCCTTGACTTGGAAAAAGCATATGACACAGTCCCAAGAAAGCTAACAGTCCAGTGGTGGTTTAAAGCCCCAGAAATATTGGTAGAACTAGTGCAAGCTATGCTCAAGGACCCAATGACTCAATTACAATGTTTGGTCTTACAGGGGTGTTTCCTGTGGAAGCGGGTGTACATCGGTGTTCAGCTCTAAGCACACTGCTGTTCATACTAGTGATGGAATACATTAGCAAACAGGTTGGAGGGGACAGATCAACAAAGTTGCTGTACACAGATGATGTAGCATTACAGGCAGACTCAGAGAGAAAGAACTTCAGCAAAAGGTAGGGGAATGGAATGCAAAACTGAAGGCACGTGAGATGAAACTGAGTACAGATAAGACAATTGTAATGACAGCAAATAAGTGAAGTCAGAAGAAGCTGAGAAATGAGTTAGAAGGGAAAGGTTAGGATGCACATAGGATCAAAGGATCATAGGATCCTAGGAGTTTACTAGGCTACCGATCAGGAGGTCATTTTAAGCTTAGCTGTTTTATCCCAATGTCATACAATAGAAATGCTAGGCAATACCCAAGATTGCATTTAGTGATGACTGCCCATGTCCAGGAGGGTTGTGGGCTCAATCCCCAGTAAGAATTAATGGTGCCCCATTCACACATCCAGGTTCCTTTTGAACAGTGTCATAGAGGTGCTCTGTTTCACATGAACTGGTAGCCTGTTCCAAAAATGTGGCAGTCACTTAGAGATAAATCTGTCCATCCAGCATGTCCTATTTAAGTTGCAGGCCATATTTAGGTCTCTGGAATAGGTAGCCCTACTCCCATTTGATTTATGGATATGCAGCGAGTTCATTAGGTTTGGGTCTTGGATTCCTCTGTAGGCCAGGTATAAGTGTCCCTTAAGAAGTCTATATGATAAGGAGTGTAGTGACAGGGACTTTAGCTGGTCTGTGCAAGGCACATGCTGGAGCACCTTGATCTTGTTTGTTAGAAACCTCTGAGGTGTCTCTAAATGCTGCATATGCTTAGTAAAGTACATGTCAAATGGGGCAATATACTAAATTATGGGCCAGATAAGTGCCGAGTATGGGGGGGGGGTTATAACTTCTTTTGCTCTCGAGACGATGCCTTTGCTAAACAAGTGTGCTATGTAGAAAGCTTTCCTTACTGCAGTAGACCCATGGTGGATGAAGTTTAAGTCACAGTCAACTTGTGATCCCAGGTCCCTTACCACTTCTTTGTACGTAGGGTATTGTTTTTGATTTGATAGTGTGAACAGCCATTATTTGTACTGAACGGAATAATGATGCTTTTCTTTGCATTCAGTTTGAGACCATAACTAATACACCAGTTGTTGGTCTGCGTGAAGTCCTCCTGGAGTATACTAATATCATTTGGGGATTCAATGACTGCTCCTAGTTTGCAGTCATCTGCAAACTTGGTGAGCCACAACCCCTTAGTTTTGACCTGAACTTCTGATAAGTATATACCAAACAGTAGGGGGCTCAGCACTGACCCCTGTGACACTCCACTGGTAACAGGTCTGCTGATTGATGTGGAGTCACTCACTTTGATAGTGTGTCTCCAGTTTGTGAGCCAGTTGGCAACCCATCTTACAATGAAGGGGTTTACATTCGGTTTGCTAAGTTTATCAGTAATGCCTGAATGTGAGATTGTGTCGAAAAACATTTGCCAGGTCGAGGTTTGCTGTATGCACAGATATGTACTCGCCAGTGGCCTTGCTCACACTTTCAAAGAAATCCACCAGATTTAACAGGCAGTATCTATGCTTCATGAAGTCGAATTGGGTAGGATCCAGGGTTTGAAGGTCACTTATGTCTTTATTTATGAGGCCCATAATGATACATTCCATGGCCTTCCAGATGAGACTGATCAGGCTTATGGGTCTGTAATTCCCTGGGTCTGTTGCTAGGCCACCTTTGTGGAGGGGAATAACTGTTGCTGTTTTCCATTCCACAGGAACAAAGCCTGTGGTTAGGCTATGACTGAAAAGCCTACTTAGTGGTAGTGCTAGTTCATATTTTAACCTGTTTAGAAGAGAGCTTGGGATGTTGTCTGGTCCCATAGAGGCTGTGTTTTTTGTCCTGGAAAAGGCTTTGAGGATCTGCTCTTCAGATATGTGGGACGTTTGGGGGAAGGTTAAATTCGGAGTGGATAAAGAGTCCACATTGTGGGATAGATGAAGAAATGATGACATATGAGCAGAAGCCAAAGTAGCTCCAATTGCTGATAAAGTCAAAGAGAACACAGTGGTTCATGCACATGTGCAGGAAAGCAGAATACAATCTGGTGAAGAAGATTTGGAACAGACAGGAAGAAGGCAATAGGAAATGAAGGCATTCAGCAATAGGTGGCTGGATTGTGTGAGAGAAGACCTGTGACAGTGAAGTGTGACTTTCAAAGAAAGTAAGAGAGTGGCATTGAGCAGGGAGAAATGGCGACAAGTGACACAGCACCCAAACCCCATAGAGAAAAAAATCAGAAAAAGGGGGTTGATGATGATGATGTAAAAGCAGACTGTTTCTATATGGTTACCTGATGCTATTTCTTTATTATTCTCCCCATTGCAAGCCACTTCCAAGCATGGTTAAGGCCCATCACACCAAGTCTTTGGCTTCTACTGTTGCTTTCTGGAAAAGCTTGGGCTCTAGCAGTATTCAAGAGGCAGCACCTTGGTCCTCCATAAACACTTTTATGAAGCACTATAAAGTGAATTTCTTTTCCAGGTTCAGAACAGACTTTTTAGAATTACCCAGGGGCCTCTGGATTCTTAATTTACTTCTTAGTTGGTTTCTAAGCTATGGTAATCAATCCAAATAGTTTAGCCTATTGCAACAGTGATCTAATGTTAAGCAGTACAGATGTGTAAGTAAACTTACCATAACAGTACATTTTCTAATAGATCCCTGTTAAACAGATGTCCCCTCCCTCCAGCCATCTTCTTTAGTTATATATTTTTTCATCAACATGGTGTAGATGTATATACCCTTGCGTATATTGTTTACTCTTGTACATTTCCTAGTGTTTTCCTTTTAGGGCTATTGCCTCTCTTCTTGGGGCAAAAAAAGCTCTAAAGCTCCTTGTGGTCTAAATTCTTTTTATATGGAGCTCTTCTCAAACTCCTGGTAGTAAGAACACATGGAAGGTGCCCTTTAACTTTGATAAGCTGGCTGGTTGGTGAGATCCTTGGCAAGATAAAACCTGAGTAAATTAAGGCTTTTGCAAAACTGTTGTTTTAGAACATTTGTCGTTATGCTAAGTTTACCTTTACAACTGTACTTTATAATTTTTTTCTTTGAAGGATTCTTAGGCATGACCTCATCTAGGTACATATGATAGAGTTCAATCTGTTTGTTTTTGGAAGTCTATGCATAAAACATACCAATGGGGAGCAAACCCCAGTTAAGGAAACTTAAAATATCAATAATACAAAAAACTGACAAACGCATTACACAATACCTTGCAAAATTATGCACTAAGCTTCTTCTTGCCACCAGAAGTTAGTCATTAACCTCCTTCAAAAGTAATTGTGATTAATGTATACACACACACACACACACACACACACACACACACACACACACACACACACACACACACACACACACACACATCTGTGGAAGTATATAGACACATGTGTATGTTCTTATAAAATAACCACAAGTGCGTCTTTTTGTTAAAACAATGGATTTGTCCCTGTCCCCACTGTTGGTGGAACACCTGAAAATGATTATGTTAATTAAATGGGTATGAGGGTGTGAAGCTTTCCTCATGGCAGGTTAGAAGGCAAAATGCCTTCTGCCAAAATACTGTTTCAAAACCAAACCAAATTATCAGAAAGAACACTTTTTTGCAAGATTGGCACTTGTGATATTTGCTTTAAGAAAACACATGCTGTCTTGTGTGTGTGTGTGTGTGTGTGTGTATGTATAAATATATATATATATATATATATATATATATATATATAGATAGATAGATAGATATAAATCTATATATCTATATATATATGTGTGTGTGTGTGTGTGTGTGTATATATGTGTATATATATATATATATATATATATATATATATATATATATATATATATATATATATATATATATATATATATATATATATATATATATATATATATATATATATATATATATATATATATTTACAGTATATGTATGTTTATATGGGTCCTAGTCTGAATATCGAAAGGAAAGTACGTTTAATCAAAACGTTCTTCAGCGAATTCACTTTAGCGATAGGACATTTATCAAAAATGCACTTTTGCAAAAAAAAAAAAAAACCACTCAATTTGCATGTAGATTTAGTTGTACATCAACATGTAGTGTTGATTGTTTAACTAAGCAAACTGTTGCTTAGATCGTGGTACAGTGAGGATAAGGGAATATTCCCTTTTCCCCACTGTAGTGCGATCTCGGAGTGAGAATATTAAAGTAGGGGTAGTGTGGGGGGCACAGCCCCCCACATGGGTGGAGCAGGGGGGCTTGCCCCTGCATAAACGTGAGTTGTGTTTTATTTGTGTTATTTTTTCGGGGTTTTTTTTTTTTTTTGCGAAAGTGCATTTTCGATGAAATGCACTTTTGCAAAAGTGAGTTCACTCATGTATGTTTCGCTAAAACGTACTTTTGATGTTACAACATAGATCCGTATATAGATCACGTAAACACAAAATGAACATCTTCCACTAAAAACGGCACAAGAGTGGCAAATAAGCAAAGCAAACGGTTTATTAAAGTACATAAAGCACTTTTCATTTAATTTAGATAAACTTCTTCAGATGCTTAAAAAATAAGTAAATTAAACACTTCTTTTAAAACACAATTCAGTCATATGATAATGAATTACCCAATCAAAATAAAACGCTCTGACATCATCAGGCTATGGAATCATTAACCCTTCACTATACATTCTAGAGATGAGTAGCAAATGTAAGTAAATTCTAACACACTACTGCTGGCAACATGTATGTATATATATATATATATATATATATATATATATATATATATATATATATATATATATATATATATATATATATATATATAATAACTAACTACTGTCTACAGAAGTAAATAACTTATACAATATGTGCAATATACATTAAAAATGGATAAAAATATGCATGATATACTAAAGAATAAAACTAATATGCAAATACAGCCATATAAATAAAACCAACTGACTACTACTTTACCCTGCAAACTACTCAGATAACCTGTACTGGAAAAAATAAAATGTAAAATATTTAGAACCTGATCTTAATATACTTATTCTAAAAAACAAATATTAAATTTGAAATATTCCATGACTTAAATGCAATAATACTATTTGTAAACCACAAACACTGGTAACATGTCCATTTCATCTGACCAAACTTTTTAATTTCAAAATGCATTTAATCAAACACATGTCATTAGTCCCAGGGAAGTAATAGGCATTAAGGTAGATCTGCCAATAAAGTTCAAATTCTTCCAATTTTAATGGGGTAGGACCACCTCTTATATCCTGTGTGACATGATCTATGATTTTAAACTTCAATTTGTGTTCTGGTGCTGTTAAAATATGCTTGGCTAGTGCATTATCTATCTTCCTCTTATTTATTATCGCGTATTCACGGAGCCTTCGCTCCGTCTTTCCGATAAGAAATACTGGGAAGGACTGGCACTTAGCCAAGTAGACCACACATTTTGAATTACAGTTGTATCTATATTTTAATCTATAAATATGGTCATTGATCTCAAATGTGTTACCCACGTCTATAAACCTTCAATAGTTACAGGACTCACATTTATCCATCCCTGGAAATTGTATTGATTTCATTCTATTAGATTCCAAAAGATTCTTTATATTACATCCTCTCCTATAAATGATTTTAGGGGAACTGCCTAGTTTGTTAAACATGGCTGTGTCACTCCTAAACCATTCCCAGTTCTTACGAATCAGGTTCACCAACAAATCACTATCTAAAGTATAAGTAGTGACTAAACTTAGAGTGAAATCGGACTGTGTTTCAGACATACTTGTTGAATCATGGGCTTCAGATATATCACCTAAAGACAGATTTAAGCCTACAATTGGACTTAATATAGGTGTGTAGGTTCCTAAAGACCTTTTAGTTTTCACTTCGGTAATAACAGAATCTATTAAGTCATTGGGATAAGCACGAGCTAGAAACATATTCTTCAACAGATTGCACTCTATATCAAAATCTCCATCCAATGAAATATTTCTAGCTGCCCTCACTAACTGGCCTTTAATGATCGATCACTTCTGATGATGAGGGTGACAGCTAGAAAAATGTAGAAAAGAATTTGAGTAGGTGCTCTTTCTGAAAATTGTAGACAAGTAACAATTATTCACCCTGTCTTTTCTAAGACTAATGTCAAGATAAGCAATCTCTTCCCTGTTGAAGGAAAAAGAAAATTTCAAGAAGGACGTAGTGTGATTAATATATTCTACTAGCCAATTTGCATCTACCAGGTCCCCCTTCAGGATGATAAAAATATCATCCAAATATTGCGAGTAGAACAGAATCAAGTTTTTACATTCATGAATATAAACTCTGTTTCCCAAAATGCCATCACCAAATTTGCCAAACTGGCTCCGCACGGGGAGCCCATGGCAACACCTATTGTTTGTAAGTAATATTCTTTCTCAAATACAAAATAATTGTTTGACAGGATGATATCCAATAACTCTGATACCAATGAAATTTCTGATTCTGGTGCCCCTTTCTTTCTTAACATCTATTTAATCCATTCTATACCTTCAAGGTGTGGGATAGATTTGTATAAATCTTTCACATCTATTGTGATGAAATTATAGTCCTCATTAAATCTTTGTTCACTGATTTTCCTCAAGAATGAGCAAAAATCCTTACACACTTGACTTTCATCTATCAAATATTTTTTCAGTGTGGAATCTACGATTTTGGCACACGGATAGGTAACGAGTCTCGTCCATCCACAAGTGGTCTCATTGGTGGACCAGACAGATCCTTATGGATCTTAGGGATGCCGAATAGTATTGGAATCTTTGGACATGGCATGGACATATAATTAAACTTATCAACATCTATTCCAGCATCAGTAAATAGGTCATTCAAATAGGTTTTAATACGTTGATAAGCGATATTGACCTTGCTAAGAGAAGCTACTTGATATACTTCTCCAGCTAAAATAGCTTTCATACGTTTCACACAATCACACTGGTCCATGATGGTCAAACCACCCCCTTTATCAGGCTTAGAGATGCAAACTTTGAGGGATCTTAGAAAATTAAAATCTTCCCACTCATACTTATTGACATTCCTACTAATCGTATTATTCCTGGAATTCCTCACTGCATATCGTAAATCTAATTCACAGAGATGCACAAATGTCTGTAAAATCGGATGCAATGGTGGATTAAAAGTGCTAAGAATATGCAAGGGATTAACAGCTTCTATATCATTATTATTGTTAACCCCCAATAATAAATTCAAGTTCAATTTCCTAGTAAAACATTTAATGTCCAGGATGGTCTTAGCAACATTAATATGTTGTGAGGGTACAAAAGAGTAACCCTTAGCAAGAAGTTCAACTGTTTCTGGGCTAATATCCACTGTAGAATAATTAAAACTTTGGAAGTCACCAGTTTTATTTCTGATAATAGTCAAGCTGTTACTCACATCAGTGATGATTACTAATGTTTCCATTTGTTGAACTTCCGATTGTTCCTCTTGTTTTGTATGCGATTCGATTGTTTGGGAATCACTCCAGATTGATTGGAATTCTGAAAATGTGTATATTGTGTGGCATTGTCCCCAGTCAGTTGTTGCCCCCACCATTCAAATTCTGAATTGTTTTGCTTCTCTTCACTTGTATGGGCTCAGTCGTGTCATCTTGGTTAATGGCCATCCCATAGATCCGTATATATATATCTATATATATATATATATATATATATATATATATGTGTGTGTGTGTGTTTGTGTGTGTGTGTGTGTGTGTGTGTGTGTGTGTGTGTGTGTGTGTGTGTGTGTGTATGTGTGTGTGTGTGTGTGTGTGTGTGTGTGTAACTGACAAACAAGTTGTCAAACAGAAAAAGAAGCTGGCACAGCTGATCAAAAATCAGCTTCTCGAAAATGCCCACTTTGCTGTTCTGCAAGATAGTGGTACATTGGGGGTAATAGAATTTGCCCTTTCCTTGATGCAGTGCAATGCCAGAGTTGGTATATATATATAAGTAGCAGAGGGTGTGGGGGCACAGGGTGGCTTGCATCCCTGCAAAAAACTAAATAAATTAAAACATCTTTGCTTTGTTTTTTGATATGGTGTATTTCGAGCAATTGTGCTCAATAACTTGCAGTTTAATATGTTGTTCCTTAAAAAAAGCAACATGCACCCATATAGATATATGAATGCACTAATAAAACCTCAAGGTATAAAAATAGCAAATGGCAGAAAATTGATCCAAAAGGATTGCAACTCAAAATAACAACAGCAAAAATAACCCATGACCTTCCGCAAACTAACACATGGAGAAGCAATCAAATGATTATTTGATCACTTTTACCAGTGGTAAGAACTTCAATATTATGACCATTCGATTATATGGAGTCTTTCCTTATATGTGTTTGTGTGTGTGATCTCACACACCTGGTGAGTAACTGTGTGACCAAATTTTGTCGACTGAACAGATTTTAACCAGACAGGGATTCAATGATTTTCAGCCCCCCTACCTATCTATATCTATATCTATATCTATATCTTTATCTATATCTATCTATCTGTGTACACACACACACACATATATATATATACATATATATATATATATATATATATATATATATATATATATATATATATGTATATTGTGTGTGTGTGCGTGTGTGTGTGGATTACTTTCACAAGCTCGAAGTTTCAAAACTTCGAGTTGCAAATGGTCGAGACCGTAAGATTAAAGTTTTGAAACTTCAAACGTTATGGGTAGAAATCACCATACAGCTTGGAATGGGAAATTTACCATTTTTCTCACGGTAGTGCAATCTTGGAGTTGGTATATTTATTTAGCAGGGGGTGTGGGGTGTGCATGGGGGCTTGTCCCCCCTGCAAAAATGTAAAAAAAATGTTTTTGTTTTTATTTTTTTCTTATTACATTTTCAAAGTTTCAAAACTTCAATCTTATGGTCTCAACCATTTTGAAACTTTGAGCTTGTGAAGTAGATTCATGTATATATATATATATATATATATATATATATATATATATGTATATAGATACACAGACACACACACACACACACACACACATATATATATATATATATATATATATATATATATATATATATATATATATTTATATATGAGTGTGTGAGCCATTCATTTTGTCAACTATTTCATTTGCTGAAGCAAGGATTCCATGGTTAATATAACTGACTCATTGTTTCACTATGTGTGCTAGTATGCATATGGAGATCACAGTAATATGGGGATTAGAATGTTGTTCTTTTTGCCATGGCAGTGTAATTATGGAGTTAGTATACTTAAGGCTGTAAGGACGTGTGAGTGCAGCCTCTCACATAAAGGGTACAGGGGGATTGACACCCTAAACAGACGTTGTGTCCTTTTTGTTTTTGTGCAACTTTATGTATGGATATGACAGCACAGTGCTGTTTTTCTGTTGGGAGATTGCACTGTAGTGGGTGAGCCTTTTTCTTTGTAATGTTCTATAATCTCTAGCTTGAAGTGTTTTAAATGTAGATGTGTGCACATATGTGTAGGTGTGTGTTTGTACATTGTGTTACATTTGATGTATCAGGACTCAGTGTTTTGATTTTCCACGTGTCAAGTCTCACAATGTGTAGATGATGTAATTCATGTATACAAAGGTGGGACTGCAGCAATCCAGCTTCCTGACAGGCTATAAGTCATAATGAGTATTGAATCTATGAGCCTAATACACAGATAGTGACAGCTAGTAATAGTAAAAGTCTTCAAATGAATGTCGTAAACAGATAAATATTCAATTATTTTTTATTTTATTATTTTTAACTGGATATGCCCTCCAGGCAGAAGTGTCTTCAGGCACAATCCAGGAGTAAGATCTGATTATATTACTTGCTCAGAATGAACATTATATAAGTGGAAACTCAGAAAGTCAAACCCAGGACTATTTGAAAAAATAAATTTGCAGCTATTAACCTTAACCCTTTAGTATTGATAAGACTAGATTTATGTCCTCTTTCAATTTTCACAACCCAATGCTATTCTTTTTCTCGTCAACTATTATCTGTATAAGATTTTGTGTAAGAGAGTTCAGTAAGATGTTATTTAACAAAATGAAAAAGATGTTTAATGTAAACTATATACTCTAAGCAAAGCATCGTATTTCCACACGTCTGTTCATTTCATTCTTACATTGCCATAAAAGTTTTCTTGCACACAGTGATTCTGCATTATATCATTGAGTAGTTTAATTGACAGCCGTCATTCATCTTGCATATTTTCAGTATACAGAACAAACTATTCAGTAGTCTGTGTATATATGTTTACTTTTTCAAAAAGCTACACATTTATGTTGTAGTGCGGAAGATATACTATTGGCTGCACCTAATTCAGAGAGAAACCAATACCCTATGTCTTAAAAGGGTTGACTTTTTCTTTCGGTTACCTTCCAGCAATCTCAGTCATGAAACTAGAACATTACAGTGCAAGACAGGTTCATTCCTTAACGTTAAGAAACATTTTTTAAATATATCTGAAATGAGCCATTGTGCGATATATACTTATGAAATGTACTCTTTGTAATTTTTATTCTAGTTTGGTAGTAACTGTACCTGTTGAATCAGATGTGGAATTGGTGGTGCAGATACCATCACTGTACCTCAGATGTAACAAGTTGTTAAATTGCTAGTATACTATGCAATCTCTTGTCTATGAGATGGAGACTTGAGAAAAATAAAGTATTTGAAGGGCACCTGTTATGATTTGATTAAGGTCAGTTGAAATTACTATGTGCACTTTTGCGGTAGCCTCATTATGAACTACAAATTAAATAAAGGTGGTATTTTTCAAATGAGCAGATTATGACAATGATTACGTCTCAAAACATTTCATGACACAAATGAACTTCAACAGCAAGAGGAATGTGATGATGGAACAAAAATAATGGGTTTATCTCTCAGTGCAGTACAGCTTAATTCCATACTGCTGTTTAATTCGGCCAGCGCTATAATTATAAGGGTTATTCATGTAATAGCGAGGCTTGTTTTTACCCGTTAGCAAATTACCTCTCCCTGGCATGCACATCATGATTATATTTATTTATTAATTGAACACCAGCTATAGTCCATTTCATCCAATAATTTCTTCCCTTTATTTTTTGCAGAATGTAAGGTCAATTTTGAGTCTGTGTGGAAAGTTAACATTGTGTTTTTGAATTTATTTTCCTAATTAGGTTCTATGAATAATGATAGAAATAGAGCAATACAATTTCATGTATTGCATTTCTGCAAGACAGGTCCATAGCAACAGTACATACTCTTTCTATATCTGTATTAAACAGTTTTTACAGCTATCTTTATGCTTCAGCTCACATGTTTAAAGATAACACATTATTTGTGTTGCTGACTATCAAAACCATTTGAAAAAATATGAATACTGTTAGCCAGTAACATAATTGCCCCTTTGTGGAAATAAATATCTGGTAGTTTAAATAATGAATAAAACCTTCATACAGGAGAAAATTAATTTTGTCAGTTATTGCTTAAAGATTGTACCATAATAAGGAGTTTTATTATCTTAATTATTTACTGCAGTGTGGCAACTCACTATTATGAACATAATTAGAAACGAATTGCACATCTGCCCTGAGTAAAACCAAGTAGTAACACAAAAGACAGAGGGGAAACTTTTCTCAGTTCCATAGTGCGCATGGTATGAAATCATACAGAGCTTAAAATTTGCATTCTAAACACTCTTGTGCTTAACCCCTTGGAAAGCTGTTCTTGAATAATTTAAAATAATTTTCTATTAGAGACGTAGCAGTGAATGATACAGAAACTTTGTAGACACTGCATTCTACATCATTATGTTTAAATGCAAGTGATTCTGCCAAAACATTGCTGATGATGAAATATATATTGGCTTTGTTACACTGAATTCGACCAACTTAAGCTCTATTAGGGAAATAGAGCACACTGAATTACCTCCCAATGAAGAACTCCATTTCATCTCCTGCACAATAGATTTTTACACTGCTTATATAACAAATTTATAAAAGCAGTAGAAACATTAGGCTAAAGAGGACAAGAACATTGGTCTCTCCTGCATTAGATCCTTTCTTAACACTACACCTTTGGAGAGCTACAGCTCACAAGGATGACATGTGTACCTCTCAGAATGAAAGTGATGAGGCTGTGCTTCATCATTCCCATTTTAACCTATTACCTGTGCACTAAACTTTACACACCACTGTCTCACACTGAGCATTCTTCCTTTATCCATGTACTAAACATTATTCCCTACTGTCTCACTCCACAGGCCTAGGAATTTTGCCATAAGACCTGTCACTCCCCAAGCCTAGGAACTTTGTCATAAGTCCTATCAATTCCCAGATCTAGGAATCTTGCAATAAGACCTGTTATTGCCAAGGTCTAGATCATTTACACTACCTTTACCCTTCTACTAAACATTGTACAACACTGTCTAACACAGAGCAGTCTTTGTTTACCCTTCTACTAAACACTATACCTACTGTCTCACACAGTGCATTCTTCCTTTATCCAGGTAGTAAACATTATACAGCACTGTCTCACACAGAGCAGTCTTTGTTTACCCTTCTACTAAACATTATACCTACTATCTCACACAGTGCATTCTTCCTTTATCCATGTACTAAACATTATACAAGCACTGTCTCACACAGAGCAGTCTTCGTTTACCCTTCTACTAAACATTATTACTATTGTCTCACACAGTGCATTCTTCCTTTATCCATGTACTAAACATTATACAGCACTGTCTCACACAGAGCAGTCTTTGTTTACCCTTCTACTAAACATTATACCTACTGTCTCACACAGTGCATTCTTCCTTTATCCATGTACTAAACATTATACAGCACTGTCTCACACAGAACAGTCTTTGTTTACCCTTCTACTAAACATTATTACTACTGTCTCACACAGTGCATTCTTCCTTTATCCATGTACTAAACATTACACAGCACTGTCTCACACAGGGCAGTCTTTGTTTACCCTTCTACTAAACATTATTACTACTGTCTCACACAGTGCATTCTTCCTTTATCCATGTACTAAACATTGCTCTGAACTAAACAACTCTGCTACACTTTGCTGTGAAGGAAAGGTTAGTTTGCTTTTATTTTTTGTATTACTGTATTGCCTTTCTATATTTTGAATACTGTAGTTTGTTTTCTTTACCTTGTGTTTTTGCTTGCATTCTGTTTTAACAGCATATTAAAACTTCAAAAGAGACCACAGCTCTCTCTGTTCTGAGTCAGGCAGAATTGTTCCTGCCCCCACCCATTTAAGTTGTCTTGTTAAATACCACTGTCTTTCTAGTTGCCCGCCTCTTATAGGTTCATAGGTTCATAGGTTCATACTAGGCTATCTGCCCTCCGAGGAGCATTACAAGCCCCTATAGTTAGTTTTTTTACGCGCCCCCCCTTTAGTATGGGGAACTATACCCATTATTTTGCTGTGCCTCTGTTGAGCAGTGACACTGAGATAATCCCTGGGGTTAATCTGACCATATATCTCATTTCTCTCTACTTTCACTGGCTTATGTGAGTAATCACAAAATCATCATTTTTTAAATCCCACCCCTTCAATTATTTAAATTTATTGTCCATCCTATAGTATTTCATAGTACCAAAATACAAAAGTGACCACCCCTTTCAATCCATCTTGCTGTTTTAAAAATAGTAACTCTCCACTAAACCTTAACTTTTTAAACAGGTAAAACTCAAGTTACCTACTTTCACATCTAACTTCTCTAGTGCACACTGCAGAGTGCATTCTTTTCAATCTTACCTTTAAGCATCCCTGTGACTAGCACTTTCTCTAATACCTGCTGGAAAGCACTAGGAAGCCTTAAACTCATACAAACACTGAACTCTCCTTGTTAACAAGGAGAAATTAATAGTAGGCACTAAACAGCCTATAATTGCAAAGTACCTTGCTAAGGAAACAGCTCCTATACTTTACAAAGAAAAAAAAAAAAGCCCCAAACCAGGCATGTCCAAGAGTCAGCTTCCGGTGATTTCTCCTGTCCACCTGGTGAATCTGGGCATACTGGGGCAATGCAGCAATTGCCTCATGTACACAGACAACCCTCTCCTCATACCATCCAACACTACAACCTGTGAGAGATGCACTTACATAGCCAAAATGGAAACAAAGCTCTCTCCACCCAAGATTGTGCTAAACAGTCAAGAGGAGAAGGTTAACACCCACACTACACCGCAAGCAACACATAGCCCTTCTAAACCCGCACCACCAACACCCACATATAGCAACACTAAATCCACATATGCAGAGGCACTTAACTGTAACCTGCCCAAGCAACAAAGACCTCTGAAGCTGAAACGCAAACAAACACCAATCACAACCAATGTGTCACATAGTTCACAACACCAGTGTGCCACCCAGCAACAGCCCCTAAGGCAAGACAATGTACCTAACACTTTAGTCATAGGTGACTCTATAGTCCGGCACACTGATGTCCCTCTCACCAGGTTGAATAAGGAGAAAATTACAGTCAGCTGCCTGTCGGGTGCCAGGATCCGCCACATAACGCATGCACTCAAGTCACTCTACAACAAGTACAAATATGACTCTGTCATTGTCCATGTTGGAGTGAATGACTTGAGACGTACCTCCCTGGACTACATGAAAAGAGACATGGAAGAGCTCTCAGATCATGTGGCCCAGGCAGGTATGACCCTAGCCCTGAGTAGCATCCTGCCTTCACCCAGAATGATACCACAATATAAGGATAAAATGATTGACTTCAACAATTGGCTAAGCTTATGGTGTCATTCAAAGGGGATCCAGTATCTGTCTGCCTGGGACAGCATGATTGACAGACCACGATGCTTTGCCAGAGATGGTCTGCACCTGTCACCCCTAGGATTCAGGTTACTGGCTAAGGCTCTTGCCACCCCTATAGTGCCTTTGTTAGGCAAACTTCAAAGGACAAAACCACCACCGTAACAGGTACAAGCATTCAAAATCTGAAGGTAATGCTACTCAATGCTAGAAGTCTAAACCTCAAAATGCACTCTCTCGAGGCACTCCTAAAAATGGAGAACATCGATATCTGTGCAGTAACTGAGACCTGGTTCAAGGCTCCAGAGAGCACCCCTGCAATACCAGGCTACAACTCTTACCACACTTTTCGGCCACCAAACCAGGACCGAAACATTAAAGGTGGAGGAGTGTCAATATTCACCAAGGATATTCACACCACCAGGCTAGTTGGCCAACACAATGTGTCTGAAATTCTCCAAGTGCAACTAACACTAGGTAAGACTGCAATCCAAATTGTAGCTTGCTACAGATCCCC
This sequence comes from Protopterus annectens, assembly GCF_019279795.1. Taxonomy (NCBI): domain Eukaryota; kingdom Metazoa; phylum Chordata; order Ceratodontiformes; family Protopteridae; genus Protopterus; species Protopterus annectens. The sequence goes on from NC_056734.1 coordinate 88,119,917, forward strand.
CACCATACCCCAAGATTCTCACTACACCTTTCTAAACATACTGGAAAATATTAAGATAGAACCAAACACCCTAATACTGTGTGATTTTAACTACCCTGCCATTAACTGGGAAAACTACTCATGTCCCAACACCTTTGCGCAACGGTTTTTGGAATTCATAAATTCCAACGCCCTGGATAAACTAATCCATAGTCCCACCAGGGGCTCCGATATCCTAGACCTGGTCATTACCAACATGGGAAATCAATGCTCCATACCTATGGTCACCCCTTCGTTAGTCAGGTCTGACCATAAGCTAATCGCCCTTAACATCCACATCCCACCCCCACCCCCCAGTAAAGAAACCACCATAAAAAACTTCTCCAAAGCCAACTTCATGCTACTCAAGTCAGAAGTGACAAACTTCATGACACCCATGCAGACGGGAACTGAAAGTTCAACTGCTGAATCCTACACTAAGGCACTGTATGAGCACATCCACTCATGCATGAATCGTGCCATCCCAAATAGAACCAAAATGCTCTCATCCAAAAAAAGGAAGCCAATCTGGTGGTCCCCTGCCATAAACAAACTTTACAACAAAAGGAAGAAACTTTTGCAGAAAAGAGGAAAATCCCAGGATGCAAAAAACTCCTTTACTAGCCTCAGTAAGAAACTGAGATGCCTCATAAAATCCTCCAAAGCTAGTTACGAAAATAAAATTGCCAAAGATTCCAAAGACAACCACAAAGCATTCTATAACTATGTCAAGAATCTAAATGGCAATGCTCAGATCTGCTCTGAGCTAAAACAGAATGGCATTAAATATACTGATCCGAAGGATATTGCCAATATCCTGGCAGATCGATTCAGTGCCAACTTCACCCCCCTCTCACCCCCTAAATGGCCCATCTCAATACCGGAAGATTGCCAAATTCCAGTAATAACGGCCAAACAGGTAAAAAATGCATTCTCTAAAGCCAAGAATACAGCATCCATGGGACCAGATGACATCCCGGGCTGTGTACTACATGAACTACAATATGAACTGTCACCTCACCTAAGTGTCACGTTTAATCATAGCCTCACCTCAGGTTTCGTGCCCACTGAGTGGCGCAGAGCTACAGTTATCCCAATCCACAAGGGGGCATCCACCTTGGATCCCGGAAACTACCGTCCCATCAGTCTGACAAGCCTTATCTGCAAGGCCATGGAACGTATTATCATGGAACTTATAAACAAAGACATTGGCAACCTTCAAACACTGGACCCCACCCAGTTTGGGTTTGTGAAGGGCCGATCTTGTCTCCTGAACCTGATTGACTTCTTTGAATCAGTCTCCAGAGCCATGGACAAGGGTAAGGTGGTACACACAGCCTATCTAGACCTTGCCAAGGCCTTTGACACCATCCCCCACTCTGGAATCATAGATAAACTTACTAAGTTGGACATTAATCCCTATGTCACCCAATGGGTTGCTAAATGGCTTACTGATAGAACCCACACTGTAAAAGTAGCTGACTCCAAATCCACCTCCAGACAAGTGACAAGTGGAGTACCTCAGGGTTCAGTCCTGGGGCCGCTCTTGTTTGGCATCTACTTCTCTGAAGTACAGGTCAGCACTAAGGGACTCTGGCTAACAAAGTTTGCAGATGACTGCAAACTGGGAGCCATTATTGAATCCCCAAATGATGTGGATACTCTACAAAAGGGCCTTACAGAAACAGATGCTTGGTGCCAGAGCCATGGGCTCAAGCTCAATGCCAAGAAATGTATTGTTATCCTCTTTGGGAAAAAACATGTATCCATGAATTACCATATAGGTGGCAGTACACTAAACACAGAAAGTGTGATAAGATACTTAGGGACACAGGTGGACAGTGGTCTCACCTTCGATAACCACATCGCCACAACAGTCAGGAAATCCTTCTATGTGGCACACCTCATCACGAAGGGCTTTTCATCCAGAAAAAAGGAGGTCATGTCCCACTGTACTCATCCCTCATTAGACCCATTATAGAATACAACGCCCCATTTGGTATGTACCTCTCAAGACATCTGCAACAACTGGAAAGGCCTCAATAATACCTCACTAAAAGAATCACAGGCCTAAAGCAGATGCCCTACGCTGACCACCTTAAAAAACTCCAGCTATACTCTGTCGCATATCGTCTACTCAGAGGCGATCTCTGCTTAACATACAAGGCCATGTCAAACCCAGAGCTGTTGGACATGCTACACTTAAAGAAATCCCAATCCCTCAGAGCTACACACTCCAGGGATCTAGACCTTGTCATCACAATAAACAAAACATGCTGGAGGGATAGGTTCCTGACCGAGAGACTCCCCAGACTCTGGAATAGATTGCCCATACATGTCAAGCAGAGTGCCTCTTTGGACCTCTTCAAGAGGAACCTTGACGATTGGATGGGAGAAAGGAAATTCACCCCATGGATCACGTCAGTTGCCCTGCTAGACAGGGATCTAGGAAAGTAAATAATGTGGGAAGAAATAGCCAGGGAATTGTTATGGCTAGGCTTGTATAGGCCCTAGGGCTGATAGCCTAGTACCAACCTATGAACCTATGAACCTATTATACAGGAATGTCTCACACAGAGCAGTCTTTGTTTACCCTTCTACTAAACATTATACCTACTATCTCACACAGTGCATTCTTCCTTTATCCATGAACTAAACATTATACAGCACTGTCTCACACAGAGCAGTCTTTGTTTACCCTTCTACTAAACATTATACCTACTATCTCACACAGTGCATTCTTCCTTTATCCATGTACTAAACATTATACAGCACTGTCTCACAAAGCGTAGTCTTCGTTTACCCTTCTACTAAACATTATACCTACTATCTCACACAGTGCATTCTTCCTTTATCCATGTACTAAACATTATACAGCACTGTCTCACACAGAGCAGTCTTTGTTTACCCTTCTACTAAACATTATACCTACTATCTCACACAGTGCATTCTTCCTTTATCCATGTACTAAACATTATACAGCACTGTCTCACACAGAGCAGTCTTTGTTTACCCTTCTACCAAACATTATACCTACTATCTCACACAGTGCATTCTTCCTTTATCCATGTACTAAACATTACACAGCACTGTCTCACACAGAGCAGTCTTTGTTTACCCTTCTACTAAACATTATACCTACTGTCTCACACAGTGCATTCTTCCTTTATCCATGTACTAAACATTACACAGCACTGTCTCACACAGAGCAGTCTTTGTTTTCCCTTCTACTAAACATTATACCTACTATCTCACACAGTGCATTCTTCCTTTATCCATGTACTAAACATTATACAGCACTGTCTCACACAGAGCAGTCTTTGTTTACCCTTCTACCAAACATTATACCTACTATCTCACACAGTGCATTCTTCCTTTATCCATGTACTAAACATTACACAGCACTGTCTCACACAGAGCAGTCTTTGTTTACCCTTCTACTAAACATTATACCTACTGTCTCACTCAGTGCATTCTTCCTTTATCCATGTACTAAACATTAACAGCACTGTCTCACACAGAGCAGTCTTTGTTTACCCTTCTACTAAACATTATTACTACTATCTCACACAGTGCATTCTTCCTTTATCCATGTACTAAACATTAACAGCACTGTCACACGCACAGCTGTCTTTGTTTACCCTTCTACTAAACATTATAGCTACTATCTCACACAGTGCATTCTTCCTTTATACATGTACTAAACATTACACAGCACTGTCTCACACAGAGCAGTCTTTGTTTACCCTTCTACTAAACATTATACCTTCTATCTCACACAGTGCATTCTTCCTTTATCCATGTACTAAACATTATACAGCACTGTCTCACACAGAGCAGTCTTTGTTTACCCTTCTACTAAACATTATACCTACTATCTCACACAGTGCATTCTTCCTTTATCCATGTACTAAACATTATACAGCACTGTCTCACACAGGGCAGTCTTTGTTTACCCTTCTACTAAACATTATACCTACTATCTCACTCAGTGCATTCTTCCTTTATCCATGTACTAAACATTATACAGCACTGTCTCACATAGAGCAGTTTGTTTACCCTTCTACTAAACGTTTTACCTACTATCTCACACAGTGCATTCTTCCTTTATCCATTAACTAAACATTACAAAGCACTGTCTCACACAGAGCAGTCTTTGTTTACCCTTCTACTAAACATTATACCTACTATGTCACACAGTGCATTCTTCCTTTATCCATGTACTAAACATTAACAGCACTGTCACACGCACAGCTGTCTTTGTTTACCCTTCTACTAAACATTATAGCTACTGTCTCACACAGTGCATTCTTCCTTTATCCATGTACTAAACATTATACAGCACTGACTCACACAGAGCAGTCTTTGTTTTCCCTTCTACTAAACATTATACCTACTATCTCACACAGTGCATTCTTCCTTTATCCATGTACTAAACATTATACAGCACTGTCTCACACAGAGCAGTCTTTGTTTACCCTTCTACTAAACATTATACCTACTATCTCACACAGTGCATTCTTCCTTTATCCATGTACTAAACATTATACAGCACTGTCTCACACAGAGCAGTCTTTGTTTACCCTTCTACTAAACATTATACCTACTATCTCACACAGTGCATTCTTCCTTTATCCATGTACTAAACATTATACAGCACTGTCTCACACAGAGCAGTCTTTGTTTACCCTTCTACTAAACATTATACCTACTATCTCACACAGTGCATTCTTCCTTTATCCATGTACTAAACATTATACAGCACTGTCACACGCACAGCTTTCTTTGTTTACCCTTCTACTAAACATTATAGCTACTGTCTCACACAGTGCATTCTTCCTTTATTCATGTACCTAATATTATACAGCACTGCCTCACACAGAGCAGTCTTTGTTTTCCCTTCTACTAAACATTATACCTACTATCTCACACAGTGCATTCTTCCTTTATTCTTCTACTAAACATTATACAGCACTGTCTCACACAGGGCAGTCTTTGTTTACCCTTCTACTATACATTATATCTATTATGTCACATAGTGCATTCTTCTTTCATCCATGTACTAAACATTATACAGCACTGTCTCACACAGAGCAGTCTTCGTTTACCCTTCTACTAAACGTTATATCTACTATGTCACATAGTGCATTTTTCCTTTATCCATGTACTAAACATTATACAGCACTGTCTCACACAGAGCAGTCTTCATTTACCCTTCTACCAAACATTATACCCTACTGTCTCTCACAGAGCATGCTTCCTTTATCAATGTACTATACATTATGCGCCACTGTCTCACACATAGCATTCATTCTTTTCCCATGTACTAAACATTGTTTTGTTTTATTTATTGACATTTGGTAACCTGGAAAGTCCACTGAGTCAAAAACCGATTTTCAGTGGAGGTCCGAGGAGAAAAGATCCAAGAAAGGGTACAAAAATTCTTATCGTATGAGCACTTATATACATAGTATAAGGAACATCACTTCCAATTACAGTTTTGCATCAACCATCAGTTACCAGTTCAAGTAAACATCATACATATCAACAAGTATTTACAGGAATTTAAGGTAGTTACAGTATGGAAACTATAAGCAGTTTTGTAACGGCATGTATGAACAACATTCACATCTTTCACTCTCTCTCTCTCTCTCTCTCTCTCTCTCTCCCTTCTTTTTATTTATTTATTTTTTTTTGTCCTTAAAGCTGCTGCAAGAGCAGAGTAAAGTAGCATGTAGAATAATAGGCTTTTGTGGTATAGTAAAAGAAAAATGTAAGGACCAAAAACAAAGGTGTAGGAGTTAAAGGACATTATTTGATGGAGACTAGTGATAGTGATCTATTTAAGGAGGTTTATGTGAGTTGTTATAGGAACATGTTTAATTATTGAGGTAATGGGATTTTAGTGCAGTTTTGAATGCTTTTATGGAGTCTATATGAGTAATGGAAGAGGGTAGTGAATTCCAATCTTTGGCGATGATGAAGGAATAGAGGCTTTGTCCATCGTGTTTGTTGGGCTTGGATATGCTTAGGAGCTGTTTGCTTGAGGATGTAAGATTACTTGCAGGGGTGTTTGTATGTAAGATGGCCTGAAGAGAAGGGCAAAATTTGGGGTTATATAGTAGTTTGTGGGTAAGTGTTAGTTGGGTGTATTGTACGTAGTTGGAGAAGTTGAGCCAGTTTATACTTTTTAAGGCAAGACAATGACGGATTCAAGTTGGCATGTTGCAGGCAAATTTTGCTATTTTATAGTAGCAGGACTATAATTTATTTTTAAGAGTTGTATGTATGCTGGTAAAAATAGGGCTACCATAAAGAAGGGTGGGGAGGAGAAGAGAGTTAGCCAGTTTTAACTTGGTGGGTGTGTTCATAAAATATTTACGCCTGTATAGTTTACCACGTTTGAAATGTGTTTTCTTGATTACATTATGAATGTGATTATCGAAGGAGAGTTTGTCATCAATTGTGACACCCAGAAGTTTTGATGATTTTACTTGTTGTATTTCGGTATTATTTTGTGAGATGATTTTTGAAGTCTTGATTTAAGAATTTTGATGAAAATATTAGGAGTTCAGATTTTTTAGGGTTGAGTAGAAGTTGGGCATTATTTAGCCAGGATTCAATAGAAGTGAAGGCTTTTTGTGTTAAATATTGAAGGTCTGACAGGCTGTTGGCAGAGGAGATTATCGTAGAATTGTCTGCTTATTGGATTAAAGTAAGATAGGAAGCTTTGTGGAGGTTATTGATGAAAATATTAAATGAGTGGCCCAAAAATGCACTCCTGGTGAACTCCTGTTTTGTTTAGGGGATATTCGCATTGCTTGTTCTGCCATTTGACAAATTGTTTTCTTTTAGAAAAAATAGTTGGAGAACCAAGCCAGTAAATGTGGGGAACAATTTAAGGACTGTAGTTGTAGTAGTAGTTTATGGTGTGAAACTGTATCGAAAGCCTTGGATAGATCCAATAAGATAACAGAGGTTATCAGACCAGCATTTAAGGCTTTGTTAATAGTGTTGGTAAACTAAAGTAAGCAGTGGTAGTGCTGTATGCAGGGCGGAAGCCATGTTGAGTGAGGGCAAGTAAGTTATTGTTGAGGAGATATTTTAACAATTAAGTCTATATGCACTTTTCTAGGATTTTAGATAGAGGAGAGAGTATATAGATGGGCTGGTAATTAGATCACTAGCATTACCACCTTTATGTAGTGGAGTTATAATTAATTTTTTCCAAAGTTATGGAATCTATGATTCAGATTCAATTGATGAGAATGCTAACGGTATGCTATAGCATCTGAAGCCAGTTTTAAGTATTCTGCTGGAAGTCTGTCGGCAGAGGGGGATTTAGTTTAGTTAACAGTTTATGCACTAGAGAGGTGGGTACAGGTTGTATAGTAAAAGTACAAGTGAGTGAGCTTCTAACTGAGGTGTTATTTAAAGGGGGTTGTGTGGCTATCTGATTTATTTGCGGTAGAGTTTGTTTGAGTAGAGAAGTCACTGACAAGTTTTTGAATGGTTTCAATGAAGTGGGTGTTAAAGGCCTGGGCAATTTCTAGTGGGTCTTTATCGGGGGATGGCTTAGGATTTGCTGGTTTCCAGGGTTAAGGAGTGAGGTAATAAATTTCAAGAACTATTGTGGATTGTTGTTTAGGGAGTGTAGTTGAGTGGAGAAGTAGTTTCTTTTGTCAGTAATGACCAGCTTTTTAGCAGTGTTACGAAGTTGTTTGTATTTTGTTTCACTTTGTGGGGTTCTATTTTTACGCCATTCATTCCATGCTCTGCCCTTAGCAATGAGAGTCGGTTTAGTATTTTTTGTAAGCCAAGGGGCATGGACACGCTTAATTTTTTTGTTTGCATAGGGGTGAGATTGTTGACAGTATTAAGAAAGACGTTATTGAAGTACTCTACTGCTTTGTCTAGTGGAAGTATTTTAGTTGGGTACCAGTTCTTGGCCTTTAAAATGTCTATAAATACTAAAATGGGTAATATTTCTAGAAGTTTTGTACAGATAGGCTTTTACTGTTTGTGTTTGGGTTCTGTGTGTGAAGGCAGGTACATGGTCTCTAACAGGGTTGCCAGATTTATGGAAAGAAAAGTAGGGACAGAAAAAAAAAGTCCTTCACCCTAAGTGAAGACTACAAAAAAAAAAGGTCTTTCATATGGAACTGCCTGCTGTTCTGCATTAAATGGAAGTGGCTCCACTTTGCGATTTTTGATTGACTCGCATGAGCCTCTTCTATTCAATGTGGAACAGCCTGCTGTTTCGCATTGAACAGAAGTGGCTCCACTTTGCGATTTATGATTAGCTCATATGCTGTTATACGAGCTAATCAAAAATCGCATAGCAGAGCCTCTTCTGTTCAGGGCGGGCAAGCAGGCTGTTTTCACCAGGAATTTAAGAGGCAGTGCGGGATTCGGGATTTGGTTGCTGATCTCTGGACAGTCCCGCTCAGATAAGGACATCTGGCAACCCTGGACTAGAGATGCTTGGGAGGGTTCCTGTGTGAGTGTATTTATGGGGATGTGAGACAAGAATCCAATCAAGGGTGGATTCATTTTGTTTATTTACTATATGTGTGGGATCTGTGATGAGTTGGGTAAACCTATACAGGTTTATACTGTTAGAGGGGTAGTTAGAGATGAATGTTTCCCAGTTTATGTTAGTATCATCCAAAATAATGGTTTTGTTTGAGATATTTTGTGATGCCCAGGAGAGAAAATATTCTAAAATGGGTATATTTTGGCCTGGGGGAATGTATAGTGCTACAATACAAATTTGTTTCCTTTTGTTGATATGGAGTGTTGCTGGTAATAGTTCTACGTTATTGAAGGTTGGAACAGATTTGGAAAATTGTATAGTAGTTAAGGAGTCATGGTAGATTAATGCAATGCCACCACCTTTTTTGTGCAAACAGTCATTTCTAAGTAGGTTGTATCTTGGGTGGGGGGGTTATTTCAGTATCAGATATATGTGGTTTCAACCATGTTTCAGTAAGTGCAACAGTATCTGGAGTGTATAGAGAAAGCCAGGCTTGGAATTCAGTGATCTTATTACAAATACTATGAACGTTAGCTGTTGTTATGAATAGGTTTTGGGAATAGGAGCTTTGGGTGTGGGTTGGGGAGTTGGTAGGGCCAGGGTTGGAATGAATGTCCCCACATGGGGTGAGGATCTGAGTATGTGTTGTTTGTTTACAGTAGTGAAAGGTTGGAAAGTGGGGCTTATTAAGCACAGTATAAGCACATTTTGGTTTGGTGTTGATGGTGGAGTACCTAGGTTTTGTCTGGGAAAAGAGGCAGTTGGACAACATGGGGAAATTTTCCCTTTTCCCTGCTATAGTGCAAACTCATATTTGTTATATTTAGTTAGGGGGCTGTGGGGGGTGAAGCCCCTCACTTGGGTGGGTTTGACATGCTTTGGTGTGTTTTTTTTCCTTATTGTTAACCAACTGCCTCTTTTCCCAGATTTAAATTCCAGTAATGTGAAATTTTGTTAAAATAAGGTTTCAGAGTTGTCATCTCAATCATGTAAGTTTCGATTTAATGGATTTTCGGTCTACTGGCGTAGAGCCATATAAATAGTGAGAGAGAGTGGGAGAAATGGCTTACTCTCCCAGTATTGCAATGCACAATTCTGGGACCAGAATATTGAAGACCAAAACACTGAAGAACACAGTGTCTAAAAATATTAAATATTGAATCTCTGTAACAGTGTAAACCCAGGAACAAGTGCTAACATGGGTCCTGGGGGTGACAAGTTCAAAAGTTAGACACTGTGGCTTTCAACATGTCGGTATTTGATATTATGATCCTGGGATTGTACATTTCAAGATTGTGGGCCTCATGATTGTAAGATTCTTATAGTAAACCTAAATATATATATATGGGTGTTTTTGACTCAGGTTGTATTTGAAAAGAGTCTGTGAGACAGCCGTTTACCCAGTTTACAAACGATAAAATAATCAGTAAAGAAACAAGTAAATCACTCAAGCTAGTCTCCTGTGATTTCTCACATAGCATGCTTTTTTTTAATTTGATATATGCATCACTTCCAGTCTTTTTTAGTCCTTTTTAAATCTTATTCTCACATCATCTCAAACTTATCCACTTAGCCTTTATACTAAATCTCATAACCTCTGTCTATAGGAAATGTTGGATTCTTACTAGTATTATTGAATAGGTACTCAGTGGCTGTATTTCATTCACATCTTTGTAGATTAAAATGTTGTTAGCCGCTGACATATATCTGCAGACAAGTGAGCATATCGGATCTCCGAGACTTTATATAGGATCAAGCACTGTTATCCACTTCACTTCATTAGACATTATTAGATATAAACCATATTTCATCAGACCTGCTTGTCTATATACATCAGTTATGCTTACCTGTCATAGGTATTAGCGTAAACATTGAAAGATATTACCCTGTAGGTGTGATCACATGAGCAGTTTTATTATAATCACTATAATTGGTTATTTGTTTATTTGATTATTTGCTTTCTGTTGTCCATGTGAATACCTGGCTTATGGATTATTTAGACTGGAAGCTGAGGGAGAAATGTTCCAGAAATATATAAGGTAATATTCAGGCCTGATAGTACAGAGACATGGTGTCTTTCTAACTATATATACTGCTGTGATGTGAATTCTGGAACCAGCTTGGGATACTGGAAGGAATTGCTAGGGATGGAGGATAGGATAAAGTGTTCAATACTAGGGCAGATGTCATCTCAGGGGAAGGGTCAAAGAAGGAGTACTGCACGTGCAACTTCTGGTAAAAATCAGGAGCCTTGCTTGCTAGCTGTCTATGGGAAGTGATGAGACATCCGGTGCTTGGTAGGGAGATGCATGTACCATGCACACTGACACCGTTGCACACTATGCTCTCTGTTAGAACTTGACCTTCTGCTATAGTATGAGGTTTCTGTGTGCCTTGTCTGCTATACCACTAGTCCTTACTCCCCAGGTCTATGAATTTTGCCATAAGATCTATTACTCCCCAGGCCTAGAAATCTTGCCATAAGACCTGTCACTCCCCAAGCCTAGGAATTTTGCCATAAGACCTATCAATCCCTGGATCTAGGAATTTTGCAATAAGATCTATTAATCCCAAGGTGTAGGGATTTTGCCATAAGACCTATCAATCCCTGGATCTAGGAATTTTGCAGTAAGACCTATTATTCCCAAGGTGTAAGAATTTTGCCATATAACTTATTTTCCAAGAGGATGAGGCCCACCTGGCAAAGGGACACATTCAATATTGTCCATAAATGATCTATACAGACATGAAAGGAAAACAGATGTGGGTACAGCAAGCTAGATACAAATAAATAAAAATATACATTAATTAAAGAACATAAAAAAATATGTGCAATAATTTCCACTTACTGTAATACATAATATACAGGATAACAACATGAATAGAGTAATATACAAAAAGTACTAAGAGATCTGGGTTTATAATTCAAGAAATGACTTACAAGATTGGTTACTTTAAGGTTTGAACAATGTGATGCACAGAATATATCTAGAGTAACAGCACCGTGCTTGGACAAGCACAATGTAAAAACAGTGATTAATTTTTTTGAACAGTTCATAAAATCACAGACAAATGTGTTAAACGTGCATGTAGTTAAGTCATGAAATATAAATAGTGCACCATAACACAAACTGCAATTGTGTTACACAAATTATAATTGCATAGGATTATATGTATAGTGAACAGTTTCAGATAAATGCAGCTGCTTATAATGCAGGGAACAACCAGCTCACGTCTCAGTAGTTTTAAGCAATGTTAAACTAAGGGAGAAAAAAAAACTGAGGAAAACACAGGTGAAGTTTGTAGAGGATAAGAATACATGACTTGAATGTATTGAGAAGGGAAAACTTATGTGAAGCTCTTGAATCAGAAACACTTAGTAAGGGAAGTAATTTCAAAGAAGTCATTACTTTTCAATTTCTAGTATACTGTTTATGCATCTGATGTTCTTGGGCAGATAGTTTCATATACCAGCAGTAAAGATTATGATTAAGAACTGTGAATCTTTGAATTTGTTTGTAACTTGTAACTTTTGGATTGTTTTGTGATTATGGCTTCATGTTTGTTGTATATTGCTCCCAAGAAGACAGAGTTCTGTGAGCTGAGCTGGTTGGACTAGAAGAAGAAGGAACACTGGAGGCATTTTATTTCTAATATTTTTAATAACAGCCCAAAGTCCACCGGGCTGGGGTGTCTGAGTGTTTAAGCGTACAGTAAAGGAGAAAGGTAAGCAGGTGTATTGTATAAAGTGGGATAGAGTACTGCAAGGCATACATCTCAACTGTCCAGATATTTCCCTCATATTTTTGGTCCATTACTCATAAAATTTGTGATTTTCATGCAAATCATTGAGAATTGAAGTCAATAAATAATGACAGACATTTGAGTTTCAGGCTTCGTCCCTGTTAGAAAATGCATGTTAATGCAAATCCTGTTATTCCAGGAATATTTTAAGTTTATAACAGCAATATTTAAAATATGTTCCCTATTTTTTGGCCTTTGTCCTCCACCTCCATTATTTTGGTTCTGTCTAGATTTCTTCTTCTAAGAGGCAGAGAGGTATGTTCCAAGGTGGATTAATATTAAATAAATGGAAAGGCTTTTTTCTGTGCTGTGGGGAACATTTGTAAAATAACTCAGAGAAACAAACCACTTGGCCACCATGGTGATCTTTGCCCTTTTCTCCACTATAGTGCAATCTTGGAGTTGGTATATTTAGTTAGAGGATGGGGGGCCAAAGCCCACCACTTGGGTGAGTTTGATTTACTTCGGTTTATTGTTGAAGTGTTGTAGATCCATATGTACATATATATATATATATATATATATATATATATATATATATATATATATATATATATATCTAGACGTACTATTAATAGCTGAGCCATAGAAATGTGAGCATTCTTAATTTAGCAAAAGCATGTCGATATGCCACAGCACATTCTCCAAGGCTAATCCTCAGTACATGCATCAAAAATTGAAGTTTCCTTGCAACCCACTTACTAACTCAGAGATCACACAATCTCCAGGGAAAGGGCATAATCCCCTAACTGGGAGACTGTCAATCTTGCACAGCTGTAGACCATCTGTATATGTTGACCCAAGTGACTGACAGTTCATAAGGCAACCACAATGAAATTCAATTTACACCAGGATAACCATGTATGCATATCTATATGTGTGTGTGTGTGTGTGTGTGTGTGTGTGTGTGTGTGTGTGTGTGTGTGTGTGTGTGTGTGTGTGTGTGTGTATATATATATATATGTATATCTATATATATGTATATATATATATATATATATATATATATATATGTATATATATATATATATATGTATTTACTTCATAATCTCGAAATACTGAAATATCGAATTTCAGTATCTCGAGATCATGAAGCCGAAAATCCATATTACCAAAACCACAAAACCGCGAAACACAAAATCTTGAACGCACACAGCACACACTACACAACACATACAAATACAAATACACATACCTTCCGACACTTTCAGAAAAGAAATACAATACACATGCACACATCCAAACATACCTACCCTTACTATATGCAGGGGGTAAGCCCCCCTGCGGCTCCCACACCCCCACACACCCCCACATATATGTATATACTAACTCCGAGGTCGCACTAAACACCAACACACACAAAACCCACCAACATACTTTCCACAACCCCCTCGCAAAAACACACATCACACAGATACAAACACCACCACTCTCAACACTGACACACTCTCACCCACATACGCTAACCCACATCTAGCACTCCCCGACACACAAACACACAAACTCTCCCCAAAACCCTTAGAAAAGAACACTCACCTAACGTGCACTCAGTACTGCGGGTGCGACATTTCTGGGCTTGATATTCTGCAGTTTTGCGCATCTGCACATAAGACACTTTGGTCTTGAGATACTGAAATTTGACATTTCAGTATTTCGAGATTCCAAAGTGAATCCATATGTATATGTAATATATATATATCTATGGTATACCTTCATTTATATGAAAGGAGGTTGTAAGTGTGAAAGTACAACCTTCAGATTTCTGAAATGCCGAGTGACAATGGTTCAACTTCCAATGAGTGAATGCACATTGGCATTTGCTCATTGGAAGTTGGCATTACAGGTGCAGATCACACAGGGATTGGGAATTAACCCTTTCCCTCACTGTAGTGCGATCTCGGAATTTGCATATAGTTTAGTAGGGGGGTGTTGGGGGCTGCACCCCCTACAAGGGGGGTACAGGGGGGCCCCCTGCATAATGATGTTTGAAGATGGTTGGAGTTCGAAAATGGTCCAATCTGTTTTTCCAGATTACCATTTTTGATATTTTGTTTTTTTGGGACATATTGATGTTCGCCATGTAAAGTCGCACAATAGTGTGATCGTACAACTGCCTTTGAGGTAAATGAAGGTATGTAAAAAAAAGATACTGGAACTCACCACAACAAAAGTCCAACTCTGCAATAAAGTTCCAATAAACGCCACGATCCGAGTTATTTTCTAATTTTTTATTGTGCAACCAAGAACATAAAGTTGAGCGTTTTCATCTACAAAAGTGTAGACTTCATCAGAATAATTACTACATCAATTAGTGGTGTTTAAATAGTATATGAAAGCCCGCCAATTTTAAAATAATTAACCATTTCTATTCAGTTTTAAAGCAGTAATGCTGTTTGTCATGTGTCAATATAACAGCTTACCACAAAGTCAGTAAACATACATTGACATTTTACCCGTGACAGCAGTAGTATCATACTACCTCAATGTGCATGAATACATTTAAAAATTCTTAATATTACAATATTAAAAAATCACAATATTAAAAAATGCACCTATATAAAAATACGCCAATATAAAAATTTTTGTAAGAGAATTCATCCATATCAAATAGAATAATAAATGAAAAATAAATAAAAAATAAAAAATAAAAAATAAAAAATCCAATACATGAAATTGTTCAAATATAGGAAGTACAATCATTATGGCTATAATTGTAATTAATAATGCAGTAAATACATATGTAACTTAATTTTTACATCTTAATAAGTGGTTTTGTGGGAATAGAGTCATTTAAACCAGGTGGACAGGATGCATTTAATCTTATTTGCCATTTAATTTCTTTTTCTGCCACCAAAGCTTTAATATTACCCCCCCCCCCCTAGGATTCTGATGTATCACTTCTAGAATACCAAATTTAAATGTAGTGCAACCTCCCTTGTCTAATGTATGTCTATACAATGCATTATTAGTATCTCTCTTCCTAATGCAGTAATAATGATCATATATTCTGTCCTTGAGTTTCCTGTCCATCTTCCCCACATAATAACAGTGACACAAACAGCACAATGCTAAATATATCACATGTTGTGACTGACAGTTGCCTCTACTAAAGAAGATTTTACTTTTAATGACATTGTGTAAAATAACATTCTCTTTCTCAAAAATATAATGACATTGATTGCAGTGTCCACATTTCTTAGTTCCCCCCTGACCTGTTTTTGTATTGTGAGACCTGGATTTCATTTCTATTATTCTCTTCATATTACAATCAGTTTTATATACATACTTGGGTTTCAAACCTAATTTATCATTAATGTTGTCATCACTGGTGAGAATATTCCAATTCTTGTCAATAATACTTTTTATCTCCCCAGCCTGCCTGCCATACTTAATAATACATGCTTTATGAAAATCTTCACCTCCTTGACTACTACCATTATCAGTCACTCGTGTCGGACTAGGTCCTTTGCCCAATACTGGGGTATATTTATTACCCCACTCTTTAATAACATATTCAGTCACATCCTTAACTAAATATTCAGGATAGCCTCTATCAAGAAATAATTCAGCAATATATTTCATCTCATTGATAAAGTCCTCTCTTACAGTAGTCATTCTAGCAACCCTAATGCATTGTCCCTTAATAATACTCTTTTTCTGCGAAAAGGGATGGTTGCTAGAATATTCTAAATAACAATTGCAAAATGTTGGCTTCCTGTATATTTTGGACTGAAATTTGTTGTCTTCAGAGTAGACAAAAGTGTCCAAATAATTAATACCATCCTTATTTATATTGTGGGTGAATTTTAAATATGTAGTAGTATTATTAATATAAGAAATGAATGTATCAAATAACTCGGATCGTGGCGTTTATTGGAACTTTATTGCAGAGTAAATGAAGGTATACCATATCTCTCTCTCTCTCTAGATACATATATATATCTATATATATCTATATATATATATATATATATATAGATAGATAGATATATATATAGATATATATATGTATAAACATATATATATATATATATATATATATATATATATATATATATATAAACATATATATATATATATATATATATATATACATAGATAAATATATATATATATATATAGATAAATATATATATAGATATATAGATATATATATATATATATATATATATATATGTACATATATATATATATATATATATATATATATATATATATATATATATATATATATATATGGATCTATCTTAGTAGATCGACAAGTTAAAAAGCGAATTCACCGATGCCAGAACATCGCAAATCACTTCACCGGCCAGAAGATCGACATGGCAGAAGACCGACGAAGGAAGACACCGACGCTGAGAACACTGCGATGGGGAAAGGATGTGTGAGTATGCGGTAGTGACGGACGATAGGGTGCGAGTAAGGTAAGTGTGTGATGTTGACGGTGTGTAGGGGTAGGGGTGGGATAAGTGGGTTAGGGCGCGGGTTAGGTAAGGGTGTGAGTAAGGTAAGTGTGCGATGTTGGTGGTCTGTAGGGGTAGGGGTGGGAGAAGTGAGTTAGGGTTAGGGCGCGGATTAGGTGAGTGTGCGATAGTGACGGACCTTAGGGTAAGGGTTTGGGTTAGGGTTGTAGATAGTTGTGTATGTATGGGTTAGTGTTCGTTTGTAAGGATTTTGGTGTGCTTGTGTTGAGTGTGTGGGTTTTGGATAGGGGATTTGTTTTGTTTGTTGGTATGATGTGTCGGGTGTATGCGATGTCGTGTTTGTGCACTTTCGATCTTCTGGCGTTGGTGAAGTGATTTGCGATGTTCTGGCGTCGGTGAATTCGTTTTCGGTTTTTTAACTTGTCGATCTACTAAGGTAGATCCATATATATATATTTCTCTCTCTCTCTCTCTCTATATATGTATATATCATCTTCTTTCAGCTGTTCCCGTTAGGGGTCCCCACAGTGAATCATCTGTTTCCATTTCTTCCTGTCCTCTGCATCTTGCTCTATCACACCAACCACCTGCATGTCCTCTCTCACCACATCCATAAATCGTAGGCCTTCCTCTTTTCCTGTTACCTGGTAGCTTCATCCTTAGCATCTTTTTCCCAATATACTTAGCATCCCTTCTAAGCACATGTCCAAACCAACATAATCTTGCCCCTCTGGCTTTGTCTCCAAACCTTCCAACCTGGGCTGACCCTCTAATATACTTATACCTAATCCTATCCACCCTCGTCACACCCAGTGCAAATCTTAACATCTTTAACTCTGCCACATCCAGCTCTAACTCCTGCCTTTTTATCAGTGCCACTGTCTCCAACCTGTATAACATAGCTGGTCTCACTACCCTCTTGTAGACCTTCTCTTTCACTCTTACTGTTACTCGTCTGTCACAAATCACTCCTGACACTCTTCTCCACCCACTCCATCCTGCCTGTACTCTCTTCTTCGCCTCTCTTTCAGACTCACCATTACTCTGAACTATTGATCCCAAGTATTTAAAATCATCCACCTTCACCACCTCTACTCCTTGCATCCTCACCATTCCTCTATCCTCCCTCTCATTCACAAACATATATTCCGTCTTAGTCCTGCTGACCTTCATTCCTCTTCTCTCTAGAGCATATCTCCATCTCTCCAGGATCTCCTCCACCTTATCCCTACTCTCACTACAGATCACAATGTCATCTGCAAACATCATAGTCCACGGGGACTCCTGTCTGATCTCATCTGTCAACCTGTCCATCACCATTGCAAAGAAGAAAAGTCTCAGAGATGATCCTTGATGTAATCCCACCTCCACCTTAAAAGCATCCGTCACTCCCACCGCAGACCTCACCTTTGTCACACTACCCTCGTACATATCCTGTATCACTCTTACATACTTCTCTGACACTCGCGACTTCCTCATATAATACCACAACTCCTTTCTAGGCACCCTGTCATATGCTTTCTCTAAGTCTACAAAAACACAATGCAACTCCTTCTGACATTCTGTGTACTTCTCCATCAACAATCTCAGAGCAAACATCGCATCTGTAGTGCTCTTTCCCAGTATGAAACCATACTGCTGATCACTAATCA
Source organism: Protopterus annectens (assembly GCF_019279795.1). NCBI lineage: Eukaryota > Metazoa > Chordata > Ceratodontiformes > Protopteridae > Protopterus > Protopterus annectens. The sequence goes on from NC_056734.1 coordinate 88,138,354, forward strand.
TCACCTCCCTTCTTAACCTAGCTTCCACCACTCTTTCCCATAACTTCATGCTGTGACTGATCAATTTAATCCCTCTGTAGTTACTACAGCTCTGCACATCACCCTTATTCTTAAAAATTGATACCAAAACACTTTTTCTCCTTTCCTCAGGCATCTTCTCTCTCTCTCTCTGTATATATATATATATATATATATATATATATATATATATATATATATATATATATATATATATATCTGTTGTTGTGGATTGCTTGCTGATGTCAGCCCTTTATGGAAGTTAGGGTCAGCTTGCACGGATCACCCATTGCTTGCCCCATCTAGGATTGCTTACCACATGCAAGGGACTGGTTAAAAAAAAAATACTACAGCTATACGACACTTTCCCATGATCTCCTTGCCTCAACCCACTGTGTCAAAAGCCTCAAGGTATAAAGGTGGGGTAGGTGCACAATAAATGAGTAGGGACATTGGGTCAGTTAATGGTCAGCTGTGTGAAGAACAATTAAGCAAAAAAACTTTACCTTATGTATCTGAAATTGCATGGCTCCTATCTTCTCAGCAAGAAGATTTATTGCTTAAGTAATATCAAGAATACATAAAGCTGGTATATTAAATTTCAGGCCCATCTCTATGGTGAGAAGAATGGGCCCTGACTATAGGAAACTGAGTTTTGATTAGCAGCCCTGTCACTGGGAGGAACTAGGTGGGGGGGTGAAGGGTTGTTGCCCTCTTGCCTCTCTGAGAGATTGGAAGAGTTTGCGATCACACTGGGATATACCATGTGGTATGATCCCTGATACAGGCTGGAGAGACCACTCCTTAATCAGTGGGTAAAATGGGACAGGATTACTCGAAAAAATGTCCCATGCAGAAATGAAGGGGTGTATGTATATCAAGGCTGAGGAGAAAATGCAAAAATGCAAACCACCTATTATCATTGTCTAGACGATGGCCTTTTCTGGTTAACTGCCACCTAGTTGATGGGGGAATGCATGGGTCGATTGGCCAGGTAGGGGCTGATGGTTGAAAGACAATAGGTGCACAGAGTGCAAAAAAATGATTCAGTCATTTGCAACAATATTTTGGTGGATATTGAAAGTGGAAAAATCATGGCTCACAGATACAGAATTCACTGAGTACACGTGCATACAAAATATCTAGCTTCTGAAACTGCATGATACCACAACACAACATACCTACTAGTATGAGGAGTACAATCTGCAGAAGGAATCACAATAATAAAACATTATCTCCATGACTATTAATCATACTCTGCAAAGGGGCCCCCATGTATAGTCATGGAGGGGGTGTCCACCTGTTGATCCAAAAGGTAACATTACATGTCCATGGTTCTGGGAATGGGGCTGCTATTGCAGGGCAAAAACATAGCTAGCTCATTTGTCACTCTTGCACCCCTTAATACTGGATTGAGAAGCAGAAAAAAGTCTTGTTCTCTGATGTGTCATTTCTCAGCACTAGAGGGCTTTCAGGTCCTAATGTTAGACATCCTCATTTTTTATGTCAGGACACAAAAAACGGTCCATTCTTCTATCGGACAATTCTGTCTTCTCTCCCTGCTAAGGGGGAACAAAGGGTCCTGATGCCTTACACTCTCACACCATACATCATTCTGTAGGATGCCAAGGACAGAAGTAGATCGGGTCTACTTTACTTGCTCAAATGGCCACTTCACCGACACCCACTAGATTGAGACCATATTACTGACAATCCACTTCACCAACGATTCACTCAACCAATGTGCACTTTCACGAAGCCAACTCTCTCTTTAGTGACAACACCAGTAATCACAGAACCTTCAAAACCCGTATTACCCTATTCCTGTCAATGTGCAAAGCTTCACACTATGGGAACACATACTCTACAAAGCCCCCTAATAGACGGAGGAGCACAGTATTCAATGAAGTATGTGAAACAAACAGAATCATCCATTAAAATGGCCAATTACCATTTCAGTTAGAGAAAGCCATACATGCTGCACATTATAACATCCGTGGTAATGTTCATCAGATGCCACGCCCCCTTTTCAAGTCAGCACAAACGAGCTATGGACAATAACACAAAAAGGCTCCATTTATTCCATTTCTAGGACACATCACCACAGAAAACATAAACTGTACTAACACCCAACTGTGTAGTATGGAAATTAAACACTGTGGCTGCAAGACTTACCCCAATCAAACATCATACACTCTATTTACATTTTCAGCAATTTAACAATAGCCTTTACAAATTCAACTGCACTGTACTCTTCCCTGTTGCTCAGCACACTACGGAATCGAGCATGCCTTTGAAGTAACCTCCGTTTCTTGAGTGAAGGAGGGAAACCGGTAGCCATCCTGACATGTAGCTCATCAACTCTGTCTTGTTCCCTGGCCAAAGCATGCATGACTGCATCTAAATTAGTTGCACGAGTCCCCAATAAACATTTTAATCTCCTGTGCCACACTTATACAGAATTTTGCATACGTGGCAGAAACAGTTCATTATGGTCAGAAATGTTCCAAAATGAGATCAGGAACAAAGTAGGAAACCTAACTGATGCAGACGTTCTAGTGGTAAATTTCCTTAGTCTACCATGTACATACCAGTCTGCAAAATATTTCACCAGTTCACATCTTTCTACAGGAAATTAATCCTTCAGTTGCTGAAAAGTCTCCACAACTTCAAATTCCTTTAGGAAAGCTAAGGCCACTCATGATTTTACACACATCTGAAATCTCATGGCAATGTTATATAAAGGTGCAAGTCCTAATGCTTGGACCTTTCGCCATATGTTCTCTCTGAAAAGTAACAGACAGCCCTTAGACTGAACTCTTGCAACATTAATTCTAATGCTTTTTAAACTTCCACCTTGAAATCACACAATATATAGTGTACACCACTTTCAAAGCCGTGTGTACTAAGTAGAAAGAATACACAATGCCACAGTTAATTATAGGACTTTAAAGACTTTACTCATCAACGCAAACAGTAATGGCACAGTTTTGTTGTATGTACCATATATGACCAGTCCATGTATGCTGTACAGCTGTCACACCCTTTTGGAAGAATATACCATCCATCATCCAGATGGACGCTCGACACATATCATAAAATTTATTGACGGTTGTGCATGCATACACAGTGTCAGTGGCTGTATCAGCCTACATTTATATACGAAGGATCCTGCTTTTAAAGGGTACGCTGTATAGTTAATGGTCATTAAAGTGAGTTTGTGAGACAGCTCAGCAGTATTTGCCCTTCTACAGACCCTACCTATTTGCTGCAGGAGAGTCTTTCTAGTTGGAATGCTGTGGACTGTATTGAGGAATGTGGATGCCATAGTGTCATCTATGACTAGGCATGGTGTATCTCAACAGTATTTGGCCATAACTTTGATGTCATTACACAGTGTATAATGTTCCACTTCAGCAGAATCACCGCAGTGCTGGTGTCGAATGGACTTCAGTAGTTTCTCACCTTCTGCAACTAACATTGTCACCGCTCTGCCTTTGCTTTTAAGAGACTTCTTCTCTTTGCAGCCCCAGTAATGTTTACTTCCTCTGGTCTATTCAAAGTGATACAAATAACCCTGTAGTGCCAGCATTTCCTTATTTCTTTGTGAGAAAACCATGCTGTATACATCTCCAGTAACTCCCGAACCTGTTTCCATTACTTCCACCATGATTACATGGTAGCGAGTAAGTTTACTTAAAGGCATGGCTACTGTTATAGTCCTGGGTTACAATCTATACAGAGATATCCTGGCATGTTTAAACAGCAGTCAGGCATACATAAATTGGCCAGTTGCATCATCTGTGAAAAAGATTGTCGGTGATGTGGACTTTGTCTAGTGATATGGTCTCGGTCTAGTGGGTGTCTGTAAAGTGGCAGTTTGGGCAAGTAAAGCAGACCCAGCTAGGCATACCCTTTGTACTCTACTGAGTAGAATTTTTTTTCTAAGCATCATATCAACAGGGCTGTTTTCAGGTTATATTACGTATACAACTGTCTAAATGGATGCCTATAACAACAGATGCAATACTGCTGTTGTCAAAACAATATTTTTAATAGTTGTCGATGGAACAGCTGAATATGTAGTTTATATATATATATATATATATATATATATATATATATATATATATATATATATATATATATATATATATATATAGATATAGATATATATATATATATATAGATATATATATATATATATATATATAGATATCTATATCTATATATATCTATCTATCTATCTATATATATATATATATATATATATATATATATCTGTATATATATATATATATATATATATATATATATATATATATATATATATATATATATATATATATATATATATATATATATATATATATATATAGATATATCTATATATATATATATATATATATATATATATATATATATATATATATATATATATATATATAAGTGCCGGGGGGCAAGATTTTGAGAGATGTGTCCATTTTTTAGTGATAAGTGTCCAAGGGGGGTAGCATTAAGAGCTTGTGAGTACAAAATTCAATTTGCTTGCTACACCCCTGCGTCAAAGCAAACGAAATTAAGCCTACATTTTTTTTGTCCAGTGTGCTGCTGTAGTGACCATACTGTCTCACTGTCAAATTATATACTTGACTTATACTAAAACTAGTTTGGAGAATACCTAATATAATTTGCCTTCACCTTTCTCCCAGTGAAGAAGTAGCCTATGTTAACAGTCTGAGCTGTATAACAATTACCTGAAATTTTACAAACATGCAGCTAATCTTATCTCAAGAACAAACTAAAAAAAACAATTTCCTCTCTCCTAACTCCTGTATATCCACAGTTAATGTATATGTACTTCCCTTCCTTCCTTACCATATGTCACTCATAAACTTACTGCTTTCATTCCATGCTTTTCTAGGGTAAACCTACAATAGAATAACTTGCCTTGATTTTGGCCAGAGTGAAATAACTCAACACCTTCCCTTGGATTCTCTAAAGCTTGCACTGCATGCAAGATCGGTGCAGGAGCTCAAGCAGGCAATATGTCTGCCATGCGATCAAGGAACAGCCTGCAGGGGCGTGCATGAGCACCCCTGCACTAATCCTGCATGTATTAAGCCGTTGTATGCAAATCACCACATTTGTAGGAGAAATCTATGTAAATGAGGTGATTTTTCAATCCAGAAATCTTCCAACTGTCCATGCAGGACTAGTGCTATCTGCAGAAATGTACTCGGTTTGTAACCAAGTACATTTCTGCAAAATCCAAAATGGAGCTGTGACAGCTCCAAATAAAAGCTGCATATCATGTAGTAAGCATGCCAATGGCCAAGTATAAGGCCACTGGCATTGCAAACATTAAAAAAATACAGAAATCAACTTTTATTTTTTTTTTTAGCTGATCTCGGCTGTTTAAGCGAAAGGCAGCGACGCACAAACAGGATCGGGGGGAAAATAACAAAATGAACCTAAATTAAGCATTATAACTAAAATCAGTGTTCTGCCATGCGAACAATGGCAGGCAGAAGACAGCATGGTAAGTGAGTAGTGGTTGCTAAGGGGGAGGCTCAGTGTGAGACATGTAACTATGCATTAACAGGCACTCCCATGCAAATGAGGGGAAGGATAGTGAATCCCAGTTTTCACCAGCATGTGAGCCAGGTCCCAGCAAGTAGGAATAGCTTGGTGCAACCTAGGAGTTAGGTGACATCATGGGGGTGTGTGTCAGGCATACAGTAAGTGGACTGGAGCCCTGTGGCTTGGGTGTGCTCCTAGTTTAGCACAGCTAAGCTACGGGGTGTGTATAAACCTGCCTAGCACTCTTTACAAAGCCTAAGCGAGTGTGCACGTCACACACCAGGTTTTACAGGGAGAAAAAAGAAGTTAAACCAGGAAATAGCAACACTGTGCACATCTGAGCACTCTCTTTGTGCGGCGCACACCTGGCCTTAAACAGGAAGGCAATGGGAAGGGAAAACAGCAGTAGGAAGGTAATTAAGGAGAACTAGTTTAGCTGGCAGGTGAAATGTATCAGAATCGGCCAGTTACACAGGCAGCAGACCAGCCCATCCCAGAACACTACTATAAACTAAGCAAACACTTTCCTCTCTGGTTTTTCCCACACTCTACACCCCCAGTGCATACAAGTGGGAAAATTTTAACAAACAAACCTATAAAATGAGAAAGGCTGCAGCAGGCAACATAGAACAACATGTGCAAGAGGCTGAGGGTGTTGAGGATGTGAATGCTGCCCATCAACCCACAGTGAAGAGACGGAGAAGAGGAGAAGAGTGTACAGATCCAGGGTAACCTACCAGGGGCTACATGAGCTGGAGATATTGGAGCACTATAGGGTGGACAGAGACCTCCTACAGCAAATTGTTGAGCTGTGCCAGCCACACCTGACACACCAAACTGACTGAGGGGAACCCATCCCAGTGGATACCAAGGTATGTGTAGGCCTAGGAATACTAGCCACAGGTACCTCCCAAAGATCAACTGGAGATATCATGGGGATCTCACAGGCATCAGCATCCAGAGTATTCCACCAGTTCCCAGATGCCATGTCAGCACATGCCATTGAGCATGTATATTTCCTCAACACCCGTGAGGTGTTGGCCAGCAATATGCATCTCTTCCACCAAATAGCAGAATACCCTGAAGTAGTGGGTGCTATAGACTGCACACACATATGCATCAAAGCACCACCTGGTGATCAGGGTAGGGCCTACATGAACCACAAGGGCATCCTGTCCATCAGCTGCCAGGTTGTATGTGATGCCCAGGTCATTATAATGAATGTGTGTGCTGGCTGCACTGGAAGTTATGACGATTCCCACATATGGCATCTGACGCAGCAGTACCAGAGATTTGCCAATGGGGACATCCCCTATGGTCACCTAGTGGGGGATGCTGGTTACACATTGGAGCTGTGGCTGATGACAACCATCAGAAATGCACACACACCTGAACAAGAACACCATAAAGAGGCACACGCACAGACCAGACTTATACCAGAGCATGTGTTTGGTATGCTCAGGTCACGGTTCCAGTGTCTGGACACATCCAGTGTTGCCTTGCAGTACTCACCAGCTACATGTACCCAAACTGTTATGGTATGTACCATGCTACATACTATGATCCTGTGGAAACAGCTGCAGCAGGAACAGCATGGGGCAGGGCAACACAGCCCCCCACCAATGCCAAGGCCTGCACAGGCACAGGGTGACTCGGAGGAGCCTTCCCCAGTAGGCAGATGGAGGTTTGCCCAGTATGCCAAGGCTGTGGCAAAGAGACAACGCATAGCACATACACTGACACAGTAGGTGCCAGGGATTGACACCTCTCTCTGACTCGCACATACAGTAAAAAGGATTCCAAACATGACACTACCTGTGCTCAACCATGTATAGGGAGTGTACTATGTGCATCTGACATAGGCAGCCCTCCAGCACCATCCGCAAGTCTGGCACACCCTCAAGGTAAGTCAACCAACATACCAATTGCCAAATGGAGTAGAATGTGTCATTACCTGTATCTATGGTATGGATGTGAGCATGCAAGGGAATTGGGTGGCTGAATGTCATGGCAGCAGACAGTAGAAACCCATAGTGGCACCATGACATCTGTAACACATACTGGAGTCACCATAGTACCCAGTACTATGCAGGGTGATAAAACCTGCTGCAGGAAATGTGCTGAGCGACGTGTGTCCATATGACTCACAAATGCCAGTATGGGCAGTTCACATACCCAACAACAGTCTCAGCCAGCAGGACAGGTGTAGACAAACCCAAACAGAGCCTATGCTATAGCCCCTGAATGATGGCTATGGTTAACCTCCCCTCAGGCCTACACAGACAGACTACAACAGGGCAGGCAGTGGAATGTTAGTTCTGAAGGGTAGGAAGTCAGACACTAATATGTAGGGCAACCAAAGCTACAATCTGTAGTACACTGGTATGCCTCTAGTCAGCATGATAGGTAAGAATACAGAATGAAATGGAGTACGTGACATACCAGTAAAGTCATAGCAAATGTGTACAAGTGTCAGGTGTGTTCCCCCCATCCTATGTAGTAATGTAATAACAGTCGGGTATGCCCCCCAATCCTGTGTAGAAATATAGAAATAGACAGGTGTGCCTCCCCTCATGCTATGTAGTAATGTAATAACAGTCAGGTGTGCCCCCTCAATCCTGTGTAGAAATGTAGAAATAGTCAGGTGAGCCCCCCTCCCTACATAGTAATGTAATAACATTCAGGTGTGCCCGCCAACCCTGTGTAGAAATGTAGAAATAGACAGGTGTGGCCCCCCCACCCAATGTAGTAATGTAATAACAGTCAGGTGTGCCCCCCAATCCTGTGTAGAAATGTAGAAATAGACAGGTGTGTCCGCCACCCTAAGTAGTAATGTAATAACAGTCAGGTGTTCTCCCCCAATCCTGTGTAGAAATGTAGAAATAGTCAGGTGTTCCCCCCAATCCTGTGTAGAAATGTAGTAACAGTCAGGTGTGCCCCCCAATCCTGTGTAAAAATGTAGAAATAATCAGGTGAGTCCCCCCCATCCTATGCAAAAATGTAGGAACAGTCAATGTCAAATGCTTGATGGATACCCTGCAGAAACAGCATGCCACCTGTCAGTGTACAACACAAAGGTCAGCACTGCAGTACAAGCTACCTGGACCCGATCCACACATTAAATACAGATGGGGATACTGGGCATGCTCACACACTTAAAGACATGAAGGCCATGTCTGCAAACACCAGTGGACCAGACATATCTAGCAGTCGCAGTTGTTAGTGCAGACACTCGTCAGTATACACCACTTATGCCTTGCACACTCAGTGGATAGGAATACAGACATATATGTAAGGACAACACACTATAATCAGTCAAATGTAGATGTACATAGATGTGTGGAAGAGGGTAAATTTGACAAGGAGCCATCCAGGTCTGTCCCACCCAGCACACAGCCAAAGGGCCCCAACCGCATGAGGTTCAGATGTCACTCACTGCAGATACTAGCCACTAGTATCTGTCAGCATTACAGACTATGTGGTGCATGTGCCAGCTGTGCAACATGACTGTACAAGGAAGTAGTCATCTAGCAGCTGTATACATGTACCTGTGAAATATGACCCTGTGTGTGCCTGCATGTGGCATGTCAACCTCTAGATGAATGGGTTATGGCCCATGCACACACACTGCCCTCCCCATCGCTCTGCTATGACAAGCCTGCTGAGATCATCCACTGTGAAATACACCTTTGGGAGAATTGTAGCCCAGTAATCTACATGGCGTGTCCCCTAACTTTGTACTGCTGTAGTGTGATAAAATAGTTAGGTAGGAGTTCAAATCCCAGACATGGTAACTGTGTGTGTGTTTGTGTGTCTGTCTGTCTCTGTCTGTGTAGAGAGCGATGCTTTTTAGGGTAGTCAAACTCCCTACAATTGAAATGCTCTCTTTTGGTAAGGCTGCTGATGTCATCCAGCTAGAAATACATCTCTGGGAAGGTTATACCCCAGTAATCTCTGTAGCACGTGCCATAACTGAGTACTGCTGTAGTGTGATAAAATAGTTAGAGAAGAGTTCTAATCCCAGCCTTGGCAACTGTGTGTGCGTGTCTCTGTCTGTGTACAGAGCAATGCTTTTTAGAGTAGTCATACTCCCTACAATTGATATGCTCTGCTTTGGTAATGCTGCTGATGTCATCCAGCTACAAATACATCTCTGGGAAGGTTGTGCCCCCATAATCTCTGTAGAGTGTGTCATAACTGTGCAGTGTGATAAAATAGTTAGGGAGAAGTTCTAATCCTAGCTTTGGCAATTGTGTGTGTCTGTCTGTCTGTGTAGAGAGCAATGTGTTTTAGGGTAGTCACACTACCTACAATTGAAATGCTCTACTTTGGTAAGGCTGCTGATGTCAACAGCTAGAAATACATCTCTGGGAAGGCTGTATCCCAGTAATTTCCATAGCGTGTGCCATAACTGTGTAGTGTGATAAAATAGTTAAGGAGGAGTTCTAATCCCAACCTTGGCAACTGTGTGTGTCTGTCTGTCTGTGTAGAGAGCAATGCTTTTTAGGGTAGTCACACTCCCTACAATTGAAATGCTCTACCTTGGTAAGGCTGCTGATGTCCTCCAGCTAGAAATACATCTCTGGGAAGGTTGTATCCTAGTAATCTCCATAGCAAGTGACATAACTGCATACTGCTGTAGTGTGACAAAATGGTTAGGAAGGAGTTCTTATCCCAGCTTTGGCAACTGTGTCTGTCTGTCTGTCTCTAGCTGTGTAGAGAGCAATGCTTTTTAGGGTAGTCACACTCCCTACAATTGAAATGCTCTACCTTGGTAAGGCTGCTGATATCATTCAGCTATAAATACATCTCTGGGAAGGTTGTATCCCAATAATCTCCATAGCGTGTGCCATAACTGCTTACCACTGCTGCTTACCACTGTAGTGTGATAAATAAGTTAGGGAGGAGTTTTAATCCAAGCCTTAGCAACTGTGTGTGTGTGTGTGTGTGTGTGTGTGTGTGTGTGTGTGTGTGTGTGTGTGTGTGTGTGTGTCTGTGTACAGAGCAATGCTTTTTAGGGCAGTCACACTACATGCAATTCGAATGCTATATTTTGGTAAGAGTGCTGATGTCATCCACCTAGAAATACACCTCTGGGAAAGATGTAGCCCAGTAATCTCTGTAGTGTGTGCCATAACTGGTTAAGTATTACTCTCCCACCCCTCCCTGACTTGTCTTTGCTTCTGTTTGCTTCTCTCACTCCCTCTCTGGTGGATGTGGAGATCTACACCTGCTTTGCTTAGGCAGCAGCATGTGTATTTTAAGTGATTATCATGATCAACTGATGACCTCTGCACAAATTGCAGCCCTTGCCTAGCTGATTGCATGTGGAACAGCTGTGGTAATATTCCCATAGCCAATTGCATGGAAACACACTTCAATATCTAGGAACATCATGTTGGTGTTGGCCCTTTTCATCCACTGTGAGCAGGAACTAGATCTGTTGCTTGGCAAACAGCATCTCAGATGGATTGGGAATTTACCTCTAACAACATACACTGTAGAAACAGGGCAATACACAGGAGAGGGATGTGCCTGACCTGACTACAGACTATAAGTGCTGCTAAACTGCATTTGGAGTAATGTTGGTTAAACAGTGTATGTGTGGATATGGCTGCCCTACAGGTTTTATTACCTGCCATGTCAGTTCTATGTTTATGAGGAATCCCCATCTGTAGGGTCATCTGCAGACTGTGCAGTGTGGTGTGCCTTTGGTTTCATGTGTTACCCACAGAGCATCTATCTGTGAACTGGAGAAGGTAGTGTGAGGATTTCCATCTGTAGATGGTGAAAGCCATGACAGTTATTGACTTCATATCCCTCATAGGACATATTTTGCAACAAAAACTGTTACAACAGTAAATGTATGAGGTTATCACAGCGACGTGTCAATATTGGCCCTGTGTATATGCTTCCAGCCACAACTCTGTCAACCTTTGTACATATGTTTTGCATTAAGAGGTGCATATGAGCTGTACACCATAATTAGTGTCATCATGTCTGATAACAAGCCAGTGAGATATCAGACTGCTACACAAGGTATGTACAGTAGGGGTTATATTTGATGACATAACCTGGACATTCTGTGGTTGTTTGTACAGTACTGAGGTCTGTGTACTTATGGTGAATGTTGACAGTGTGTGGATTGTTAATATATACTTTAGCCTGTGTGCAGACTGTGGTAGATGTCATTGTTCTAGGTCCCGTCCTATCTGATGTTACATGCTGCTCCACTGTATGTTACCATATTGGATTACATGTTTGTAGGGCCATACACACAAATGTCCCATACCACAGATAGCCATCAAACCAAACTTTGTAGCAGTTCAGTATATGTAGAGTTAGTCTGTGAGTGGCACATATGAGGATGGTGTTGAGCAGATAGTCCATATACTATAATATTATGCTAGCTTACCATATGTGGCTGTATTCACATTGGTTGTGGTTATGCACTTTCACACATGTGTATCTTACCCTGTGCTGTGACATGCCTGTAGATCCTGCTATATATGCAGGTACATGTGCATTCCCCCATAGGAGATGTAAGCCAGTGTTGAGCCAGTCTGCCTGTAGCCTGCACAGTGCATTGTTACATGCTTAGCAGCTTAGTGTACTTACCTAGTGAAATGTCATGTCCAGATACTTGCCAGATGTACTGCTCCCAGGCCTCCCTTAACAGTCATGTATGTCAGAGAGAGCAGTGGGATGCTGTACAGATGTATGTCAATATCTAGTGGGTAGTATGTGGCCATGACACCCCTGTACCAGTGGTTATTATGTGTCAGGCCAGACAGGGGTGTGTGAATGCATAACCTATGTTGGCAAATGTATACCAGTCATTATGTGTTATACCCATCTACATGGCTGTTACCAATCATATTGTCAGGCATGGTACACATGTTTTGCACTAAGGAGTTCTGTGTATACCTCTAGACTGTACAGAGTGTGTCAAAATGTCCACATATATTGGCCAATATCTCTGCTGCAGTCCACAGGGGCACTACATGCTAGCAGCAGTACTTTACTAGGATGTCCTTAGGATGTCTGTCAGTAGCCAATGGCACACAGGTGAAAAGCAGATGTGACCTTCCACACACACCATGTCTGTGAAGACAATCTGAATTACAGTAGCAATCATCTACTAATATACCTGCTATACATACCTGACATCCCCTTGCACTACGAAGTTGGGACTATAGGGGCTGGGGTAAGGCTACACTCCATGTCCAGGACATATGGTGAAAATAGATGTACATATAATTATCCAAATATCTATATATATGATTACACATATACATATCGACATATATAGATGGGTATGTATATGTACATAGATTTACATATACACACCCAGATATATACATATACAAAGCAATATATGTCTACACTTATACAGATAGTGATACATATGCACATATACGTATGGATATATATGTATACATATGTACATATGAAGAGAGGTACACATGGCCATATATATAACACTATACAGATGTGTATACAGGCGTATGTATGAGTATACATGTGTATGTACATGTAGACATATATACACCTATGATATGTATACAACCACATTCCAGTCATGCGTAAACATCATGGTTGTGTACGCTCCCACATGTATCTCACCTCATGTATCTGCCATGTGCACATAATGATAAAACAACATATGTGATGCAACAGTCATATTAATAACAAGGACTACACATATTATGAACTAAAGGCAATTGTACACTACTACTCAATATGTGTATTGACAGCTATATTGGTAAAACAACAGCTGTCTCCACAGTGGTCATGGCGTAGTGGTTAAATGTCGTGACGTCAGTATAAAGGATTCTAGGTTCAAGACCTGCAAGTGCTGGTTATTTTGTTGCTGTCAGATACAGAGTGGTTAAGGCAGTTTTAAGCAGCTTTAAGCAAGTTTGCGCAGGTTTGCATGAAGCTAAGCATTACTAAGCTATGGGTAAACATATGGGCACTTACACAGTGTAGGCAGCGCTTACCATTGCACAAATCAGCTTATCTGTTATATTGCAGCAATGTTGATACTTGCTAAGCATAGTTTAGCCCTGGTAACCAGGACACACAACCCAGTCTGATAAACTGTAATGATATATGTAATGCCATGTACAATACATGCACCTATGTGCTGTCATTACAGTAGCAAGGGGTGTGAGTGCCATGTGTGGGACACAGACATATATGAAGCCTGTACAGCACTGTTATTCATGTGAATGTGTGACATACAGGTGTAGTAGCCCAGAGTATGTGCTGTCACACTGACATGTAGTGTATCATGTCAGTATTACTGTTGACAGTGCTAACCCAGGCAAGAGCAGAGTGCTTAATGCAATACTGACAACAGGCACACCTGCAAGCATGGCTGGATACTGACAGCTCCCTGTTGTATCCCTGGTGTGTAAGCTGTGTCACAGTATATACCCCTTACTGGTCTGTCAACACACTCATGCTACTGCATAGCTACCTGCTAAGCTGATGACTATCAGTCCCTGTACAGATGTGCAGATGGCAGGTATCAAGCTGGGATATGTAAAGGCAACCTATGCTTGATTGGCACCCTACTATGCACGTGGCATGTGCATGAGATGCATATCCCTGTAGTACCAATGTTGGGGGTATATTATGGGATGTATCGCAGTCATGGTCAATGTGTGCTGGTGGGTATGGTAGAGTGTCATCATGGGTTTCAGGGAGTACAATATCCAGTGGGGGATGTGGGTGCTGTGAACACTGTTATTACACCAAGGTACACCAGGTATATGTCCCATGTATCACATTATGGTTACCACTGCCACCATCAATCATACAGGTAACTGTTACCACAATCCAAGCCAGTTATGCATGTGATGTGTGCAGCCTACCTGTAACACATTGGAGACATGGTCAAGTTAGTTAGCAGCAATAGGCCCTGGTATCTCAGATGTGTGTCTGGCTGTTATGTGTCTGTAAATGTTTATATGATGGTATGTCACACTACATATCCTCCAAATACACCCATTACATCCCCCATTAGCATACTGTACAAGCCGGGGATGTTCTGCATGCACCATGTAACCTGGGACATACCTCACCCTAAATGCTGTGCGGTGTGTGCAGTGTAAGCCACACATGTCAGTATTACGACATAGCTAGGTAGGTGTCTAGTCCCAATGTTGGCAAGTAACAGTGTGTGTGTATGTGGATGGGTCTACATCAGGTTGCAGGGTATACATGCCTCAGTGGGCCACTTGTCCATGTGCCACAAGCAATAACCGGTATAGTAACCTGTGAAATGTGTTCGAGTGTACCCCAGATATGTCACAGCCATGGTGTCAGCACAGTGACATACCCCATTATGCAATATGACTGCAGACTTTCCTCGTGGTGACACATGTACACCTACAATACACATGGATAACATTTTAGAGACCACAACAAACCAGTGTTACTAACAGCTATAAGGCATCATTGCTGGATGGCTACACTACCTGGCAAATATGCCTCACAGTCTACTCCCTACAACATGTTACACTGCAGGACTGTGGTACACTATTTTACACTCACCATGTGCATCAGAACCATATCAGCCTGTCCCTGCATTGATGGTATGGATGACAGGGATGAGACACAGGTATCATCATATGCACAGGGCATCCTAGTAATGACACATATACACATACAACACAATCAGATAACATTTTAGAGACCACAACCAACCTGTGTTACAGCTATAAGGCATCATTGCTGGATGGCTACACTACCTGCCAAATATGCCTCACACTCTACTCCCTACAGCATGTTACACTGCAGGACTGTAGTACACTGTTGTACAGTCACCATGTGCATCAGAACCATATCAGCCTGTGCCTGCATCGATGGTATGGATAACAGGGATGGGACACAGGTATCATCATATGACCAGGGCATCCTAGTGCTGACACATATACACTTGCAACACAATTGGATAACATTTTAGAGACCACAACAAACCAATGTTACTAACAGCTATAAGGCATCATTACTGGACGACTACACTACCTGCCAAATATGCCTCACACTCTACTCCCTACAACATATTACACTGCAGGACTGTGTACACTGTTGTACAATCACCATGTGCATCAGAACCATATCAGCCTGTTCCTGCATCGATGGTATGGATGACAAGGATGGGGCACAGATATCAACATATGCACAGGGTGTGGTGTTGGTTTATGAGAAGCCGAGGCTGGGCCATACATTTGACACCATGTGTGTGGGTGAGGGGTGTACTCTGGGGAGCTGGCCGAGGTGATGTGGTGTGTGAAGGTATGGGGTTGCCCTAGGTGTGTTTGCAAAGTGTATGGGTATGCATGCACACAGTTCTGCCATGTGGCTGCCCTACACAGGTGTTTAAGGACAGCTGCAGACCATACCTGGCAGGATGTGCAGTTCACTGCCTCCAGCCACGGACATGTGGACTGTGCCTGCCAGGGGTCCTGTGGGCATGTGCAGGTACAGGCATTGATGTGCTACTCTCACCTGCTGATGACATTTGTCCGCTGGTACCAGGTCCCTCCTGGGACTGGCCAAGACCACGTGCACATGGCCTGGTGTGGTGTGGTGTGGACAGCACACACCCCTGCAATGCCAGGGCTGCTACAGCCACAACAGGAGCCCCTTGGTGTCCTAACATGTCCACATTGGCTGCCAGCTGTTGGTGTTGCTGGCCCACGTCCACGCGGGCATTGCCGCATCCCCACCACACATTGAAGCATAGACACACCACGGCCAATGAGGGCCATCATCTCAGCATGCCGTCTATCCACTTGCTTGGTAGAAGCACGGATGGCACCCGACAGTTCACGGATGTTGTCGCTTACAGATACGGGAGCAGCCCTCTGCAGCCTAAGGCCCTGTCTGGTGTAATGCTCAATATGTGTCCATGCTGCCATTACAGCCTGAAACATGCCTCTGCTGGAAGAAGCTTTGTCACCTCTGCCAGGGACATGATGTCCAGCGGTCCTGCTACAAGAACCCTGAGACATCTGCCTTTGTGGCAGCCTGCCAGACATCCAGCTATGCCTGCTACAACAAGACACAGAAGGCATGGTTACCACACTTTCCTGTGCACTGCCACTGAATGCAAGCTATCCCTCTTCTATGGCCACTGGTGACGGATTGCGTATAGGCACTGAAACTGTGTGCGGGGGTGGGGTGGCTAAAAGGGGGATGTCAAATGTTGGCACAGTGTTTGCCCCTGACAACCCCACCTGTGCCTCCACATTTTTATCATCATCATCATCATCAGTGTCTGTATGGACACCTACATCAGATAGCATGCAGGAAGGACCCTGACCCACCTCGCCACCTGTGGGGGAAAACAATAAATGCACTTTAAAACATGCACAGCATTGCCTAACAGCACACACACACACACACACACACACACACACACACACACACACACACACACACACACACACACACACACACCTCTGTAATACCTACCTGTCCATGGCGTTACAGACAATCCCACATATATTTCCATGTGTTACACCATCCTGCATCATACTTGTTAGCATACACACATTGATACCACTCATTAACATCACAGTCCTCTAAATGGCCACACAAGCAGCCATAACACAAGGCCTGTTGCTACTTTACCTGCCTGACCTGTGTGTAGTGGATTTAAATGGCCTCACTGCTGTCATTTGGTATGCACCTTCTGTATGGCTGGAAATGATGTGCATGGCCCCTATATGTGTGGGCTACTATGTTGCATCCATAATACCTCCCACTGGTGTGTCATGTGTATGTAATGCTTAGTACATGCCAGATATGCTGCTCCATCAGCCCATCATGTGGCACCTGTAATATTTGGATACACTCCCTGGTGTTGACTAGTACTTCCCCAATGCATCTGTAGAGCGGCATACATGAGTTGTAGGTGACCTCTCTTCTGACTCCAATAGTAAGTGTGTACCTGGAGTCTACCTTCCCTCTGGATGCCTGTTCCATGCTAAAGACCATATTATACTATTTGCTGTCCTGTGATTACACACATGACAGGTATTCCTGGTGTGTAATGTGGCAGTCCATGTCCATGTACTGCACGGTCCCAAAGGGGGGGTACAGCCTTATGAACACCCCACAGTCACACATGTGCATACATGGCCACACACAGACAAACACACACATGCACACATGCATCATACATGCATCTACCTCCCACTACTTCATCAGAGTGACCCTGCAGGAAAACTAACTAACCACCAGGATGCACACACACACACACACACACACACACACACACACACACACACAGGTGAAGTTGCACAATGATCGTACACACAGTCCTCCTATTACCCATCTGCCAACATGCAGAACATATGGTACAGAACAGCATGCAGTTCAGCTATAGTCAATTCATGCTAGCAACAGTATAATTGTGTGTGATGCATGTGCTGTGTCACTAGGTGATGCCTCTTCCCCTGGATACCACTGCACCCATGTACACAGTATTGCTGTGCACCTGTTCTGCACCCGGCCATGTACTGTGCACCACAACTCACAGTTGTACAACCCATTGTGAAATCTGTAGTACTGTGTCAGTTATGTCAGCTTTACTTCTAACAGCCCCTATGTTTTTCAGCAACACACACCTGGGATGATATGTGGACTGTTGTCATTGATGAATGCCTTCTGCCTGATTTACAGCTGTTAACATCAACAGACCACATATGACCACTGCAGAAATGCTTACAATGACAACCATCAGAGCATATTGTGGCTATGGAGGGGCTGTACACACCTTTATTGATTTTACACACACATTCTTGATCTGCCATGGGTCCACATCACTACATATCTTAGCAGTGCACAAGCCCGGTATGTGACATATGTCCTGTACTTTCACATGCGGTGTCTACAGATTGTGATAGGTGTGTGGCTGCTGACCACAATGCATACACACCATGAGGCCATATGTGTGCACACCCTTATCATGATGGCTTATCACACCTCTTGTTGTGTGTAGTACAGCAGTCACTACTCATGGCAGAGGTATACCAGTGTAGGCCTTCTGCATTTGCCGGTGTATGTTCAGTCTACCCTACACATGTTCCCCTATTCTGCATGATTGCAAGGTCCACTCATGGGCACATCTCATGGTGTTCACACAATGCCATCACTATTGCAGTGTGGGTAGGGTTATGGCTGCCACAGGTCCTGAACCTGACTATATGCAGATAGAGTCATTCCTACCATCCTTAGGATCCCTGCTGTAGTGCACTGGTGTGTCATGCTGAGACTCCCCCTCCCTCAGCTTTTATGCAGATGCATGACAGGTATGCTCTACACATTTGTGCCACTTTGCAGTGTCCCATACACTGAACACCACATGTTGCAGCCTAGACCCAGCTGATAATGTGGACTAATGTAATGCCTTATACCATAGTGTATCTCTGCAGTAGGTGGCATTGTCCTACAGGTATATACATTGGTGTTGCACTGTATATGGGTGTTGTTCAGAACATGTCACTACTGTTGGCCATGTCTACCAACAGTATGTTGCTCCCTGTGGACACATTCCGCAATGACAGGATGTTAGTTACCATGCAGGTGTGTGACATACCCTTCCAATACTCCATCATGGTCACCCCTGTGAGACCGTGCATTTCATAGCAACATTACATGTACATGTACAGCATGCATTCAGGGTAGGTGTGTTAGATGGGTGCATTACATGCCTGGTGTGTTGGCATGCATCTACATAAAACATACTCACCAGCTACAGGCTGCTGCCTTGTTGTTATCTCGGAGGGACCTACATAAGAGGGTGAGAGATGCAATGTCAGTGGCCACACCTGTGGCACTGCTAAAGGCATGGGTGCAGTACTACCATACATCAACGGTAAATTTCCACAATACTACCACATCTGGACATCTGTTTATCACTACAGTGCAGCAACACAATCTATCTATGACATGTCAGATATGCATGATCTACCTGTACCACTGCAGATATTTACACAAAAGTGGTCTACTGATGTACCCTTTGTCCTTACCTGCACGTTCCTCGGCCGGTGTGTGGGTGACACCCACCTCCACAAAGGAGTCCAGTGGTTGTTGTTGTTCCAGATGGGCAGGTGCCACGAGGCTGGCCAGAAGCTCCTCCACACGTGTCGGGGGAGTAGATGGCATGCCCCCTCTGTGGTGAGATGATCCCCCTGGACTGCAGCAGCACACCGATGGGCATTGCGAAGCAGGTCGCTGCAATGATGCCGGACCCGCTCATAACTGCGGTTATGCAGGTCGACATCATTATCCCTGTAGACTAGATCATTCCACAGGGTGGTCCACTCCTGCTGCTCATTGGATATCTTGCCAAAGAGCACATGGTAGTGCTGTACCAAGTGGTTGATGATGACCTCATTTTCATCCGCTGAATACACAGGTAACCTGCCTTGTGACATCTTGCCTGAAAGACATAAAGATGGAAACAGGCCGGAGCAACTCATACGGTAAGGTTACCACAGTTTGTAATACACATCTCTGTCACCCCCCTCCACCATATCAGCTTCAACAGACTGTACACACAACTCATTAGGTATGGCTATAGCTTAGCTACCATTTGGACAGATTTTGTATTGTACTACACCTTCTGCTATTTGATTGTAACCAGGTCCCCTGTGTGGACACTATCATTGCTGGCCTGTTACAGACTATTCACCTGCATGCCATTGTCAGGGCCACCATGGTTACATATATGCCAGTGGTATGGCTGCTCTGAGATTGCTGCACATCTGACAGTCTGTGTTATTGGAGATATCTATGCATGCTGTTGGAATTTTACCAGGATTGTGTAGACTATTACGACCAACAAATGTTCTATAACAGTGACACAATAACATGTATATGTTTTATTGGCCAGCTGACCACCTCTCCACACCCATCTGCCCATGATACCTGGCCACATCACATGTGCATGCCAACCTGGGTCCTCCTTGTGTACTGTTACAGCAATGCCATCAGGTGGAATCACCTAGGGGATGTTGACCCCCCCTCAGGGCACACACCAACATGTTCCTGTCCCCTGAACCCGGGTCTAGGGTCTGTTCCATACCGGGCTCTACAGACACATGAGGGATGTGCTACATCAGTCTGAGGCAACCAGTATACATTCACTTGGCCAACATGCTCCTCCTGCTCAGCCTCCAGACCAGGCACCTTCAGGACATGGACTGCTGCTGTGAGTGGCAGTTGGTGGGAGGCTTGTTCCCATTGTGCTCATATTGGGGACCATGGGGCATCCACATTACAAACCATACACACACCATCCACAGTGTTTACCCACCACATGTGTCACATACCACCCCTGTAGACTGTCCTCTATATCTACCAATCATGGCCACCTCCACATGTGTGTCTGCCATACTTCCGCATATTCCCATTGCATACTTCACAGACGGGGGCAATGTGGTGCCAAGAAGGGACTAACATGTGACATACCAATCCATGGTGCACACACTACCAGCTGTAGATATCTGTGTGTATTGCTATGTGTGCTGCTGCCTTGTACATAGCACACATCACTGTGGTAGTGATATAGGGGACATGTCTTTACATACATACATATATGTTTGTGTGTGTGTTTGTACATATGTAGACATATGCATATAGGTATATATCTATATATATGTAGATATATGTGATGTCATATATATGTGCAAATATATATGTCTACACATGGGTATATGTATATTTCTGGACCTACATGCTGATATACATGTATATCCTTATATATTATATATGTGACATATGTACACATATGCATACCTATATGTGGGGTACATTCAGACATCAGCTCCACAATCTCACAACACCTTCCTTCACAGCTGCACTGTTCTGCCTTGCTACACACAGACAGGTGCC
Source organism: Protopterus annectens (assembly GCF_019279795.1). NCBI lineage: Eukaryota > Metazoa > Chordata > Ceratodontiformes > Protopteridae > Protopterus > Protopterus annectens. The sequence goes on from NC_056734.1 coordinate 88,159,873, forward strand.
ACATATGGACACGGCCTGGCATTAGTGGGGTATATGTGGGACCTGATTGCAGGTAACCCTGTTACACACCTATGGCATTCTGGCATGCTACATTACAGATTCACCTGAGTATCCTGTCAGTGGTGGTCCGTGGCTCCCACATGTCCATCATAATGGCATTACTTCCCCCACCATCTATTGGCCACTTAATATACATATTTCCCATTACACAGCACACACTATGATGGCTTACATCTTGTCTGTCAGTGCCAACCTGCACAGTTAACAGCTATGGCCCACTACCCACAGGGACAGACACTATTGTCCATAGCAGTTGTTCAGTTGAACATCATCACAACAACACCTGATGGCACATATAATGCATTCCGCATAATCTATCCCATTATGGTACTACATTCTAATACATGCGCATATACTTCACATACCTGTTGTGGGAATGATGTTTTTATGACTGGCAGCTGGCTATATGCCTGCTGCTTTGAATAGATTGCAGCCTGCCTTTAGTAGGTCATGCATGTGATCAGGTGATGGCCTCGCACCAATCAGTGTCCTACACTTGCTAACTGTATGCAGCTTGTGTAGTACTTCCAATAAGCACTGTCATGGCAACCACCTAATATAAATCCCTACATCATGTGGACGTGGTCCCTTTACCTTTCCTGTGTGATGGACATCATTCATGTGTGTGGGCATCAGTGTTACCGACAGCAGGTAGCAATACCTCTTACAGGAGAACCGGCACACTCATGCCAGCTACATATTTGTAGTAGGTTTAGGAACTACAGGCAGAGTGCGAGTAGAGTTGTGATATGCTTTGTATAGTGCTGGTGTTACAGGGTGTGTGTGTGTTCATACTAGTTTACCTTAGAATACAGTCTATATACATAGCTCTCAGCAGTGGGCTTATTTTCTTGGTGGCCAGAAGTGTGCCTGTCATGTTTTGTCTGTCCACCACACAGGTCGTGTGTCAGATATTTCACTGGCAGTATATGTGTTGAGTGTTATCAGTACATGGCTACATCCATTTATGTTTCTAACCTCAATTCCCTAACTAAGGGTATGTTGCAGACTATCCTGTAACACCAATAACTTGCTTAGTGTATGGCAAAAGTTTTCCACATATGGGCCTTTGTTCCAGCCTCTGTCCTCCACCTACATGCCAAGCTTTGCACATATGACATGCTGTCAGGGGTTGTTCTGTAGTGGGCTGTGAGTATATCAGACTGCCATTGCTGCCATCAGTCCACTGGTGTTGTATCCCCACACATACAGTGGAGCTGGGGCCATATATGTGTGGGCTTTACCTCCACGATACATGTGTGCCCTTATGCACTCCAGAGGCCAGTGTATGTAACAGTGGTATATGGCCCTGTGGCCTCTCTAATCATGACATGCAGCCCTCAAGCTGGTGTAGAAGATTACTGAACTGCTCGCTGATCGCTGTACACACCACGACCCCAACCTGGTGACACGTGACAGGTGCCTGTCTGTGCCCACTCCCAGGGGCACATGCATGGGAACCATTAAAATATTTATCAAACAGTTGGACATTATCAGAGTCATTACATACCAGTTGGAGTGGGTATGTTGATTATTGTTGGAGATAAGGTGGGGGGGGGAGAAAGATGTCAATTAACAAGTAGTATAGTCCTGTAGTCCACATTACATTCCTAGTCAGTGCTGTTATCTGTACCTTACAAGTCTTACTGCACTACCCTATAGCCTTATATTGGACAGTGATATGGCTGTCATCATCATTACACATGAACTGATTTTACCTGCAGTATACACCTATTACCTGGTAAACCTGTGGAGGGAATGTTTGTTAACACTAATGGTTTGTACACATATGCCCGGATTCCAGGTTGATGTTTTGCACTATGCTATCCAACTCTTTCTGCACAGACTCTGGCCATGTATTGACCACATGCTGGTGTACTTGGACATATCTAGAATATTGCCCTCTTCTACCTTTAGTGACCTGACACACACATATACATGCTTTCCTACACAGTTATATTATGTAGCACAGTGTGGGTGACAGTGACCAGTGAGTCTAGGGGGGTGCACCATAAATGACCTAAGCTGTTACAAAATGTGGGGGTATCAGGGGTGAGCTGTGGGAACAGATTGCCCTTTTATTTTTTTATTGAGGTGAAAGTGGGATGTTGGGGAGTGGTAGTAGGTATATTTGGGGAGGTAGGTTGGGTAGAATAACAGACAAGACAAACAAGACGCACACAGGGGCAGTATATGACACATGTGGGGGGTAAACACCTTGATGGGGAGGGGTGTTGGGATATCAGAAGCCCACAAGCCCCCTAGTGGTAACAGTGGGACTGAGGTTCCCACCCATGGGCAGTCACCACTGCACCTTCACAGCTCCGAAGGTGGCTGTGCTGGGGTCTGAGCCACAGAGCCAGGCTGACTCTCTAATCATGACACGCGGCCCTCAAGCTGGTGTAGAAGATTACTGAACTGCTCGCTGATCGCTGTACGCACCACAACCCCAACCTGGTGACACATGACAGGTGCCTGTCTGTGCCCACTCCCAGGGGCACATGCATGGGAACCATTAAAATATTTATCAGACAGTTGGACATTATCAGAGTCATTACATACCAGTTGGAGTGGGTATGTTGATTATTGTTGGAGATAAGGTGTGAGGATGTCAATTAACAAGTAGTATATTCCTGTAGTTCACATTACATTCCTAGTCAGTGCTGTTATCTGTACCTTACAAGTCTTACTGCACTACCCTATAGCCTTATATTGGACAGTGATATGGCTGTCATCATCATTACACATGAACCGGTTTTACCTGCAGTATACACCTCTTACCTGGTAAACCTGTGGAGGGAATGTTTTTAACACTAACTGTTTGTACACATATGCCCGGATTCCAGGTTGCTGTTTTGCACTATGCTATCCAACTCTTTCTGCACAGACTCCGGCCATGTATTGATCACATGCTGGTGTACCTGGACATATCTAGAATATTGCCCTCTTCTACCTTTAGTGACCTGACACTCACATATACATGCTTTCCTACACAGTTATATTATGTAGCACAGTGTGGGTGACAGTGACCAGTGATACTTTATTATTCGGAGAAACTGCAACACTCACAATCCCCTACAATACCAGGGTGGACAGTACCAGTACAGGTTATATTGGTCTGTATTTCTCAGCACAGTGTTCGCATCCAACATACCTGTGGGAGCAATGTTTGTTAGCACTACCTGACTGTTTCCACACAAAGTTCCATATTACACATTAGTATTATGCACTTACATCATGGGAGTGTAGATACGACATACTTGAAATATTACTCTCCTGACAGTTTCGGGGGTTGCTACAGTGACAGGTGTGTTCTCATGATGGTTGACAATCACTTGTATTCCCTGTTTGCTGGCTACACATCTGGGATCATCCCACAGTCTTACCAGGGGGACAGGGGGACAGGGGAACAGGCAGCAGATTTGGGCACATATACTGGACATTCTGGCCTCATGTGTACAGTTGAATCTGTATGCAGTGTAATTACACTCCCAGGATTCAGATCATGGCTGTGTCTGCTACAACTTAAACACTGTCCATCACAGTTGTGTCTGCTATATTGATATTGCTTTATATTTCCAGTCTGCTTTCTGTCTTATTAATCCCCTGTGCTTATGCATTCTGACCTTGTATAACAACACTCTTATACAGATTTCCTGGACTGTTATATGTTGTAGGACAGTGTGGGTGACAGTGATGTGTAATACCTCATTATTCAGAGCAACTGCATATCATTCTTGTATTTCTGGGCACAGTGTTGGTATCTGACAGACCCGTGGGAGGAATATTTATTAGCACTACCTAAATGTTCCCATACACTGTACCAGGTTCCACATTACTATTATGCACATACATCTCACTGTGTTACTGTACACACTCTGACCACAGCTTAACAAGTTGGAGAGTAAATGGGACATACGTGGCTTCTTAGTCACATAAGGTATTGGAGAGCTGCTAGTGTGCCAGGTTTGTTGTCATAGATGAGTATCAATCAGTTGTATTTCCTGTTTGCTACCTATATGTCTGGGATCATCCCACTGATTTCCCAGTGGGACAGGTTGATAGGCAATAGATATGGGTCACTTTAATAGACATTCTGGACATATCTGTACAGTTGTGGGGTATGTATCTGTATGCAGACTACTACCACTGGCAGGATTCGAACCATGACTGTGTGTGCTAAAAAAAAACAGCAGTTCACATCTCAATTGCATGTGCTATTCATTTTTTGTTGTCTGCATTTTCGTTGTTTGCTGTCTATGTGTCTCTCAGTTGTACTAAATGGCCTCTGGGGATTACACCTGTCAGATACAGGCATTCCTACACATTCAATTTATGGTGCACAGTGTGGGTAACAGTGCTTAATACAGCAATACTATTACACGATTGCAAATCTACATTACCATATGATACCAGAATATACACATGCAGTCCAGCAGTTAGACCTGTTTTGTCAGGATATTACATTTTTATTGCCATACAAACAATATGAGACTCTTCCTGCCATATTCTCTACTGTATGCAGTACTTGCCTTGAACAATACAGGTCTTATACTATCAATTAATTTACTACTACTTTTATTTTTACTTCCTATGACAGTAAAAGCATGAGTATTATTGACCAGCCTCACGTCGCAACCGTGCCAGGCAGCTGATGTGGGCCTCCTGGTTCATGGCCCACTCCGTTGCAGCTGTGGGGGACATAAGAGGAATAGTTAGCAATGTCTATCCATGATATACCTGAGCTGGCACTTATTACACACATACAGGGGTGATATTTACACACATCTGGAACATCCCCTGATGCTCTAGCCTCTTGGAGCCACTCCTCCAAGAGGTTCCCCTTCCACTGCTTCAGGTCGGCATAACGGTGCCTGACCTGCTCACCAGTTCGGGGGTATGCCAGTGGCACTGGTGGGGTCACGGGCGAGACATTTCCAGGCCTCCACCTTATATTGGGAGCCCTGGTACTTGCCCTGAGGCAGTCTCTGTGTATGGTCTTTAACTAGGAGTCCTACCATGACCTTGGACTCCTGGATGCACCAGTGCTGTACCCGGAAGCACACTCCTTCTCCCCGTACTGCCATAGTGACTACAAGGGGAAGCTACAACCAGTTATGAGATGTATTCCCGCCTCTTGGGTTTAAGTAAGGTCGATTTCCCACACTGTTCCGTGACTGGCCAGTTTTGAAAAGGCTAAGCTATGGGCAAACGAGCTTACCTAAGACTGGCATTGTTTAAAGGGGTATACCACTGGGCACAAAGTGTTAGCTGGTCGGCACATTGCTCACACCTCCTAAGCTGGCCTGTGCAATGCTTAGCATTGCTTACATTAGACCTTCATTATAATGCCTTTTTGGCATTGTATTATTATTCATTACACCTTATATGTATGCCTGGTATCCCTGATTGATGTGTACGTACACTCTGTGGGGTCCTTGTGTTTTATTGGGGACTTCTACATTCTATTACAATTACACCTCACTTCTGGGCTTACTGCTGTACTCCAGGTCACAAATTTATGTTATGTAGTGGGTTATGGCACATATGACTGTATACTGATGCCTTTCACAGGTTCAGTTTGGTTATACTTTGGTGAGGACATGTTTACTACTACCACCTCATTCTTCTGTCCTTCTGTGATGGCTTGGTGGATAACTACTGTGACTATGGTGTATAGGGTCCTGGATTTGAGACCTGTATTGTTGTTTATTTTGTTGCTGGGCAGAACAAGGGCCGTTGGATGCAGAGTGATTAAGGCACTTTTGAGCAGTTGTAAGTGGGTTTGCGCGATGGTAAGCACTGTTAACCTTCCGTTACATCTGCTTACAGAGAATTAGCTTTAGAATTGCTTAGCCAGTGTAGGCATTGCTTACCTCCAGCACAAACAGACTTAAACCTGCTTACTAGTGCTTAAATATGCTTACTACTGCTTATTTGTGCTTAAACCTGCTTACTAGTGCCTTATTTATTATGACACTGACACTTCACATGTGCATTTACTGCAGTACTCTAGTTTATAAATATATATTTTAATAGGTTTTGCAACAAAAATATTGGTCATAACATACTTTGCCATGGAAAATGGTATGTGCTGCAGTGAGACTCGAACTGGGAATGCCTGCTTGAAAGGTGAATGCTCTGCCCACTACACTATTGCTATGCTGCTTCATTTGCATATATCTTCCTTGTTATCCTCTTCAGCATTTTAAGCTGCTTTAATCATAGCTAAGCAATGGGCACACCCGTGCACCTACGGTTAGCTGTACTCGGATTAAAAAAGAATAAAATAGGGTTTCTTCATTTTATTTCTACATTCTGTTGCTGTTATACACAAGGGGGACTCTTGGTGGGGATATGCAGTCACCTGTGAGCGGCCTCACTCATTGGATACTACTCTCTACTGTTCTACATTTCAGGGGCATGTTTATTCTGAGAGCTCTGCTCTCAGACACGCCCCTTGCACTCTTACGCACTTCGTGTAAGCCTAGGAGCTTGGGCAGCGTGCCTCATTAATATGCATGGCGCGCTGCTATCCTGCTCCTAAATGGTCGCTTCTGTGCAGGACTAAGCTAGCCCTGCACAGAAGTTTCATAAATCCGGGGCTTTGTCTTACTATATAAACTATATTGACATAACAGTAGTTATCATTTGACAACATGTGAATTAAAATTTGAATAGAGAATTCTTGCATTACCTACTATTCTGTAACTAAATGAGAACTTTGAACATCAGTAGGTCATGTTGTCTCAGTATTTCAACAGAAAATCTGGTAACACAGTTTAATCACCTTATATTAATGTACACTGGAACAATCTTCTTTATAACCTGTGATACCCGGGTGATGTTAAAACATTTGAGAAAAGGAAATAAAAAAGCACCTAGAGCTTAAGTGGAAACACATTTTGTGGTGTTTCTTGACCTATTTTACATTACTCCTTCACGTCCTGCTTCATCTTCCAAAGTCATTACTTATCATTGCTTATGATAACCTGAATTTAACTCCTTTCTTTGCAGCCTCTACATATATATCTATACATACAAACACATAGGTTTACTATCAAAACATAGAACATGTAAACGTAAACCTATCAAAAATGCAGTTTACATGTTAGATGTTCAGAATACTAACTAGGTTGAAATATTGGCAACCTAATTAAGGAGAAGTCAGATTTGACTTCACAAGTCTGTTATCCCCCGTACTATGTACAGACCAGATCCGTACTGCACAGCGCTGACAGTATTGCCCCCACACCCCCTGCTACTTATATATTCCAACTCCGAGGTTGCACTACAGTGTGGAAAAGGGTATATCTCCCGATCCGCATTGTCCCGCGATCTCAGTATGAAACATCACCCATGTATGAGCAAATGCACAGTGGCATTTGCTAAACAGGGGACCCACAGAATTGACAGTTGGCAATATGGAAATCGGCCAACTAACTTTCAACATTCCCATACTCGCCTAACCGTCATTCTGCATTTTGATAGTAAACCACATACATATACTCTAGTCTTCCCTTCTTGTGTATTTTAGTAGTTAAAAACTTTTCTCAGACTGCCATCTGTTGCTGGTACAAATATAGTCATGCAGCCTAACTTTTATTTCTGTTACTCACATTTTGCACTTATGTAACTAAATCCCGATTCCAGCTTGCTAGTCCAGTTTCCTGTTATCACTACCAGCCATGTTACACCTAAGACTTGCTTATATGCTAGTAAGTTAGTGCTTTCTGTACTTCTATGCTTTAATTATATTTGCTCCTCTCTTATTACTGGGATCATTGTATTCAGCATATCATTATTCTTTCCCTGCTTTTTCTCTTACAATTAACTCAAGTACCCATCTTTCACTGTACCATCCCAAGTAATCCCCATGCCATGTGTACACCATCACATTTCACTCCACCTAAAAATAATGCTGTATATCAAAAATAAACTACCTTACTAACCTATTTTTCACTTGAAAACATATGCTTGTTATTCTTACCCTTGTAGTATTTATCTTCCAGCATAACTTTGTTCATTTGTATGCATAGATTTCTACATATGCCAAGACTACCAGAATTTATTTTGTCACCTTATTTTGTATATTTTATATTTTTATATTGTCATTTTTTGTGAAGCTGCGGTAGCGTTGTCGCCTCACAGCAAGAGGTTCTCCCGTTCGATTCTTGGCTGGAGCGCCTTCTGTGTGGAGGAGTCTGCATGTCCTCCCCATGGTCGAGTGGTGTTTGAAAGACATGCGTGAATGGGCGTGCCTTCGTTGAAGGTTGGGCTTCGGGCTGGCACCTCGGCACCATAAAAATCAACTGCTAATCATTAGCTGACCGGAGTTCCACTGTGGCGACCCCTAACCGGGAAAAGCTGAAAGAAAAACAACAACAACATATTGTCATTGTTTGTAAATCTTTTCTTCTCTGGGACTTCTTTGAAAATTTATTTTTTTGAGTTTGACATTCCCATTCAACAAGTTTCAACAAGTATAAATACATAAATAATGCAAATTGTATTTATTATATATTGTTCATTTGTTTTATCGTATTACAATAATTCAGTGTAATCTAGTTTAATAAGGAATGAACAGAAAAGAGTTAAGAAATCTTTTTTGTTTACACCTTTTGCTGTGTTATTGTATAATGTTAACAAAAATAGTTTGAATGTTACATATCTACTCAGTGTAAAAAAATCAGTCTTCAAAGAAGTTACAAAGTATATATATATATATATATATATATATAAATTATAATCTGTGTCTATATATGGGTCTACTTTACAAGGTCGACTCTTCAGAAAGACCATATGATTGATTTTGAGAAGCCGGCCATGTAAAATAAATACACACCAAACACTTACCTTTCAACTGTTAGCATGTGGGCAAGCCCCCTGCACCCCCTGTGGGGGGCTCCACCCCTACACCCCCCCCCCCGTAACTTAAATATACCAACTCTGAGATCGCACTACAGTGCGGAAGAGGAAATTTTCCCATTCCGCACTGTATGGAGATAGCGGTTCCCCATGTTCGGCTTTTCAAAAGTTGATTATATGGTCTTAGCCATATGAAAGTCGACTTTCTGAAAAGTTGACCATGTGAAGGGGACCCATATATATATATATATATATATATATATATATATACATATAGAGAGAGAGAGTGATTTTATATATATGAATAAAATACATACATTAATGTGAAATGATCTTTTCTCTGCATACATACAAATGCCATAAACAGCTAAAAAGCCAAATGAAATGATTTCCCACAATAACCACATTTAAAAGTTGGGCTCCTTCCTTCGTTTAACTTCAAGGTGCTCCTTTACACAAAGGATGATCATGGGTTTTGTGCAATGCAGGCTGTGGAACATGCAGACCTAGAGAAAACAGAAGATATGTGTCACTGTAATACTAGCTCTAGATAACATTTAAATATTTCAGTATTTATCCATTTGTCAAAAGCTTGGTGGATTGAAACCATTTCTTTATTTATTAATTTGTTCACGTGGTTGGCAGGATGATCCATAAACATCCGTCCTATCATGGCTTGAGTGTTAAGCCACAAAAGTCGAGCATTAGATATATAAAATTTCAGGCAGCAGTATCTATAGAAAAGTAAACAAAACAAAGAATTTGTTACTACTGTAGGTATGAAAGCAACATGAATACTTATGATGCAAGTAAGTACAAAGCAGTCAAATCAGAATCATTGAGTGAAAGCAATTTCCACTGGTATGCAGGGATAAAGCTCTGACTATAACCAGATGACCCAAGTTCATTTAGCAGCGTGGGCACCTACTAGATATGTTACAGGCAGCAAGTGCAATGAAAGGGCTTAGCCCACTGAACTTTCTAAGGGGAAAGGGAACGCTGCATGTCTGAAGGCACACCCACCCTGCTCGGATGGAGACAAGAGAAATATGTACAAGTGCCTGTTGTCTGGAAGCAGAGGCATTTGTAGGCTTTCACTGCTTGCTGAGAGCAACAGCCAGTTCCACGCCCTACTGCTCATCCTCCACGTGTACATCCACTGAGCATGTGAAGGAAGTTATTTCTTATGCACATAAATTCTGATCATCATGATGTTAGCACCTCTGCTGGTACTCTACTCTGGCAGTGGAAATGAAAGGACAAAATGGTAAAAATCAGGGGTACAAATGAATCCATGGGACATTTGGGGAGGATTCATGATTAATGGGTATAAAGGGGCCAACAAAGGAATTGAGTTAAATAGATTATAAAGAGTAAGTACCTATATAGCTCCTGTAAGGATTATGTTAATAGTCAGATCTCAATAACTTTTGGAGTAAAATTTATGTACAATGTAGACTGCCATATTCCTTACAGGTTACTGTGTCAAAAGTGGCCAAATGTGCAAGCTGACATGTTAATTTACTTGAATAGTTTAATTCACCAAGCACAATTACACAATTAGTTGTGTTTTAAACTCACTAAAAAAGAAGAAGGAAAAAAATCTCCCTCTTTCTCTCTCTCTCTCTCTATATATATATATATATATATATATGTATCTGTATAAGTTTGCCACGGTGGTACGGCAGTAGCATTGTTACCTCACAGCAAGAGGTTCTCCCATTCAATTCTCGGCATGGCTTGGAAGTGCCTTCTGTGTAGAGTCTGCATGTCCTCCCCGTGGTTGGGTAGCATTCGAAAGACATGCGTGCATAAATGGGTGTGTCTTCGTTGAAGGTTGGGCATCGAGCTGGCACCTCGGCGTTTCGTAAAAATCTACTGCCAGTCATTAGTGGACCGGAGTTCCGCTGTGGCAACCCCTTACCGGGAAAAAGCCGAAAGACAAACAACAACATGTATATATTCTCCTTGTTTCATTGAGTAGAAGATGGTCAATATGAACATGTGCTTAGAAGGGGCCCAGACATGCTGTAGATAGAATGGTTGGGAAAATTCATTTCTAGCCACTCATGTACATTATTTCATCATATAAAAGTGTTCATGTTATTTCCATACCTACACCTGTAACTAATGGTAGTTTCAAATTTCAGGTTGAATCTCCTCACCATGATATGCAGTATTAGAGAAATAGAATCCTGTTGAGAACCAATAAACTGTCCCTAGTGACCTTTCCCAAAAATGTAGACAGGCAAGAGTTCAAACATTCTCCATACTATTACTGTCTCATTCCAAAGTGTACATCTAATGTTCTTTTTGTGGTTGTGCTCAGGAATGACACTCTGTAAAGGAACAGCTGATCATAACTTCATATACTGTTGTGCTCTGTTACATGTCATATAGTATATGCTTTCAGATGCCTTGCAGGAAGGAAACAGATGGTATAAATGGTGTATAGGATTAAGGCTATAATCTATTCATCAGCCACTCCCTGTGATCCAGGGCTGGGTTCTTTCAGCCTCGAAATACCTTCTGTGTGTCTGATAGAGTTTACAACAGTCATGCACAGCAAAGGGTGGCTGTCTACTTTTAGAGAGCTTCCTGGCACTTAACATGCAACACGAACAACCAAGTAGTCAGACATCTGTAACCCTCTTGCACTGTCCACGTGTTACATGTATGGTAACCTGTGATTAGTAAGTAGAAGCACAGAGAAGTGCTGCGGAGCTGCCAGCCTCTCCTATGAATAACTCAAACACAATCAGTTGAAAAAAGACCTTCTTGATCAAAGATGATCATGATGAAATAAACACCCCCCCATCAACCTGAAATTTGAAACTACCATTAGTTACAGGTGTAGGTATGGAAATAACATGAACACTTTTCTATCATATAAGATGCAAGCAGCAATTGTTTTATGAAATATATATATGTATATATTTATTTATTTTATTTATTGACATTTGACCGTCTTGGAGCCCATTTTCAGTGGAGGCCCAGGGAGAAAAGCTCCAAAGTATTACAAAACATTTTAAGAATAATAATTGTGCAGTCTTTAACAATAATTCAGAAACAACTACAATATAAATAACGACATAAAATGAAAACAGTGGTTAAGAATAGATGCAAGTTATATTAGAATGATTTAATGGTTAGAGAAATTGTAGCCATTTTTTTAGAGAAATTAAAGGTAAGTTAGTGTAATACAAACAGGAAATAAAATAAGAAGTGAGAGAAAAGCAGGCTGATTGTATATTTAGAGAGAAAGCTGGGGAGATAAATTGATAGAAGTAAAGCAGTGAGTAAAGTAGGAAGAGTAAGGAGATGTAAGGTATGAATCGGTACTTGTCCACATTTGGTGTTGAGCAAGAATAGAGCCAGCTTTGTCTTGGAAGTCTTTCAGAATGATTTTGAAGGATGGTGGATAGAGATAGGGAATTCCAGGCCTTAGCATCATGATTGATTTCCAGCAGATTTGCTAGGTTTGTGGACAGACAGGAGCAGATGGATTCTGGATCATGTTAGGTTAGTTGATGAGCTAGTTTTAACCAGTGAAGGCTTTTATATAGTGGTGAGTTTGGAGGATATTTGCTGCAAATTTAACTGATTTATTATAAGATTGTTCAAGTTTTGATTTTGTGATGCCTGAATGTTTAGAAGGATGGCCACATAATGAAGTGTAGGGAGGAGATACATAGTGGCAGGTGTTATCATCCAGTATCATTCTTAATTATTTTGCTAACTTTAATAGTTGTATTATCAACAGAGAAAAAATTGTATTTTTGGCTGAGCATGAGTTGTGAGTTACAAAGCCATGTTTCAGTAGCTGCTAAAGTGTCCTGAGTAGTTTTTAGAGATGTTCCACATTGTCTTACCCTCACCAAGAATGATGCCACAATATGAAGACAAGATGATCAATTTCAACAATTGGCTTAAGTATTGGTGTCATTCAAAGAGGATCCAATGCCTGTCAGCCTGGGATGACATGCTCGACAAGCTACGATGCTTCACTAGGGACGGCTTGCACCTGCCTCCCCTGGGCTTTCGGATATTGGCAAAGGCTCTTGCTACCCCCATAGTGCCTTTTTTAGGCAAGGCTCAAAAGACAAATCCACCTCCATAGGTATCACAAGGGATAAGAAACTAAGAGTAATGCTACTCAATGCCAGAAGTCTAAACCTCAAGATGCATGCACTCGAAACTCTCCGTAGCATGGAGAACATCGATATCTGTGCTGTAACAGAAACCTGGTTCAAGGCTCCCGAGAGCACCGCAGCACTACCAGGTTATACCTCATACCATGCTTTTCGGCCCCAAAACTTGGACCGAACCACAAAAGGAGGAGGAGTATCAATATTTGTCAAAGATACCCACACCTTCAGGTAGTGGCACAGCACGAAGCATCAGAGACTATCCTTGTGCAACAAACAGTGGGTAAAACTGCCTTCCAGTTTATAGCCTGCTACAGACCACCCACCCAAACCCAGGAGCCCCAATTGGCCTTCCTGAGAACACTGGAAAATATGAAGGTCTCTCCAAACACCATTATTTTGGGCGACTTCAACTACCCAAACATAGGCTGGGAGCATTACTCTAGCTCCAACACCCTAGCCCAAATGTTCCTAGAATTTATAAACTCAAATGCTATGGAACAACTTGTTACCACTCCCACAAGAGGGGAAAACATACTGGACCTGATCATCACCAACATGGGGACTCTATGCTCCAGACCAGAAGTGTATCCTCATTGGCAAGATCAGACCATAAACTAATCTCACTGGATATTCACATCCTGACTCCACCCCCTGCCCTGAAAACCACAGTGAAATACTTCTCTAATGCAAATTTCACACTCCTCAAAACCGAGGTGGAATCCTTCAAAGCCCCCGGGCCTGTGGAAAATACGGCCCAGACCACAGAATCCTTTATAAACGCATTCTATGAACACCTTCAGGAATGCATGGATCATGCAATCCCAAATAAAACCAAGTCCCAATCCTCCAAAGGCAGACGTCCTGTCTGGTGGACCCCAGCCATAAACAAACTATACAATAGAAGGAGGAAGCTACTACATGATAGAGCAAAATCCCCAAAAGGGAAGGCATCTCTGATCAGTATTAGCAAAAAACTACGGGTACTCATAAAATCATCTAAGTCCAGATTCGAGAGAAATATTGCACAGGACACTAAGGACAATCACAAGGCTTTCTTTAGTTATGTTAGGAACCTGGGTGGGAATTCCCAGATATGCTCAGAATTAGTCCAAAATGACAAAAAATACACCAAAACCACAGACATTGCCAACATCCTAGCTGACAGGTTCAGCGCAAACTTCTCCCCACCAAAAGGCAAATATCTATCCCAGCAGAGTGCTGCCCCTGACATCTCAGATGCTCAGGTAAGGCTGCCCTCTCCAAAGCAAAAAACACAGCATCAATGGGACCAGGCGGTGTCTGGGGCTCGTCCTACATGAACTCCAAGAAGAGCTAAACCCAAACATAAAACTACTGTTCAATCTCAGCCTTACTACAGGATATGTACCCAAAGAGTGGCGTACAGCAACAGTGGTCCCTCTCCACAAAGATGGTGCCTCAATGGATCCTGGAAACTATCGCCCCATAAGCCTGACTAGCTTGGTCTGCAAAACTATGGAAAGGATCATCATGGACCTCATAAATAAAGATATTGGGGACCTACAGACACTGGATCCTACCCAGTTTGGCTTTGTTAAGGGCAGATCCTGCCTCTTAAACCTAGTTGATTTCTTTGAAACAGTCACTAAGGCCATTGACGAAGGGAAGGTGGTCCACACAGCCTACCTGGACCTCGCAAAAGCCTTCGATACAATACCCCACTCGGGCATTATAGATAAGCTCACCAGCTTAAATATAAACCCCTATGTCACTAGATGGGTTGCAAACTGGCTCAAGGACAGAACCCACATGGTTAGAATTGCTGGAGCCATGTCAGACTCCAAACCAGTTACAAGTGGCGTCCCACAAGGCTCAGTCCTGGGACCTCTCTTCTGGGTATATATTTCTCGGAGGTACAGGCCAACACGTAGGGACTGTGACTGACCAAGTGTGCAGATGACTGCAATCGGGGCAGTATAATCGACACTCCAGCTGACACAAGCATCCTCCAAAAGGGTCTCATAGAAACAGACAACTGGTGCAGAGCCATGGCCTCAAGCTAAGCCAAAAGTGTATAGTCATCCCTTTGGCAAAAACAAAGTGCCCACAAATTACCACATAGGTGGTAATCCATTAAGTACAGAAGAAGTAATTAGGGACCTGGGGACCCAAGTTGATAGCAATCTCTCATTTGACAACCACGTGGCTAAAGTGGTTAGAAAAACATTTTATATAGCCCACCTAATCATGAAGGGATTCACATCTAGATCAGGGAGGTCATCGTGCCTCTTTACTCATCCCTCATCAGGCCCATAATTGAGTACAATGCCCCTTTTGGGATGTACCTTACCAGACACCTGCAGCAACTGGAAAGACACCAAAAGGACCTCACCAAGAGGATCAAAGGGCTCAAACAGATGCCATATGCTGCTCAGTTAAAGAAACTCCAGCTCTACTCAGTGGCATACCGCCTGCTCAGAGGCGATCTGTGCCTGACGTATAAAGCCATGTCCAACCCGGAATTAATGGACATGCTGCACCTCAGAAAATCCAAATCCCATTGAGCTACATGCTCGAGAGACTTGAACCTCAGCACTGAAATAAATAGGACATGCTGGAGGGACAGATTCATAACCCAGAGGCTCCCTTCACTCTGGAATAAAATCCCAGTCCAGGTTAGGCAGAGTCCCTCATTGACTCTCTTCAAGAGGAATCTTGATGAGTGAATGGAAGATCGTAGGGTTAGCCCGGGTATCACTTCTGTGTCACTGTTAGACAGAGGCACAGTATACTAACCTCGAAAAAGGGCATAGCGAAATTATTTTAAAATGGGTGGCGAAAGACAAACACACTCTGGCTAGGCTTATAAATGCCCTAGGGCAGATAGCCTAGTATGAACCTATGAACCTATGAACCTATGTAAAGGAACAGCTGATCATAACTTCATATACTGTTGTGCTCTGTTGCATGTCATATAGTATATGCTTTCAGATGCCTTGCAGGAAGGAAACAGATGGTATAAATGGTGTATAGGATTAAGGCTATAATCTATTCATCAGCCACTCCCTGTGATCCAGGGCTGGGTTCTTTCAGCCTCCAAATATCTTCTGTGTGTCTGATAGAGTTTACAACAGTCATGCACAGCAGAGGGTGGCTGTCTACTTTTAGAGAGCTTCCTGGCACTTAACATGCAACACGAACAACCAAGTAGTCAGAAATCTGTAACCCTCTTGCACTGTCCACGTGTTACATGTATGGTAACCTGTGATTAGTAAGTAGAAGCACAGAGAAGTGCTGCGGAGCTGCCAGCCTCTCCTATGAATAACTCAAACACAATCAGTTGAAAAAGACCTTCTTGATCAAAGATGATCGTGATGACATAAACACCCCCCCCATCAACCTGAAATTTGAAACTACCATTAGTTACATATGTAGGTATGGAAATAACATGAACACTTTTCTATCATATAAGATGCAAGCAGAAATTGTTTTATGAAATATATATATGTATATATTTATTTATTGACATTTGACCGTCTAGGAGCCCATTTTCAGTGGAGGCCCAGGAAGAAAAGCTCCAAAGTATTACAAAATATTTTAAGAATAATAATTGTGCAGTCTTTAACAATAATTCAGAAACAACTACAGTATAAATAACGACATAAAATGAAAACAGTGGTTAAGAATAGATGCAAGTTATATTAGCATGATTTAATGGTTAGAGAAATTGTAGCCATTTTTTTAGAGAAATTAAAGGTAAGTTAGTGTAATACAAACAGGAATTAAAATAAGAAGTGAGAGAAAAGCAGGCTGATTGTATATTTAGAGGGAAAGCTGGGGAGAGAAATTGATAGAAGTAAAGTAGGGAGAGTAAGGAGATGTAAGGTATGAATCGTTACTTGTCCACATTTGGTGTTGAGCAAGAATAGAGCCAGCTTTGTCTTGGAAGTCTTTCAGAATGATTTTGAAGGATGGTGGGGAGGGTATTGACTTCATGGATAGAGATAGGGAATTCCAGGCCTTAGCATCATGGTACGAGGTGTGATTGATTTCCAGCAGATTTGCTAGGTTTGTGGACAGACAGGAGGTTTTGGTCACTGGATTGTAATGACAGACTAGGACCATAGTGGTGTAGGAAGTTATTCAGAGCCGAACAAGCAGACGGATTCTGGATCATGTTATAGGCGATAACAAGCTGCGTATGTTAGTTGATGAGCTAGTTTTAACCAGTGAAGGCTTTTTAGCGTTATATAGTGGTGAGTTTGGAGGGGGATATTTGCTGCAAATTTAACTGATTTATTATAAGATTGTTCAAGTTTTGATTTTTGTGATGCCTGAATGTTTAGAAGGATGGGCGCCACATAATGAAGTGTAGGGAGGAGATACATAGTGGCAGGTGTAGCTTTAGTTGTCTCGGTGAGAACGTTTTTTGATCTCTAAGGCATCCCGAGTTTTTGATGAGATTATCATCCAGTATCATTCTTAATATTTTGCTAACTTTAATAGTTGTATTATCAACAGAGAAAAAATTGTATTTTTTTTTCATGAGAGAGTTGGGGAAAAAAGTAGTAGTTTGTTTTTTAAGGCTGAGCATGAGTTGTGAGTTACAAAGCCATGTTTCAGTAGCTGCTAAAGTGTCCTGAGTAGTTTTTTTAGAGATGTTCCACATTGTCAGATGTGTAAATGAGTGTGGAGTCATCTGCATACGGTATTATGGAGACGTATTGTGTGGATATGTAGCAGGTGTTGGTGAGAATGTTAAAGAGAAGGGGACAAAGGATAGAGCCTTGTGGTACAGCAGTAGTGACTGGGAGGTATGGAGAGAGGGTGGAGTACCATTTTATTGATTGACACCTATTGGATAAATATCTTTTGAACCATAGAAGGGTGGGCTGAGAGAGACCTAATAAGGACATCTGAAGTAGACGTTTGCTATGACAAACTGTTTCAAAGGCTTTAGACAAGTCTATAAATAAGGAAGAGACTAGTTTGCCACTATTTCTAGCTTTATTGACAATAACTATATAGGTTAGAAGAGCAGTGTTAGTACTTTGGGATGGATCTAAGCCAAGTTGTGTGGGGGACTGGAGTTCTTACTGATGGATATAGTTTATTAATTGTTCTTGAATAAATTTTTCAAGTATTTTAGATGGGGGAATATGATTGCTCTAGGTCTAAGGTTAGCAATATCTGTTGAATTTCCTCCTTTGTGTAGAGGAATAATGTGTGACTTTTCCCAGAGAGAGAGAGAGAATGTGGAATTCCTGGATTCACCTATTTATAAGAACTGAACCAAGGTATGGGGAGGGAGTTAGGGTTGAATATATGGCTGGAATGCAAGATTTCTTTAATAGCCATCCAGAATCTTTTTAGGATTGTGTTTACTATTATTCTGAAAAATCAGTATAATATAGCTTTTTTGTATTCCTTAATTAGCATTTTGATATCATTGCAAAGCATTCTGAAGTGTTCAAGATATTGTGGTGTTTTATATTTTGCCATTCTTTAATTTTTTTTCTCTATCCTGCATTAGCATTCTACTTCTTTTTGGATAGCAAAAATTGCATTATTTGTTTTCAGCATCTTCCTTCTAGAAGGTGCAAATACATTTAGGATATTGAGGAAAGGTTTACTGAAATCATTTACAGCATCATCTAAGGGGAGGATTTTTAGGAAGTTCCAGTTAATACATGATATGTTAGTAATGAACATTTTTGGCTTAAACCTGGAAAGGCTGTGTATTGTTTTATAAACATGCTGGTTAAGTGGATGTATGAGATGCCTGGTTGTATAGATTGGGAGATCATCACTTAGACAGTCAGACATTATACCTGAGGTGGTGTATTTCCTAGGATCTGATACTAGGACCCAGTCTAATATGGAATTTGATGTTCTGCTATAATGTCTGGGGCTATTAATTAGCTGTATGAAACCAAATAAGTTCACACTAGATGTAGGGGAGTTAATGTCCAACCAAATGACATTCACATCATCTAGTAGTATTATTTCTTGTGGAATTGTTATGGAGATCCAATGTAGGATATCTTCCAGTATAGCTGAATTGTCACCCAGAGGGATGTGAAGAACAGTATACAGTGTAAGCCACTGAATGAGAAAGGACCCTGGCCAACTTAGTAAGTGGTCCTTAGAGTGCAAGGACAACTTTTTGTGGGGGATTTTAAAAACTAATTTCCAGCACAGACAGGCATGTATATGACTAGATGAGGTTAATACACAGACAGGTTTTACAAGTTAAATTTGCTTACATTGTACCAGATATTTCAGAAAAAGAGGGCTTTTTCCCAGCAAAAACAAAGCAAATGAAAAAAATGCCCATCCTCTTCCACCTCCTCCAGGACAATCCCCTTATGCTTTCCTCTGTGTTTCCCTTATCTGCCCTCGCCCCTTTTTCCTACTCTCCTATTCACTCAGTTTCCATACTAATAAAAGCCATACAATAGTGTCTATAAAACAGCATCTGCAAAGTAAGGTTGCTTTAAGCTGCGAACCAGTAGTGCTGAGCCTGAGTATGTGCAAGTTCTCACTGTGAAGTCTTGTGATGTTATCAAAAAGCGTCACTCACTGTCAAACAAAAAAAAAGCATGCAATTACTTGATCACTTATGCACACAAGCAGCAGTTGCATACATTTGCAAAAGATACAGAAATTCTTGCATACTTCTTAAGTAACTTTGCACAGTTCCAGTTCTGCGTAGTACCTTGGCACCTCTTCCCAGTTTCATATATGGAAAAAACAGTTCCATCATTTGCATGCATTGCATTTGCATTTAGACTAAATATTGCTTTTCACATATGTGCCATACATGATTTTGTGGTGCAGGGCTATGAATGCCATCCTGGTATTAAAGGTCACACCAGATGTTCATAAAGACGAGTAATTTCTTTTTTATTTTTCAGTGTAGATGATCTTCAGACACTGACCTCCTCCAGACAAGAACAATGAATCTACATGTAGGCTTAGCTTATATATTTAGTATTGCATGAACCCTTAACTGAAACAAACTTTATGACAAAAATCAATAAATCTTAAAGAGTCAATGTCAAATTTGAAAGTTAAAATGATAGTGTGTGCCTGAAATGTAGTAGCTGTGTGGTAGAAGAGGAGCTGTTGAAGGGTTAACTCCTATCTTGCTATAGCTCAGGAGCTTTTAGGTTTTCTTTATTTCAGGCACACATTATGAAGGTCATAGATTTTGGCAGTTTTTGAGAAGAGGTCACGCTAAAGATAATGAGGAAAAAAAGAAGCTGACATGCTAAAATATGAATATCCATCCAGAGCAGAGCTATGTCATAAAGAAATAAGCATTGATATGCAACCTGAATGTTCTCTTTCAGTTCTGACTCAGAAGTAATATCCTGTCAAACCAGTGAATTGCTTTTGCTTGCTCTTTATACACAGAAATCATTACATGTTCTGAGAAACCCTGAACTGATGACTGTTTAGAGAATGTTGATTTCTTGGAAGACTTGAGCTATTTTATTACAGTCGTATATTGAGTTGTAACCAATTGAACTGCTGTTGAATAAGTTCTCAGAGAATCAAAACTACTGAATGCTATTTCGATATTAATATTTGGCTAACATGGATTGTTAACTATCAAAGAATGCAGATCTGCCGCAGAGTTTACATTTACGATATTCTTTTGTGCACCAGGAATATCACATTATCTTTTTTGAAACCAACTCAGAATTAACTTGCTTCAGACATATACTCATAAATGTTTAAAATAAACACAAATGTAGGTATAAAATTAGGAACATTTTTGTTAACAGTAACATTTTGAATGATCTGTGGTACTGTCATGTGATACTGTCGTGTAAAAACAGTCTTCATTCTGTTAATAGCCTTAAATCAAACTTATATGCTTATTTTATTATTTTCCAGGTGTTTTGGTGAAGATACTTGTATAAACATTCCAGACATTGATGCCTATATTGTGGTGATGGAACCTAACAAACCAAAAATCACTATAAGTGGACTGAATCACTTTGCTAGACAGTCCACAGAATTTGAAAGTACCAAAGGTGTGGTGTTGTTTCCCGATGTCAGAATCATAAGCACAGTTACAAAAATGGAACAGCCTATAAATCCAGAGGAACCATATAAAGGTTTGAAAACTAAATTGTTTGGAATTGATAAAGTCAGTACTGCTCAGTAATCTTGGTATGTTTTGGTAGACGTTTAGACTGTGGGAATATTTCCATGCCACAAACAACAAAAGATACTGTGATACAAAATGTACTATGCATTTCATGGTAAAGGACGTGAATGTACGTGGCACATTTGTGCATAAATTAAGTCACTAATGTATGTTTTGTGTACTGGGTTTTTGATTACTTCTGCTATTGCAGTATTACAAACATTGATCAGCTGTATTTGGCGAAATGCTTACCATATACTGGACCAAAATGACATTGTAAGAATAAAAGAATGTGATGTATGCAGAAGTCACAGGAAAAAAACAAATCTACCTCTTGTAGTGAAAGGCTGAATCTTTGTATATCAGTAAATTTTGAATAAATTAGGTGATTTTCAGGAAGGAATGTTAAAAAAATGGATAACACCAGGAAAAAGGAATGGAAAGGCACAGTTAAAGAGTAGATATAAGCAAACGTGTTCAAGTGCATTTCTGAGCAGTAATTGATCGGTTTAAATCAGAAAGGAATTGCATCAGCTCCAGTTAAAATGGATTCAGACTAATGTCTGGGAATGGGCACCCATGGTGACATGGCTGTGGGCAACAAGCAGAAGTGGAGGATCCCATGATTAGAAAAAATAATAAGCAGGATAAGAAAAGTCCAAACAGTGATGATGGAGAGACAGAGAAAATAGCCTGCATATTAAAGAAGGGAAAATGGGGGAAGATCAAGAAAAATACAGAAGGAAATTATAGAAATGCAGCAGAGCTTAGATGATAGGGTACACAAGATTAGGATTAAATGTGTACTAAATGTAGGGCATCATTGGGCATAGGAACTTGCAAAGGAATTAAGGTCATGAAAGAGAGAGAGACAGACATACAGGGAGACATACAGGATTTTGGATAGCTAGAAGGGATACGTAATAAGGGGATCATTAAAACACCTGCAGAAGATTCTCACTAGTGTTGCATTTATTTGTGCATCTCTTTCTTGATACACAATTTATTCTACTTAAGGACATAAGGAGCTATAGCCTGTGCTAACATTTAACAGAGCAAATAAACTTTTCTTTCATGAAAAAATGGCACAACATTTTCTTCATTTGTGAAACAGTATCCCAAATAAAATACCTGACTTTAAAACTGCCATATGTTAGGGGGGATCAGTATTCTGATCATAGCATCCTCCAATGAAAGATTACATTTTCTCCAAAAAACTGTATTTTGTGACTTGAAGAGGCCAAATGCTTTGACATTCATGAAGCCATTTGCAACCAAAGCTAATACTGTCATTATAAGGGCATATATTTTTAAAGAATTGTATTATCCAAAAAAAAAAAAAAAACCTTCTACAAGTTGGAATAAAATAAAAAGAAAGTTGTGCGCTGCTGCCCAAAGGTCCAAACCCAGAAAACTAAATATAATCCACACAAAAAACAAGTAAGACCACCAAGCTGCTGAAGATTAACTTATTTTATTCATGAACAAAACAGGATAAGCACTTTCACGTGTATAAACACGCTTCTTCAGATCTCAAATACCAGCTCAATTCATCATCTTAAATAGTGCAGATCCTGCAACTAATTAGTCAATTAAAATCACCTAAATCAATTTAAACTAAAATGATCAGTTATACAAAACAATTACAACTACAATTCATAGTCTATTAAAATTATATATACACCAAAAACATTCAAAATGCATAACAACAAAACTACCATGAGTGGTACAATAAAATCATGCATTTTAGCACAACTTATTTGCTTATTTCAAAGGTCACGCCTCCAATGCTGGTCTTATGCTTACGTAATTATTCAAACCAGGCTGAACGTGTGTTCGTAACTTAAAGATCCACTTTAGTTCTCCTAACTCAAGGTGGTTGTCCTGATTCCCCCCTTTTGTTCATAACAACAATTTGCAAAACTATAAAATTAAAACTATGTGTATTAAACTGTGCAACATGTTTAGCTAACACATTCTGTTGGTTCAAATTTCTGATATCATAAAGATGATTATATATTCTATCCTTTAACCTCCTTGTAGTCTTGCCAACACAGAAACAGTCACAACAATTGCACCTTGCAAATTCTACAAGTTGGCAACATGTTCTGGAAAAATGTGGCATAGGCCTAGCTGGAAAGTAGCATATCTGATATAGAAGTATCACAAACTGAAAAAAAATGATAGGAGTAAAAGAGTGAGTATCTAGAGGGACAGCCCAGTTTTCCTCCTTCCCAAATTAAGGGTTTTAATGTTGAAGAATGTCACATAGAATGGGTTCACTTTCATTAATTGATCCATGTCTTTGATCCTTTATTCTTCTCACAATATAGGAAAGTCTTTGAAGCTGGCTTACTCATTTTAAAAACAAAATCTTCTCATCAGGTAAACTAGTTGTGGCACTGATACATCCTCAGACTGTTTTGATGAGCCTCCCTCAAACCATATAAAAGTCTGACTGTCACTACATAATATATGTAACATACCTAAACATATATAACTCAAGGCTTTTGAATGGAGATTGCAGTATAGTGCAGATCAGGGAATTTACTGTTTTACCCACTGTAGTGTGATCTCTGAGTTAGTATATATAATATGTAGGGAGTGCAGGTGGCGGGGGCTTCACCCCCTGCAAAAATGTAGAAATAAATGTCAATTTGTTGTTTTTTTAAAGTCTGAATTTTTGGAAACTTAGTCATATTGTTTGAACAATATGAATTTTGAGTTTCTGAAAACTCGAACTTCTGACATATATATATATATATATATATATATATATATATATATATAAATGTGTGTGTGTGTGTGTGTGTGTGTGATATGTGTGTGTGTGATATATGTGTGTGTATATATGCATTTTTATATACATATATATATATATATATATATATATATATATATATATTTACACAGATATACACAATTTACACAATCAACCATAAATGACATTACTATGTAAAATAACTTAGGTTATGAAGGTGTTACAAACTTCTATCTCACTTGCGCAGTTATCAAATGTCTAAGTAAATCACTCATCCTAGTATCTGTTCTTGTGATAACCACTGTTATTGAAACTGAAACTCCACCTTCAACATCATACACAACATGCAGACCTCAAAAGGATAATCTTCTCAGACATAAAATTGCTGTTTCATTTAGTGTGCCCTCATTACAAATGATTCCAATATTAAATAAAGCAAGAGACCACAATATACCTGTAACATTTATATTGATTGTGTCAATCATAATGTCATATCTTGCCTTCAGGAACATTTAGTTAATAAGATCATGTTCTTTATTCCATTATTTTTTAACACTGTTTGTCCACTCTCCAGTTACAAGTTCATCATGGCTTATTGTACCATATAAAAATCAGATTCTCACAAACTATTGACATCAAAATATTTATTTTGGTCTGACTTTTTTAAAAAACAACTTCTTATTTCAGACTGGATTATTTTAAAAGCAATTCCGAACAAACAAAGAAATGGTTGTATGTGCACCAAATAATACAATACATTCACTCAAAAATGCAAGGCATCGTCAAACAATAGAAATGTACAGTTTTAGTAGTTGTGATAATGATAATGAAATTTAAGATGCATCATTACCATTCTAACCATTCTAACAATTACTTATCAATTATAACCCATTGAGAGGTTATAAGCATTTATAGAAATCAAGCTTGGGAGTATATCGATGACCAATCAGGGAAGAAATTAAGTATACTAGTTAAATACCTAAGGCGTAGCCCCTTACACAAATTACCTTAATTTCCTTACCTGTAGAACATTCCCATGTTTTTTTTGCACAGTTCCTTTTTCACACTAGATCAGCTGTATAATATTTCATATATCCAATTTTTGTTGAAGATTTTGAACTCAGTCAAAAGGTGTGTGGATCATTTTGGTCATGAATACCCAATCATTGTTAATTTCTGTTCACAAATGCAGCAGTTTAGGTAAGTTCTGTAGGCAAGTAACTTTATTCTGATGAGGCAAATTATGTATTTGATGCTGTGATCCCTGCAAGTATTACAAAAGATGCACTATACCCTTCCTGTGCACTTCTGCTAGAATAAACAATGCAGTGTATTGCCAAATAATGGAAATTAATACATTTCCCCTGAAACTTATAACTGGTTGCCTTTAGCATCTAATATTTATATACAAGAGTTTGCTATACTGCAAAGAGGGCAGAACATTAACTGTGTAAACTTCAGATCTTTGGTGAAATTGAGTTTTATAGACAGATATTCTGAAACATAACTATAACCTACAAAGGAATGTATATTTTATTGCAAATAGAATCATAGCATCATTGAGAATACAAGGTTACTGGGCAACATGGACATTTACACTTTACCAATATCCATCCCTAGATCATCCTTTGATTTTTCAGGGGGAAATAAGTCATGGTGGGGGGGGGGGTTGAATTTATGAATATCCATTCAATTGTGTAACTCATTTTTAAAGGAAGACAGTGTGTCACATTGCTTTATCTGGAGTGAAGAATCCTACCCCAGAGAAGGTTTAGTCATTGTGTGATGAATCTGTCTCTCCACCATGATTTGCTTATTTGATGAAGCAGGATCAGATCTTCTGACCTGGCATTCACTAGACTGTTTGATTTTTGGAGATATAAGAGGTCTTGTACTGCAAAATCCCATAGTCCAAAAAAGGAAGGCACAGATTGACCCTAATGGGTCTATAAGATGTTAGATACAGGATCAGAAAATCCAGCCTATCTGGTATCTCAAGTCTTTTAGGCCCATGATCTTTTTTTAGGAACCTCTGGGATATATTCAGCTGCATAACATGTGTGAAAAACCGAAATGCTGCCAGCCCAGCTAGCTGGAATTTTGTAAATAATTATATGTCACTTGAAAATATTAATTTGATTTATATAGAAATGTGACACTGCTAGTGCAGCTATCTGGAATTTTGTAAATCATCATATGTCATTTATGAATATTAATATGATCCATAGGCTTGTCTTACAAATGTAACAGAACTATATGTTATGTGGATATTAAACTACTGGTGCAGAAGTGTGTGTTGAACTGTATGTTATGTACTGAGCTTCAAGAATGTAACCACAGTGTACCCTATTGGAAAATAATAGAAATGTATATAAAATATATTAGTAGCAGAAGTTGGAACATACAGAGTTAACTTGCAAAACTTCAGGAAAATAAGTTAAAAGTGTTTTATGATGGGCTATACAAAAAGTTAGTTTCAGTGCAGTAAGCAGACATAACATCAAAAGCTAGAGGTTTTCCTATTGTCTGGAAACAGAAATAATTACTAGGTTTCAAAGGTAAAAGTATTTAGGTTCATAGGTTCATAGGTTCATAGGTTGGTACTGGGCTATCTGCCCGAAGGCATATATTAGCCCAGCCATGTTGTGCAGTATTCACCGCCCCTTTAGTAGTTCCCTAGACTCTTGTAATTTAATTGTTTTATAGCATAAAAACACTGGAAGCAACAGACCAAGGCTGCGAAATAAAAAATACAAAAATTTATTTCCACAATAAACAAATGGGGAGCGCTTTCATGGACCAAGCCACTTCATCAGACAATGATTATAACTTAAAAAACTCCTTATATACCAGTTCATGACAATTAAGCAAGTGCAAACATTTCCACCTTCATTTAAAGCAGCAGAGCAAACAGCCATAAGAATTGCAATAGCATGTTACAAACATAGTATTATATGTAAAAATGTGTAAAAACACAGTATCATATGTAAAAACACAGTATCATATGCAAAAAATCTGACAAATAAATATTATAACAACCAAACTGAGTTCCTATACAAATAAAAATTAAAAATATAATCATTTAAGCAAGTCCCTTCCTAATAAAATGGGCTTAATGTCAATCTTGTCATTAAGTCCCTTCCCAATACTGGCCTTGAGTCTTACAATCCATTCCAGTTCTTTTGTTTCCACTTTTAATTTTAGGTCTCCCCCTCTGAGACCACCTAACACCCTGTCAATCACCATGAAGACAAATTTATGTGCATCTCCATGAGCTTTGACATGTCTCGCTAGAGCATTGGTTTCCACTTCCCTCCCTATATCATACAGATGTTCACGCATCCGATCCCTCAGCCTTCTGGTTGTCATTCCAACATAAAATGACATACAGATCAAACAATGGGCCAAATATACAATATTACTGCTATTGCAGTTGGCTGAGAGTCTGAACCTAAAAGTTCTACCTGTATCTGGGTGTTTGAACTCCCCACTATCATCTATATAAGTGCAATAATTACAACTGTTACAGGGTAGGGTGGCACCTCGACCCATATCACCAACCTGTACATTCCCCTGTTGTAACCTAGGTCCACATAGAATTCTTTTCAAATTCTTCTTGTTCCTGAAAGTGTACCTCGGGGTCTCACCCACTAACTCTTTTATAGCATCATCACTGCATAAGATATTCCATTTCCTGCGAAAAATATCTTGTAATCTTTTAGTATTACTAGAGTAGGTGACCAACATTCTCATACACCTCCTGTGGCGACCTACTGTTCAAGATGGCTGTACATTATCAGAGAAATAAGGCCTCCCCTCAGTATCCCTACAGTCCATTACTTCTCTCAGAGTGCCCTGCAGTTCTCTGTCAGTGTATCCCCTGTGTAGGAACCTTGTTTTCAACTCAGCCAATTTACCTTCAAACTTATCATGGCTTGCCATTAGCCTCTAAGTTCTCAAACCTTGGCCCCTAAGAATATTTTTAAATATATGTTGGGGGTGCATACTTGTCCTATGTAGGTAGCTACTTCTATAACATTCCTTCCTGTGAATCTCAGTCTCAAAAGCCCATCATTCCTCTGTATCACCTTAACGTCCAGAAAATCAATTGAGTTAAAAGAACTCTTCATCGTAAACCTTAGAAAATTGGTACACTCATTCAAATACAAAAAGGGTCAAATGTAGACACATCCCCCTCCCATAGAAGGAAGAGGTCATCTACGAACCACCTACAGAATTTCAGGTGTTTACCATGCTCACTCAAAAGATGTTGCTTTTCCCAGGAAGCCATGACAATATCGGTATAGCCATTGGCACAAGAAGTGTCCATGGCTACGCCATCTAGTTATCTGTAAAGCTTATCTTCAAACATGAATAAATTGTTGTCTAGAAAAAACTCTATGAGTAAGACAGAAAATCCACACACTGTCTGTCATACGAACCATCATCTAATAAATAATTCCTGAAAAATTCAACCCCCATCTGGTTGGGGATAACGGTGAACAAAGATTGCACATCCAAAGTAATTAGCAATAGTTTACCTACATTCTCATATGTACTAACAAATGAACACAAATCCCTCAGAAATGCTCTGTGTCCAATAAAATGATGTGATTCTTCCTGAGTATGGGTTTCAAATGTCTCTCTACATAAATTGATAGGGTTTCGGTGGACCAACCCCTCCTTGAGGCAATAGGTCTCATTGGTGGTTTCAGAGGATCCTTGTGGATTTTGGGGAGACCTTGTATTATTGGTATTACAGGATATTTCACTATAAAATAGTTAAACAAATCAAAATCAATAATACGACATGCCAGACATTCATACAGTGCTTTATTTATAACGTCATTACATCTCTGCTCTTGTTGCAAACTCACTTTAGAATAAAATTTAATGTCATCTAGCATATTGAGCATGGAATCCCTATAAAAGGAATAATCCATCACCACCATCGAACCACCTTTGTCCGCTGGTCTCATGGAGATGGTAACATCATTACGTAAACAATCTAGGGCTATCCTTTCCTCTTTGTTCAAATTATTAAAATATTTATCATGAACATTGCAATCATGTAAACAGTAAATTTCTTTAATACACACTCTTTCGAAAGCATCTAACACTACATTGTTAGTGGGAACATAACCACTTGTTTTTTTAGAAACATCTGCCCCAACAGGGGTACTACCAACATCACCAAATTGCATTTTCAACATAATACTTTGAGTAAAGGCTTTTAGTTCTAAAATGTTATCCGTAACTGTCATTTTATGTGTAGGAATGAATGACATACCTTTATTTAACAATTTACTTTCAGTCTCACTCAGTGTCCTTCTTGAAATATTCCATATCAGTGTCTGCTCCCTTGTTGCCACATTTTCTTTAAAGTTAGGGGTTGCTGCTCCTCCTCCTGGGATGCTTTTCTTTTCATGTGGCCTCTGGTCAACAGCCGGTTGCAAAAAGGAGCTTGGCGTATGGGGTATGGTGTAGTAAGAGTTAGGGATGAAGGACCCTGTAGTGTACCTGCAACAATGGGTACATGTACTGACCCACTGTATTTGATGAGCGCTCCACTGAAGATCACAGAGCTGCCATCCCATTTCTCGGGTTGAACCCTCAAATTAGAGAGGGTTGAGATAACATGTGAATCATCTTCCACATGTGTAAAGGCCATACTCCTGGTAGTGTCTTCCCCCGAGACTTGCGTAGTTGCATCAGACATCAAAGTCGTAGACTCCACCTCTTTCGGCATTGATTTATTATCACTTCCCTTGGTGGTAATCACCTCTTGAACTGGCCCAGCTACATTGGAAGTAGTAGTAGACTGCTGGGAAGTCCCGATGTTAGATTGTTGACCAGTGAGATCCCTGGGCCAAGCGAAGACCCGCCCATTGGCAAAGTCTTCCTTGTCTCTCAAGATCTTTTTCCTTTTATAGCCAAACAGTTGCCACTCATATGTGCCAACAGTCTCAATAATATTATCCAATTTAATGTCCAAGACAGAGCTCAGAAACTTCCCATACATTTCATCCTGTATATAGTAAATTGTTTCAGATAACTGAGCCTCTTCAGGCTTAAAAAAATCAATCAGCAGCTGCATGTACTTGCGGCTAGTTTCTATATTGATACATTGCCATTTCAAAAGCAAGTCTTGGTATGTATTACCATAGGTGGGCATGTTGAGTACTCGCAGCCCACGAGGAATGATGTTTAAATGTAAACAGGCTTAAAAATAGAGTCTCTGTGTCTGCAGCCGCTTAAACTTGCGAAGATCATTTTGTAATTTAAAAAGTTCTTTCTTAAGGGCTGTATGATCATACTCACTATCAGACTCCAATAGAGGTGAATAATCAGTCAACTCTTGACACAGCAGTGGGTTCTCTCTAACCTCAACAAATCTCTGCAGGTGTCTCATATCCTGCATACTTCCTCCTTCAAATGCTGGAACTTGCTCAAGGCCTTCCACTGGCAAACTGCCTTCAGCCATGTCCATACACCACTTATAACAAAATATAATGAGCAAAACCTAAAAATAAGTGGGTAAGGTAAACTGTGCTTCCAAAATCCAGTCAAATAGCATAACAACACTGGAAGCAACAGACCAAGGCTGCGAAATAAAAAATACAAAAATTTATTTCCACAATAAACAAATGGTGAGCGCTTTCGTGGACCAAGCCACTTCATCAGACAATGATTATAACTTAAAAAACTCCTTTTATACCAGTTCATGACAATTAAGCAAGTGCAAACATTTCCACCTTCATTTAAAGCAACAGAGCAAACAGCCATAAGAATTGCAATAGCATGTTACAAACATAGTATCATATGTAAAAAATGTGTAAAAACACAGTATCATATGTAAAAAATATGACAAATAAATATTATAACAACCAAAGTGAGTTCCTATACTAATAAAAGTTAAAAATATAATCATTTTAGCAAGTCCCTTCCTAATAAAACGGGCTTAATGTTAATCTTGTCATTAAGTCCCTTCCCCATACTGGCCTTGAGTCTTACAATACATTCCAGTTCTTTTGTTTCCACTTTTAATTTTAGGTCTCCCCCTCTGAGACCACCTAACACCCTGTCAGTCACCATGAAGAGAAATTTATGTGCATCTCCATGAGCTTTGACATGTCTCACTAGAGCATTGGTTTCCCCTTCCCTCCCTATATCATTTAATTGTTTTACAACTTCTAGTTCTAGGCAAACTTCTGAGAGATACGTATCTCTGACACAGTGGTGCTAAATTCTATGTTTCTGTTAGCCTGGGAACTGAAGGCAGGTGACAAAGAGTGATGCTATCCCAACTAACCCAGCAGTAATGTGTATTATTAATTTAAGAACTATCTCATGGAGTGAGTCTGTGCATTTTATATTGGTCTTTGGAACTGAAAACATCCTCTCATCAGCACTTTCGCCTTGTTAATAGTAAGTACTAGATTACAGTAATCTGTCTTAGAGATAGATAGGAATATAGTAAGATTAGTTCAGATATTTTCTGTATTTATGCCAGACTGTCCTGCAATGTTGTTTTAAAATATTTCCTGTGATTCTGAACTCTGTAGTCACTGTGCTGAGTTATTGAATATTGTCTTGTTCTTTTATTATGTATTATTAAATATATTTAAACCTTTTAATTGTGGCTGGTTTGTTTAGAGATATTTAAGCTCTTAGAGTACTTGCATATGTATTTGGGGACACTGTTTAGACCACTCCAATAGCCTTGTAAGTAAGATTGGTTACCCTTTGGTAAAGCCTTTTATAGTAGCTGATAAGCAGTGGTTGGTGGCAGCGGTAATTATCTTATAGTCTGGGCAGAAGGGGGCATAGCTAGTAAACCTGTGCCAGCCTTCCCAAGGAGTATCTGTGTGTTTGTATATAAGTCAAATCTCAAAGTGTGTGTGTGTGTGTGTGTGTGTGTGTGTGTGTGTGTGTGTGTGTGTGTGTGTCTGTGTGTGTGTGTGTGTGTGTGTGTGTGTGTGTGTGTGTGTGTGTGTGTGTGTGTGTGTGTGTGTGTGTGTGTGTGTCAGCTACTTGGGTAGGGACATGAAGCACTGAGTGGACAGAGAGGGTGCTGGAGGTTTTGGCTTGACCACTCAGCTGAGATCATAACCCTATAGCTGTGCCAGTGGGGAGTCTTGCTAGGGATCTGGAGAAAGAGGTAGAAACCAGATCTCGACTGACTGTGATCTCTGATTGCTCTTAAGGGAAATTGTACTTTACTCTGTGTGTACTTGTCATCCTAGTGTTAGTGGTGAGGATTGAGTTTCCTTGATTACTGGGCCAGGGCTGGGGCATCACAACATGTGTAAGAGGATGCATCGTAAAAGGAACTTTATTCTGTGATGGGCCTAGAGGATATTTACCCCATTATAGATGTATTTGGTTGGTTGGATTCACATCAAGCTTGATGCCAGTATATACCCATTCATCCTTTCATAGGCACAGAGTTTCATATTACACTGTTGATCATATAGAGAATTTGTAGTCTGGCCTTAAGATTTCATTTTATTTGAATCACATTTCATCATTACCCAATAACATGAATATCTACTACCTAATGTCATCCCTTCTCAAGCTCTTGTGCACTCATATATTCATTCAGTCAAGTTTTTTTGTCTTTTCTTAACAGCCTATTCCAACTATGCTGTGACCTTTGCTTGCTTTCAGGACACCTCTTCTCCCTACCACCTGAGGCTGAATATCCAGCTTGTCATTCTGGGATAAGGTATGGGAGGAAATCAGGTATAGAATCATCTAGCTGTAACTGGCCACAATAGAGGGAGGTTAAATCCCAGTTCAGCATCACCACTGTGATTTTGCTGAGGCATTTTTTGATCATTCCTATTTCATTATCAAGAAGGTCTCTCATAGATGTTGCAGTGGTACTTGTATACTTCTTGTATACTTCCATGCATGTGCCATTCCTGGGAACTACATAAAGCATAGCATGGCAAGGCCAAGTGCTCTTTTTAGTCATTACACCCTAATACATGAAGGTACTAAGGTGGGGCTACAGAATCCAGTATATAGTCTCAAAGTTGGTAGACATTACTCATTATACCCTAATACATGAATGTACTGGGGTGGGGCTGCATAGACCAGCAGATAGACTCAAAGTTGGTAGACATTAGTCATTATGCCCTAATACATGAAGGCACTAGGGTGGAGCTACAGAGTTCAGCATATAGTCTCAAAGCTGGTAGACATTAGTCATTACACCCTAATACATGAAGGTACTAGGCTGGGGCTACATAGTCCAGTAGATATTCTCAAAGTTGGTAGACAGTCATTATGTCCTAACACATGAAGGTACTAGGGTGGGGTTACACAATCCAACAGATAGTCTCAAAGTTGGTAGACATTAGTCATTATGCCGTAATACATGAAGGTACTATGGTGGAGGTACACAGTCCAGCATATAGTCTCAAAGCTGGTAGGCATTAGTCATTACACCCTGATACACGAAGGTACAAGGGTGGAGCTACAGAGTCCAGTATATAGTCTCAAAACTGGTAGACATTAGTCGTTATGCCCTAATACATGAAGATACTAGGGTGGGGCTATATAGTCCAGCAGATAGTCTCAAAATTGGTAGACATTAGTCATTACATCCTAATACATGAAGGTACTGGGGTGGCGCTACATAGTCTAGCAGATAGTCTCAAAGTTGGTGTTATTAGGGGCAGCAGAAAAGACAATTGTCAGAAGTCAGGTACTTCATCATGGGTGAAAAGTGTTTTGAGATACTCTGGTTAAGAAGGGCAATGGATATTTCTGTATGACTATTGCTAAGGAATAAAGTGAGAATAATATAAGTTGTTTTATTTTTTTATTTTTTGAAATTGTTACATGATGAAGCACATAGAGGTTTGTCACACTTGTTTATATCTTCAAGTCTTTCATGTGATGCTATAGAAAAGTATGGTTTCAAACAATTACTCCTGCTCTTAACATAAAATTGCACTGTTTATTGATTAGTGCAGCACATAGTAAACATGTCCGCAACCAAAAGTCCTAACGCTGTACTTTAGTTTAAGAAGCCCACTGTGAATAGCTGCACAACACGTCATGCTGCACTTGCACTCCTTTTGGTAATTTTCTTACCACTCTCATCGTTTAGCTGTTGATATCTGCGATAAGACTTCTGCACTTTGATATACCAAAAGGACGTGAACAAAAGTCCTCTTAAGAATGAGTATGTGCTTTTGGGTTCTACAGAGTTGTTGTTCTTAGATGAGCCACATATGTCCCAAAATGTAACAGCGACTTGCATCACTTAAGTAGTCAGCATTCTGAGACCTACATATGCAAGTAGCCAGTACAAGGTCATGAACTATGACCTACCTTCCTTTCAGTTTTCCTTTTTCTTTTCCTTTCTTTGCTTGCTTGCTTTCTTCCTTTTATCCCCCCCCCCCCAAGCTTTCTTTATGTTGTTTTTTTTCCTTATTTGACTTCTCCTCTATCATTTCTGTGACAGATTCATCTAGTTTCACCTCTGCAGTGAGGCCTTGAAGAAACTGGCATACCAACTGCAATAGGTATTTGAGGCGTGACATATTGAAAGTGCAAAGTGTTTTCATTACTTG
This sequence comes from Protopterus annectens, assembly GCF_019279795.1. NCBI lineage: Eukaryota > Metazoa > Chordata > Ceratodontiformes > Protopteridae > Protopterus > Protopterus annectens. Next base: position 88,194,442 of record NC_056734.1, read on the forward strand.
TATCACAAGCAATTTATTTAACAACAGTATGCACCTATTTCTTTGCATATTTTTCGGCTTTTTATTCTGCCACTAGGCGAATGCCTTTGATTCTTTTCCCACTATGAATACATTGAAAAAAAGGGTCTGCCTTATTGCTGATAAGTTATGTTAGTTATTATGTATTTAACTGAATCACATTACTTTCAGTGCTTGCCTCATTTCCTTCTATTTCATGAAACTCGTAGTCAGCATTTTTCAAGTCACTGGACATTAGCTTTGAGCAGTTTGCTCAAGTGTTTGGAATTAGTGTGGCTGACAAGGCAGTTTTAGCTCATTTCATAAATGCCATGAATTCATCCCATTATACATAATATGCAGTAGATGCTTGCTCATTTATCTTAAAGCAAATGTCTTTCTTTTTTTATTGTCAGACTGCTTGAATTGTGTAGTGCAAGGAAATCAGTTTAACCTTCTTCTATCTGAGCATTTTATTCTGAAATATGCCTATAGGTACATGTGTTGATACGTCTATATCACACACAGGCACACATACGCACACAAGCACACATGCAGATACACTAGAGAAACTCGAAGTACTGAAATAATGAATTTCAGTACTTCAAGACTGAATATTCGAAAGTGCAGTTATGCAAAAATGCACTATGTCGAATGCGGAAATGTCGAATCTGCTATCGTGGTGACTCGTTCGTGATGTGCATTGTGGTTTGTGGATTTATCTGAGGTTTCAGGTCAGTGGTGTTTGTGTAAGGGTATTGGCTAGGGATTTTAGTGTGTGTGTGAGTGTGTGTAGTGGTGTTTTTGTGTGTGTGTGTGTTTAGTGTGACCAGAGTTAGTATACATAAGTAGGGGGGTGGGGGGTGCAGGGTGGCTTGTCCCCCTGCTTATAGGTAGGGTAGGTGTGTGTGTTTTGTTGTGCTTGTGTGTGTTGTTTTGTTTGTTTTAGTATAGTTAGGTAGGTATATGTGTTTGTGTGTGTGTCTGTGTATGGTCTCGATTGTGCTATTCGTAGTTTTGGGTGTTCGGGTATGTGGGTGTTCGACTATTCAGTCTCAAAATACTGAAATTCGACATTTCAGTATTTCGAGATTTTCTAGTGAATCCACACGCATGCACACACACACACTCACACACACACACACACACACACACACACACACACACACACACACACACACACACGCACACAAGTGTATTAGATGTAAGCAGTAATACATGATTCTGAAGCACATACTGAGCAGCTATTGCAGTGTTGCTGTACTTAGGAAATGACATGGATTTTTTGGGGCCATTCGAACATTTTTAAGAACTCTTTTGCATTCTGCATCCATACTTTATGCACCCCCTGTTATGATGACAGAATGCTCAATTTTCTGATTCTGTGATATAGATATCTTGTATATGTATGTATGTGTGTGTGTGTGTGTGTGTGTGTGTGTGTGTGTGTGTGTGTGTGTGTGTGTGTGTGTGTTTGTATATATATATATATATATATATATATATATATATATATATATATATGAAAGTATAAAATGATTTTTCAGCCATCACCCTGGCATACTGTATGCAATGAAAGTACTGACTGTTTTCAAGGCTTCATATTAGAAATGACACCATCAAACTCAAAGCATTAAAGTTTAAACTGTGCCCATAATGCAAATAAAAGAGTACAGCACCTATTAGTTAACCACAGACAGCATCATTAGAATTCCATGTAAAACGCAACAGTAAACAAGCAAAAACAACTACCATGGAATTCAGTAATATGCTCACATCATGCACTAACTGTGGGTTAGTCAGTTAGTATAATGGTGAGAAAATGTGATTCAGTGACAGGTATAGCTGCAGTGAGAAATACCTCTCCATTGCTTTGTTACTATTTCTCTGAATTGAACACCACCATTGCCAGACCTGACCTTCCTAGTATTCTCCCCACCAGCCACTGCATTACATTAGCAAAGCCACTCCTCTAAACACACACACACACACACACACACACACACACACACACACACACACACACACACACACACACACACACACACACAGACACACACACACAGACACACACACACATGTACGTGCGTGCTCACTTGGCTGAGCAAATTGGGAGCCATGGACATTTCCAGGAAGTGCACATGAAAAATTAGCATTAGCCACTGCTTTGGTCTGCCACATTATCATGCAGTTTTGCCCATGACACCACTTGATTCAATGAGGCCCCTGTGAGGAAAAAGCCTCAGCGAGGAGTCTATAAATTTGCAAAGAATAGCGTAGAGCATAAACCTTTTGAGTTAGTCTTCCACATTACACTAAGCCTTTCTGAAACCTAGTCTAAGAGCTACTTTTATAATTTCTAATATATTCTTTCACCATACTAAGCCTAAATAACAACAAAATATATCAAGCATTTGTGTGTGTGTGTGTGTGTGTGTGTGTGTGTGTGTGTGTGTGTGTGTGTGTGTGTGTGTGTGTGTGTGTGCGTGTGTGCGTGTGTGCGTGTGTGCGTGTGTGTGTGTGGGGGGGGGGGCTCTGTTTCCTCAAATCCATAACTCAAAGGTCACATGACTGTGCACAATAAAAAATGACATGTCAGTTGTGAAGCTCACTAAAGAACAGTCAGCTACAGTAGAAATGATCAAAAGCAGTAACAGGTGAAACATGCTCACAGCACAGAATTGTGTAGAATATTTATAGACATATACAGTACACCAAGGCTAAAACATGCATATATGCCATGTATATAAGTGCATTATACATCAGGTATGAGGCAAATGCTTATGCCTTGCTTAATAAAATTGCTTAAAATATTTCTCATATTAAGTCAACATTTTTGTCCTGTTTCTATAATTTATACCATTCAGTTTAATTAGATGACTTCTTTACTAACAACTAAGATTCTAATTTCTTTACTGAAAACTAAAGGGGGATGTCCAAACAGATCCATGTTGCACAGTATTTTACTGGTCTCATTAAAAGAAAGATGTGATGCCTTTGCAAAATTCTATCTCCTGTATGAATTTGTATAATTAGTTTAAAAGTTTTCTTCTTTTTGAGGATGTGTGCTTCCTTGGAATATTTAGTCATGCATTTTTAATTCAATATTTTTTTTGTCCATTTTTTTCCTCCTTTTTGCCAACAGTGGTTGTACTTGTCAAAAAAGTGTATTTATTAAATTAATGTTGTTTTTCTGTTGTAAGTTTCCCACTTTGATGTTTCTGTTTCCTTTTGGGTAACTAAAAGGCCCAGCCTTAGATATTTTTTCACTCAGAAAAACAAACTTCTAGAGATTTCTCCCTCAATGCAGAGACAGTGAGTTTCTTAGCATCCCAATCCATGTGGTCATCTTTTACAGTTTTCATTTCCCTTTCTGTGTAGCTATCACTGGCATTTCTCCCTTACCCACAGTACTTGGCAATGCAGTGCATTTCTTGGGTGGGTTACCTCCTGTGTAAAGTCTGTATGTTCTCCCTGTGACCACATGTGCTTTTCACACGGTTTCCACTTTTCTTCCACATCTCAGACCTGACATAGGTGAAATGACAGACTTCCAGACTACACACAGGACAGTGTGCCACATTTGCATGTGTCTCTTTGCATGCCCTGCAACAGACTGGTGCATTAGCTGAGATTAGATTTCTGATTTGTGCTTGCTGAGTGCAGGCACCGTCTTGCTCCAGTATGACCCTGAAATGGATGTATAAGGTAAATGGAGAATGAATGAATGAACAAATTTCCATTTTGTTTCAGTCTGTCTCTTACTGTTTTTTTTTCTACTTTAGCTATGGCCTTAATTTTCCATTCAGTTTCCTTTTGAGCAAACCAGATGTGTTGCTGTTGTTATAATTAGGTAACAGGATAAAGTCAGCTTTGTTTTCAGTGTGTCACTGTTCTTTTAATCCACAGTGTAGTGTAATATATTTCCTTGCCAGCAAACAGCTCTATATGACTGGTTACTGCTAATGTACAGTATATGTTTTCTGTATTTTTATTTAGTTGTTTTTTATTGGTCACTATATCCATCTTTTAATTTTATTGTGCATCTATTGAAACTAAGCTTGTAGCTGCTTTACCATTTGAAAATATTGTTGTTGGCCCCAATCCCTTTCCTAATAAAAATGCCATTTAATTTGTTTATCACACAGTATTCTTTGAAAATTATTGTGAAAATTGTTTACATAGTCTAAAATGGCTTACTATTTATTTATTAATTATGTCGTAGAATTTCATATACAGTTACATTCTTTTAGCAGTTGCCAGTAATATGCAATGCATCAATGCATGTCTTTTATTAATTTAAGTCATAGTCAGATTAGACTGTAGCAAAACATGCAATCAGGCCTCAAGACACTTCATTGTAGGTCATGTCTGACAACTTGGTGGATGAACCTTAAGCTTGCAAACCAGGTGCATTTCTTGTCCCTAGCCTGCCACCCTTAACTACCCCACTCACCTTGGACTACATTACTGCCTTGGGGCCATGTCCATGATACTTACTGTTGGTATCAAAGTTGCTTCCACTCTGAGAACTTGTTTAATCTCCCACTTGCAGGTTCCAATTTTTGACAACTCACAGAATCCTATAGTTGAAAAGTTTTAGCTGTTCCCACCTGTTGCCTACATTCATGCTTCTATAACTTGCCTACCAATTGCCAAATTGTCCCAAGACACCATTCTGGAGGTGACTGTCTCACAGTTTGTGGCCAGCTTTTACCCTTTTGGACCAGCACCCAATTTTGCCTTAAACTGACACCTTTAGCTGTAGTGAGTTCCACTGTAGACAAGGTTCCATGCCCAGGTTACTTCCATTGTTAATCTGGTCCAATGTCTGAATAATTCTCATGAGCAGTTAAGGCAAACCTGTCAGGTTTCACGTCTACTGTATGCCATATCCGAGCCTTGTGATATGCATTAATGTAACTCCACTCTTCGCTTCTTATTTTAAACCCACCTCTATATATTTTCCTTTTAACCATGTTAAGTGAGATGGAACAGAAGATTAATGGCAGTCAAATGGTAATTCAGAATGAGGCTGTATTTACTGTTGCAGCTCTGTGGGCAGGATAGATGGCATAATTGCTGCCATATGCTAATTTCCCTCTCTATCCCTTCCTGCACTGACCATTCTAACAAACTCCTGGAAGAGTACCTGAACCTAGCCTATGATGTTATCCAACTGCTCCCCAGGTTGTTTCCTGTCACTCCCCAACACAACTATTCTACCTGCATTCTCCTAATAAATACCAAAAAGAATGTTGTGTCAATAGAGCAGACTTTACTTTAAACTTTGTGTGCAATGATGAGGGAATTAATACAAAAAGTTATAGGAAGATACAAAATAAGGTTTTTAAGTTTAACTTATCTATGAGTATTCAGTAAATGGCCATCTGAGGCTCTACAACACAGAAGGCTAAGGTCCTGACTATGGCATAGATGATCTCAGCTCGGTTAGTGGCTCAGGTGGTGGACGAGCCTAGTGGGATTAAGTAAAAATGAGCAGCGAATTTTGGCTCTCTTATCCTGGGGGAAAGGTACACAGATAGATAATAGACTAAACTTTGACTGCCATGTGTCCACAGTGGTGAGGAAGTCCTTTTATGTGGCACAACTTATAAATAAAGATAGAGCATCCTGATCCAAGGAAATTATAGTCCTGCTATACTCGGCCCTCATTCAACCAATAAGCAAGTAGAATATGGCATTTGGCATGTACTTGAACAGGCACTTACAGCAGCTGGAGTGATCTCAGAGGTTCCTCACAAAGAAAATATAGGATGTAAACAACATGAACTATGCGGATAGACCAAAAGCCTTCTCTGTTTACTCTCTCTCCTACTGACTATTAAGGGATGACCTATACCTAACCTACAAATGCGTTGATGAATCCAGACATGATGGAGCTGCTACACATCCACACATCAAACAGTATGTGTCACACAATCTAGGGATCTAAACTTAGTCAGCAACTCAAAAAACAAAACATGCTGGAGGGACAGATATCTGTCCCAGAGATTACACCTTCTTTAGAATGGGCTTCCTATTCACATTAAACAGAGCCATTCCCTGGCCCTCTTCAAATGCAGTTTGGATTCATGGATGGGGAAATAACGAATTCACACCTGGGGTAGTGTCTCTGGGACAATATGTAAGATACTCAATGCACAGTTGCAAATCCATGCCATCCTCTTGCCTCTAGGGTCCATATATTTTGTAAAATTGAATTATATTAGCTAGGCTTGTAAGGGTCCGTAAGCCTTAGCCTAGTAATCTCCTATGAACCTTTGAACATATGAAAGGGCTGATATTCCATTTGGACGTCTTCCATTAGTGGGGAGGGAGGCATGCAGACAACAAAGATGTAGGAATGAGCTGAGAATGTGAGCTTGGCTCTCCCAAACCAATGATGATGTCATTCACAGTGTAGGCATAGTAATATGCATGCACAGACATGAATGCATGAAGCCTTAAAAGAGATGGAGTGCTCATGTGGGCCACCAGGGAATGGGGATAGTGCTTAACTTGAAATGCTACAACCATCTGAATGAATGGGCAGACTAAGCCATAAATGGCCTGGCCATGTTCCAGCAACACAGGCTGAGGGAGAAAAAGAGAGAGAGAGAGATAGAGATAGTATCAACAGTAACCTTCCTCTCTCGGCCTTTCAGGATCTTAGTCCAGATGGTCAATGAAACTGTGGAGGCACAGAAAACTGATGGTACTCAGACAGCCATGACTTTTACCAGCCTTCATGCCTGTTCTTTGATGACTGTCTTTAGCTGCTTATCATTTGAGCCAGTGGCCACTTTGCCTCAGAAAGGAAGCAATTTCTTAGGCTCACTGGTGTGAGATGTTGCTGACTGGCAGGAGGAAAAAAGCACTTTTGTAATGCAAAGTAATTTTGAAGTTTCATCAACAGAAACTGAATATTTTCATATTTTGTAAGCTGAATAACTAAATCATCATCACATCCTTCTGGATTATTTGATTGTGTAAATGGCTGTACTGTGTGCCTGGTTCCACTGTAAAGCTTACATATATTTATATATTATGGATACCTTCCTAATAATAGCTCTTATGTAGTTTAAAAATATATGGTTCTGTTTTATATCATATTTTCTTTGTTTCATACATACCTATAATATTCCTATAACATCAGCATATCCCATAAGTGAAGTTTGTAATTTGGTCCATTTCTCTTACCGACTTATAAAACGAGTAAATAGCACATCAGATAGTTAGAAGTGTCAATATACACCGAAGAAGCAAAGAAAAATGAGCAGCTGCCCAGAATGGTTACACAAACTATATATTTATAAATGCTTAACATGTTCAGCGTTTGTGGGATCATCATCAACCCAATTTTTCCCATTTTTGTACATGGGACTGCAGTGTCACATCATCTGCTGTCACCTTTCTCAATCCAGTACCACTCTCTCATCCAACTCTTAGCCGGATGTCCTAATTTCCTTTGATCTTCTTCCTGTCTATCCCAAATTTTGTTCACCAAATCATCTTTGCTTGTAGGCTGTGCATGGGACAGTACAGCTTCTTTGGGAATTTCTTCATTCAGAAGCTACAGATGCTGAACTGCTGACCAGGTTATTGCTGGGATCCCTTATGAATAATGTCTGACTATCCTCTAACATGCTAACAACAAGGCTGCAGGAGGTGATGAAATTCCAGCTGAATTGCTTAAAATCCTACAAAATGATGCCTTTACACTGCTGCTTGGAATTTGCCAGTAAATTTTGAAAACACAGCAGTGGCCTGTAGCTTAAAAAAGTTTAATTTATATTTTAATGCTCCCACTCCCCCTAAAAATACAGTGCTACAGATTGTTAAATTATTTAACAATTGCACTTATTTTACATGCTAACAAGGTCATGCTCAAGATCCTGCAAGTTAGATTCCAGCAATGTAGGAATCAAGACCTGTAAGATAGTTTTAGAAGGGGCATAAGCACCAGAAATCAAACTGCCAACATAAGCTTGATAAAAGTGAAAGAAAGGGAGCCCCAGAAAAATATTTACTTCTGCTTTATTGACTATTCTGAAGCCTTTGACTGTGTTGGAGTGTAACAAACTTTAGAAACTGGTTAGATAGATGAGGATATCAGCTCACCTTATTTTTGACCTGAGGAATCTATACATATAAAACAAGAATTAACAAAAACAAATATGGAATAACTCACTGTGTCAAGATAAAGAAGGGAGTTAAGGCAAAGCTGTAAATTGTCACCCTACATATTCAGTTTATATTCTGAGTATATCAAGCAAAATGCTGGGTTAGACAAATCACAGGCATATGATAGCACACTAATGACTTAAACTGAGGAAGAGTTGAGAAGTCAATTGATGAAGCTGAAAGTTCAAAGTGCAAAAGCTGGTCTATTGCTCAACATCAGAAAAAAAATAAACTTCCATCATCTAGCCCTTCAAGTAGACTGGGATTAATGGAGGCAGTGACAGATTTTGTTCCTGGTTTCAAAGATCTCTGCAGATGCTGATCATCTCTGCAGATGATAATTGCCGACATCAACATTAAATTAAATTCGCTTTTTGGAAGGAAATCTATGACATATCTAGTTAGCCAACAACAAGTAGCAGTACACAATTGTAATACCTGGAATATAAGTTAGACTGTTTTCCAGAAAACTGAAGTTTTTGAACTCTGCTGCTGGGGAAACCTTTGAGAATACCATGGCCTCTAAGAAGACAAAGCCAGTCAATACTTAACAGAAGTAAATTCGGACTGTTCACTGGAAGGCTTAATAGTAAAACTATACTCAGATACTTTGACCACATAATATGAGGACAGGATTTACTAGAAAAGGTACTTCACATGAAAAGAACAAAAGCAAAATAATGGGTCAGCTGAGGCTAAGGTGGATGGATAGCATTACTGAATTAATGAATACGAATTTACAAGAAGTTAAATAAACAGTTCCTTACAGACAGGCTTGGCATGCAAAAGTCCTTCAAGTCATGATGAGTAAGATTTGACTAAATGACTAAACAAAAATAACAAAGGTATGGCCAGCACAGGGGCCATGCTAATGTGAAGTATACTGTTTATTATGTTAATACAGTTTGATTATGTTTATATGAGTGTAAATTTGCCTATGTCACAAGTGATAATTCAATAAAAGTGTTTGATAAAAAAAGCAAAACAAAGGTATGGCCAGCAATCCCTTTAGTTTAGCTACCCACTATAAACATGCAGCCACACATAGACACAGACAGAGGCAGATGCATGCATACACACACGCACACACACACGCACACACACACACGCACACACACACGCACACACACACACACACACACACACACACACACACACACACACACACACACACACACACGCACACACATGCGCACACACACACACACACACACACACACACACACACACACACACACACACACACACACACACACACACACATGCAGCTTACTGTGCTATTGCAATACTTGTGTTGTACAAATGAGCAGACATATTAGATCCAGGTACTTTCATCACTTGCTGACTTGCTTGTTGCACCTATACCTGCACCAAAAATGAAAATTCTTCAGTTTTTTTTAATTTCTTCTTCAGATTTTTTTTTTAATTTCTTGGGAAGGTATCACATTTATGTTGTGCTCCTTAGCATGTCTTTCATTCAGAGCTGTGACAGAAACGTCTTGCTGCAGCAGTTGTTCATTAACAGATATGTGCTCCCAATTTCATTTTCGCTTTTGTCAGATGTATTGAAATTCTGTCCCGTATCTATCTAGCACCAGTTATTAAACATTTCCCTTTTTATTAAATCTGGTTACTCATTTTCATATCTACCAGAAGAATATGTCAAAGCTTAAAAGGCAGAGACGTAATTAAGAGACCAGTTATGCTGAAGAAACTTACTCAACAGGGTGTACTGTAACAAATGCAACTCAAGTCTAGATCTCCACATCTGATGTACAGAAACTAAACATACTCATGAGTTATGTACAGTAAAATGTTAGCACATGCCCACCAACAATGTGCACCATCACATCTAAATTAATGCATTCTGTTTGTTTATACTATAAAGTTGAAAGAAATACAAAAAATAACAATAACAAATAAAACAATATGTAGACAATAGCAAATACACCTTTTAATTCTAAATGCTCTGAACATTTCACACATTAATCAAATATTGTAGTAAAGCAAATACATTTTACAATAAATAAATCTGCCTTCCATACCCTAGCAGCACTGCAAAATCTGTGTGATTCTGGTGCTTGTTTTAGATGTCTAATGGCAGCTTCATGTTTTGGCCTCACAACTTGCAGGCAGAGTTTTTCCTTCTGATGGGTTTCAGTTGTTAGGTGCTTAGACATACAAGAGGAAGCTTTAGATGAAAGCAAGACTCAACTAATGTGCAGTAATCATAGATCTGCTGTTAGGCAACAGCATTAAATGTTCCTACTTACATCTGGGTGGCTGTCATCTCTTTCAACCCATTCAACCCCCAGCCCTTTCAATTTACCATTTGTTTTTGAAGAAAAATATTTAGTGAAATACACAACAGCTTAACAAAACTTCCAGTAAACTAGTAAAAAATTCTAATCTTCATGAGTCTTATGAGCGTACATGTAAAATTATGTACCATAGCCTTTGAATGTTTTATATAAATAAAATGGACAGTATAGAAGTAAGACCAATGTCTGCTTATATAAAAGATGCTGCTGCCCTTAAATCCCCTGACATTCAAGTTAATATGTCAGCATTAATCGTAAAGTGTCTTTACAGCTGGGGGATGGTAAATTATAATAGTGTACGCTTATGAACAGGTGTTAGCAGTGGTCAATGGAGTGATATTTTATAACATTTAAAAATGGAATAATTGTTATTGTTGTAGCCATTACTGGGTCAGCTTCACTAAACATTATTAAATTTACATATGTCACTCAAATTGTTATGTAATATACATCATTAGGGAAACATTGTTCATTTACATGTTAGTTAAACTGTTTTGAATTTGCCAGTCAACAGAAATAAACCCAGACCTGCAAAAAACTAGGTACGGGCTGCTTTCCTTTAAAATGTTTCTTTGATGTTAGTAGGTGCATTGCTATATTCTGTGCATTAATTGCCATGACTCTTCTTTGTCCTTGTCAATCCCTTTTTTTTTTATTTGGGCTATGTTTAATTAAAAGGTTTACAGGTTTTTTTTTTTTTTTTTTGTTAAACCACAACAGAAATAAACATAGTAGTTCCCTAAGTGGCATCAGTCCAGGGATAATGATTGGTTGTAACAGTATACTTTAACAGGTGGGCACCAAATTATGTGCAGTGTTGTGTCCATTTAAGTCTGTGTTCTCTTCCCTGCGTGTGTTTCCTTCTCTGATATCATAAGGATAAACGTTAAATGAATCCTTTGTGATGTCAGCGGGGAAAATTAATATTTACAGGGAAGATTATAAATAACAGGGGAGAGAGAGAAAAAAGAAATTAATGCAGAAAAAATAATCACTGCACTTCAACAAATGCATGCCATGATGCAGAAAGTAAGGAGAAAGAAATAACAGGAAAGTCACTTTAGCATAACCATGTGGCCTTTGTTCCTACAAAACCCCTCTGTTAGCAATGAAAAGGCAGCTTGACCCTCAGCTATAGTCAAATACACAAATTGTATTGCCATTTGAAGAGAGGGACTAGTATAATGCAACACACAGAATTCAGCAGGCCAGCATATTATATCACAGCAGTAAGGAGAAGGACAGAAGCCCAAAATGGCTAAAAAAAATTATATGAGGTTCATCTTCATAGCTGAAAAATCACTTGGGTACTTACTATAAGCACATTCATTTTTCAAGAAAACACATTCCATTTGTATGAATGTAGTCCCAAGAGCCTATAATGTGTCACACTTTGAACATAATGCTACTGCAAACATTAATGTGCTGTATGACCGTGTCAGTAATATATACATTGTAACTGCCTGATTGATCAGATCCTGGAACCACCCCGCCTGCCTAATTACCACATGTTAATGTGTAGAACAACTGTTTTATTGAGGCAGAATAATGCAAAGATGAACAAAAAGTGCCATACATTTTATAATCATGATTTTGCTATGTATATTCTTCATAACATTAAAACACACACTTCTTAGGTATTTGATTAACAAATTCCACAACAGTAAGACAAAATATTGTGGGAAAAAGTTTAGCTCTACATATCGATTCAAGGGCATGCTAGGCATAGTCATACATTAAACTATAATATTTTAGTAATAATTAGTAGATAAATATCACTTATTAGGCGTGATTACATAGCAATAAATACAGATATTCAAAGATTTACGCAAATTGTCAAAATAGGCATGAAACAGATAAATGTATGCCATTATGACTCCTAGGGGCAAAAGGATTTTAATGGTAAAAGAGGTATCATCAGTTGAATTAATTGTATAGGTTAGCACTGCATGCAAATAAAGCCTTTTGATTGAACAAGTCTTTAAGCAAGCAATAAAGCCCTCCGGGAAGTGTGTTACAGAGAAATTTCGAGCCAGCCACCCATAAGTTTTCTGAGGCCCAATGTACCAAGCAGACAGCTTCATCATTCCCAAGGGTCTGTTATTTCCCTGTAATGCTCACCCTGGAGGACATTATTACTTTTAGAAAATGGGTTATCTTATAAATTGTTTTGTATATGTTTTAGTAGCAAAATATTGTTTATATATTTTTTATGTAAATTAGTTCCTCTGCTTGATATTTTAAGTAGCTGTAGAATATATAATTGTTGGAGGAATTATTTTATATCCAAAATATGTTATGTGAGTCTTTAATAATGTGTCTACACACACAAACACACACACACACACACACACACACACACACACACACACACACATGCATAGCAACCACAGCCACTTAATTGACTGTATTCTCCTCAGATGTTTTTTTCTGATCAAATAAATGAAGACGTACATAAATAAGGCATTCAAAGGCCCTACTCAAATGGTGTATTTTTGATTCTAGCAAGAATCTGATGTTCATTATTGTCTCTGCAGATCTGAATATCAGTTTTTTAATAGCTGAATCTCCAGTTACTAGTATACCATTTCTGATCTGGTCTGAAGACTCCCCCACTTCTATTTCAGCAATGTCTTCTCTTTCATTTGTTACAAAAGAATGATCTTCATCACCATTAGTTTATTAATCACATCATGTCTACCACATATTTAATTTGCAAGTACACAGTTCTCATCTAGCTGTCTTTGTACTTCCTCAGTCTGTGCCATGTTGTCATCTTTAGTCTTGATGCTCTTTTTTATTACATTAATGTTCTTTAATCCTTCCAAGTCCAGTTTAGAGTTATACTTTTATCCTGTCCCTTGGCTCTGTGTTCTATATGCTGTTAGTAAAAAATGATGTCATTCTGAATGTTTTGTGATTGCACAATGTTATCATCCCTTGCAGTCTCGGTATTATATAAAAAGCAGTGTCCAGTCATTTAGTATACATTATTTTTGCATTATAGACATTAATCCGTTTATTGTTCTTCCTAGTTATTGGCTGTAAACTCTTGCCTTTCTTTCTTTTTATTTTCTTCTACATGCTCTTACTCGTCAGATCACTGTATATTCATGTACCAAACTCTAACGCTGTCATCTGTAGATTTGTATTTTATAGGGGTTTGAGTGATCTTTACTAGCAGAGGAAACTTCTTTTCCTAAATGTGTTCATTTCGCACTTTGCCTGATATTATCTATCTCACCAGTCCAGTCACTAATATAGGTAACTCCAGTTGTCCAACTTGTGTCAATTGCACAATTACAGTCATCTTCAGTAAGGCAGTAAAATTAGATTTACCATCAGTTTGTTTGTCTTTTCAGCTTTTCCCGGTTAGGGGTTGCCACAGCAGAAATCCGGTCCACTAATGATTGGCAGTAGATTTTTATGGTGCCAGGTTGCCAGCCCAATGCCCAACCCTCAACGAAGTTACGCCCATTCACGCATGTCTTTCGGAGACCACTCGACCGCGGGGAGGACATGCAGACTCCACACAGAAGGAACTCCAGCCAAGAATCAAACAGGAGAACCTCTTGCTGTGAGGCAACAATGCTACCGCTGTACCACCGCGACTTCCGCAGATTTACTATCAGTAATAGTAAGCAAATTATCCACCTTTTGACATAAGGAGCACAAGTCTCCAGGGCTATCAGGTGTTACCTTTATACGCACAGTACATTGGACAGGATACTTATGCTTCAGCAAATTACCAATGGCATATGAATTTAACGCTTCCATCCTTGGCTACAAACAGTTAAAGTAATCCATTCTAAAAGACACAAAAATATTGAAATCAGTAACTACAGATAGTAATGTAAGTAAAATAGTATGAGGAAATCACTCAAACAATATGTAAATAAATGTTAAATTAAGTATACTATGCTAATCTTGTACAAAGGGAAGCAATTCATAAAACAAATTTTCTGGCCTACCATACCAGTTCTACCAGTGGATGACTAAATTACCTGACATCCTTTACCATCTCTTGCAGTTACACCTCATTAGAAGAGTAAACATTAGAGGTAAACATGAAATATAAATCAAAACAAATATTCTTTTACACTTGAAAAATAAATCACAAAACAATGGAGCGTTTCAGATAAACTATGGCATGCCCTGTTTACAACTTGCATGAATTCATACCTGACTAGGCCCCATTGGAGGGCAAGAGTTTGCCTGTCTACAGTCTATTCTTTTTTCCCAGCAAACGGTAAAAATCAGAGGTAAAAATTAAATATAAATTAAAATAAATCTTCTACTATGCATTTTCACAATTAGTCACAAATAACACTGGGGTTTATGCAGAGGAGTAAGACTAGGAGCTGTTACTGGTAAAGGGTTTGATTCCTTCAGCCTCCTTGTGTGACATTGAGCAAGTCACTTAACCAGACGGTGCTGTCAGACAATTAGGAATTTGGGCTAGTCTACTTAATGGACTCCTGGACTGCATGCTTGTTAACTACCTATAAACCAATGTATGGTTTCAGATAAGTTCTGGATTGTCCTTTCTACAACCTGTATGAATTTATATTATAATTGGCTAGACCCCTTGAGAGGGCTAGAGTTTGCCTGCCTACAACCTATCCCTGTCATCCAACTAATGGCAATAATCAGAGGTAAAAAATTAAATATAAAGCAACATCTTTACCTACCAAGCAGTTGCACAATAAATCACAAAAAAAAAATACCTGGATTGTCTCAAATTAGCATAATATGATGTTTGTGCAAAATTAATCTACTATCATTGTTAGAGAAGGAAAGGATTCTCTTTTCCTGATAGTATCTCTGGAATTTGTTGGTTCATAGGTGTGTACTAGGCTAACGATAGCTAGGGCCTTTATAAGCCTAGCTATGCAACCAAAATGTGGCCCACAAGTTTTATGTTTTAGACATTTTTATAGGGGCAATATTTAGCTTTGACATGAATTACTAACTACTTCTGTCCATCAGGGACATAGTCACCAGGTTCACCAGAGCCTTGTACACCAGGCACAGGTTGCCTCTCAGTAGTCTCTATGACGCAGAGTGAAGAGATGACGTATTAAGGTACTGAGATGATCCACAATGGACATTGTGTTTACTCCCTGTATTCATTTTGTAAGGAGACTTTGGGGATTTTCCAGTTGCTACATGTGTGTGGTCAGGTAACTGCTTAAGGGGGCATTACACTCTATAATGGGTCTGTTGAGTGGCGAGTACAGTGGTATGATTATTTCCCTGGACCTAGATGCCATGCCCTTACTTATAAGTTGAGTAACACAGAAGGATTTTCCTGATACCTTGGACATATGTTGTTGAAATACTAGGTTACTATATACATGAGTTCCTAGATCCCTAACCTGTGAGTCAACTCTTAGGGGTGTATTACTGATGGCATAGATTCCTGGAATGGCTGTCTTCCCAAAATGTACTATAATGCATGTCTTGGCATTGAGTTTTAAGCCATGATTTGGCACCAGTCATTTTCCTGTGTTAGTCCTTCCTGTAGGGTGTTTTCTTCTTGTGGGATTTTATGCTCCCAGCTTGCAATCATCTGTTAACTTGGTCAGCCAGAGGACTTTGACATTGTGTTTGACCTCCAAGAAGTAGATTCCAAAGAGGCAATGGCCCAGCAGGGGGACCTTGAAAGACTCCACTGAAGACAGGCCTCTTTGTGGAGGTGGCCTCATTGATCCTAACTGCCTAGTATCTATCTGTGAGCAGTTGGCTATGCAGCATATTATAAGGGGATTCATGCCAAGCTGCATAAATTTAGCAATGTCTGTATGAGGTGTTGCATCAAATGCCATAGCCAGATCAAGGTAGACAGTATGCACTACTTTACCCTTCTCCATTCCCTGTGTGACCCTTTCAGAGAAGTCCACCAGGTTCAGTAGGCAAGACCTTCCTTTCACAAAGTCAAATTAGGATGGATCCAATTTCTGAAGGTCTCCTATGTCATTTATATGATAATTCTTTCCATTATTTTGCAAATAATACTTGTCAGACTAATGAGTCTATAGTTTCCTGGATCTGTTGATGGTCCTCCATTATGAAGGAAGATGGCTGTTGCAGAGTCCTCTATTGTCATCACTCAAAGCCTGTTTTGAGACTATAGCTAAATAGTGACTCCAGTAACCCCAAAACATCATATTTTAGACTATTCTGAGATGTTATTGAGTCTTTGTTCTTAGCTTTAGCAAGCACAACCATGACAAGCTTATTTGATATAGTTGAAGGAGTTATGTTTGAGGGCATTTATTGAGGGAGGTTGGGGTTGATTGGAGGTTAAAGTTATAAGTGAATTTGTCAACATGCTCCATATATTGCCAGGCTTAGTGAATGTGACACCATTAACCATCAATTCAGCACATTGCTGTCTGCTGCCCTTGAGGTTTCTGACTTAGCTGAAGAAGGTGTTACAGTTGTCTTTTCCCTGGAAAGCTAACCTAATATTGAAGTTGACTTTATTTGACCTAATTAGCCCTCTTAGTTGCCTGCTTAGTTTGAATAAGTTCTTCTCTTTAGAGGAGTTATGCTTCCTGATTTTTGCTATGATTTTTTTTATTTTGTTGTATATCCTGTTTAATTTGAGATGCCACCAAGGTGGTTTGTTTTTGGTTAGTTATGGGCTTACTTCTGGTAGGTGCAGCAGCCTCTGTGCAGCCATTGACATGGATGTACAGAGTTTGGTTTGTGTGAACAATTCAGCATAGGCTGCTGTGTTCTTGGGAGAGGCATTGAATTTTGGAAAACTATTGCTTAATAAAAAGTAGTTTGCCTTTGAATAGCTCCTGACTATTACTGGATTTGACTAGGTTACTGAGTTGATTTTCATTTTGAAGGAGACAGCTTTATGATCAGATCTTCCCAGGGAAAATGTGACACTGGTGGGAGGGGCAGCAGCTGGAGTGCAGTGTTCTATCATATTCTTGAATACAAGATCCAGTAGGTTGGAGACTCTGGTGGGTGTATGCACCGATTGGTAAAGGGTGGTTGTATTTACGAAGTCCAGGAATCTCTGTACTTGCAAACTTGAGGCCATGTAACATTCTCAGTCTATAGATGGGTAATTAAAGTCCCCCATGAGTAGGGTGTTTGGTTGGATGGTAAGTGCCTCCAGTAGGACCAGGTATGTTTTTTTAATTTCTTCAAGTCTTTTGAGTTTCTAATACCATGATGAGAATGGACCCCTTTCCTAAGTCAAAGTATGATTAAAGTTCATGAAATTAGTATTATTTCATTTCAATCTTTGATGTCAGCCAGTAGTGCTCTTCACAGCACCTACAATGTGTCCAATAATGACTCCTTCTGCAGTTCATATGGAGTTACATCTATTAGTAACATATCTAAACACGGCTGTAAATACTTTTTTATACAAGACACGTTGCTCCTACTACTATTGGAACTCTCTGGGTATCTATCTTCCTCATTGCTCTTGTTTCTGCCTGCAGATCCTGATATTTTATGACATTGTTTCTCTCTGTGTACAAGACACTGTAGTAACTGAGTGTGGCAATTTCAATTATCAATGCTACTCTTGTCTTCTTTTCTTGAAACACTATATCCAGTTTTCTAGCATCTATCTTTTGAACTGTTGGTAATGGATGATCCCAAGTGATATAGATTTTCGATGGTGCTTTGTGGCTTATGTTTCCAGTGTTTTTTTGCCACTTCAATAACATAATGTTTGTGCAATCCCCAGTGCAACAGTCTCACCACGTTATTATGCCTTTCAGTATACAGTCCTTCTGCCATTAGTATGTCGCAACCAGCAACGAGGTGTGCAACTGTTTCCAGTTCAGTTTTACAAAACCTACATTTGTCTGTTTCCCCCACATGTTCAATGGACTTTATAAACCAACATGTATGTAGCCCACTATCTTGGGCCGCCAATAATAACCTTTCATCTCTTGGTTTGAATTTGCCTCTCCTTAACCATTCCTGTGTTCATTCCTGATCAACATGAGGTTCTTTCAGAAGTTTTCTATACTTGCAACTATATTTATGCTTTTTCCACATTTCATGCCTTCTCATCTGATACTTCACCTTATATTCTTTCTTTTGTTTTTGGGCACATTCAGTTGCTGCCTGATTTTTATCTACTTATGGTTTAATTTCCATTCCTGTGTGACACTGAAAAGCTTCTGCTAGATTAAGCAGAGAAGTTATCTTAGATTTATTCTCCTCATGTTTTAAAACTTTCAATACATTTTGGTCTTGGGAGGTTAGCATATATGTGTGGAGTCCCACAATTGTAAATCTGTACATATAATCAATTTCAAGGAGGCCCATCCCTCCTTCGAAATGGGGAATATATAATCTTGGTATGCACTGATTTTTATAAATCATTTGGTGAGCATGAAGCATCTTTGTTTTCCTATGTAATCTATCCAACACATTTTGGGGCCAGTCAATCACTCCAAAACTGTAAGTTAGGACAGGAAGAGCAAATTAATTTATAGCTTGGATTTTGTTCCTAAATGTCAGTGCTATTTTCAAGATTAATTTAAGCCTTCTGAAGTATTCCTTACTAAGTTTTATTCACATTTGTTTGTGTTTTATTGTTGATCCTTCATCAAACCCCAAATATTTATGCACTCCTTCTTGCTCAAGTTCTTTTATATTACATTCTTGTCTCAAACTGATGTTTTCCTGGCATTGCAGTTTTCCTGCTTTAAAGGTTGCTTTTGCACATTTATCAAGACCAAATGACAATTTTATATCATCTGAAAAAGTTTTGACAACTTGCAGTTGTGCTTTCAGTTCCTCATCTGATGAGCTATACAGTTTTAAATCATCAACAAAGAGAAGGTGAGAAGTCTTTACACTGTTGTTTTCTAGGAGCCAGATTATAGCCATGGCCTAAGCTCTTGAGAAAACAGCTTACTGGATTATGGGCAAGGCAGAATAGTAATGGTGACAGAGAGTCACCCTGGAATATCCCCTTTGAATTTTTATCCCTGGGATAACAATTTGGCCTTTATCATTGCTTAATTGCAAAGTGGTCTGCTACTGTGTCATGGTCACTGTAATCTAGTTGATCAGTGTGGGGTGCATTCTATACATTTTTAAGTACTCTTTTATCCATGAATGAGGGATAGTATCAAATGCTTTTTGTAGTCAATCCATGCCATACTTCGATTCTTCCCGTTTTTACAGTTCTCCACTATGACTTTATTTAACAACAAATGCTCTTTTGTTCCATATGACTTTCTTTTATTGCCTTTTTTTCTACTGCCATAATTGAGTTTTTTTCTAAGTGACTATAAACTCTGTTGGCATCAATTCCCATGTATAGTTTATACGTCATCAGAAGGGAAGTTATTGGTCTATAATTTTTTTGTGTAGCTTGCAGGTTCACTCTTAAATAGGAGCATTGTTTTTCCTGTTGTTAGCCAGGTTGGTGTCTGTGTTGAGTGTGCATATAAATAATTCTTACTCATGGCTAAATCTTCATGCAAAGATGTTAATACTTTTAACTAGAAGTTAGGCACTGCATCTGGACCTGGGGTTTTCCAATTAGAGGCTTTTCTTAACTTTATTTCAATCTCCCTAGCTGTTACTTCATCCCATTTCATATCCTGTACCTGTAAACTTCTTATTCTTAAGATTTTAGCTATGGTTATCTGCAAGTGAAGAGCCTCCAGTGTGCCATCCTGTTTAAATAACTTAGAGGTATGTTTGAATCGATGTATATTAAGACACCTCCACCATTAGCCCTTGTTTGTGCAGCTACTGGTATAAAAGTGTAAATGGCACTAAAACCTTTGACTGCTGGAGTATACTCTGCAGCTTTAAACCATGCAGATGTCTGTGTTCTCAAGGGTTAGGAGATCTTGTAGGGAGTCTAGTTGTTTTTGTTGTTGATGCCCCTGGCATTAAGGGCTTTTATGGAGTCTAGCTGTTTTTTTTGTTGATGCCCCTGGCATTAAGGGCTTGTAGGGAGTCTAGTTGTTTTTGTTGTTGATGCCCCTGGCATTAATCAGTAACACCTCAAGGGTCATTTGAGTTAATTTTACTATGTCATTAGGTTTATCAATTTTGCATTGCCTAAACAAATGCCCTAATGGAATGGGTAACATTTTAGCTAGTATTTGAAAACCTAGAGGGGACAGGTGCAGTCCACCCTTGGCAAATCAGTGTGGTCTGTTAACCATGTCCTCCCATGCTGACAACTATTAGAACGCCTTAGAATGAAACCAGAAACTCAGCAAGTTGTTAAAATCAATCATCGTTTGTAAATATCGTGGCATCACCCTCCATCCATGAAGGCAGTATGCATACTGAGAGCTCCTTAATGTCTCTCTTCATATGATCCAGGTGGTATGTCTCAGGTCATTTACACCTGCATGGACTATGATGGAATCATACTTATACCCATGGCGTAATGACCTGAGTGCATGCACATGTCTCAGGTCATTCACACATGCATGGACTATGATGGAATCATACTTATACCCATGGCGTAATGACTTGAGTGCATGCACATGTCTCAGGTCATTCACACATGCATGGACTATGATGGAATCATACTTATACCCATGGCGTAATGACCTGAGTGCATGCACATGTCTCAGGTCATTCACACATGCATGGACTATGATGGAATCATACTTATACCCATGGCGTAATGACTTGAGTGCATGCACATGTCTCAGGTCATTCACACATGCATGGACTATGATGATATCATACTTATACCCATGACATAATGACTTGAGTACATGCACATGTCTCAGGTCATTCACACACACATGGACTATGATGAAATCTTACTTATAGCCATGACATAATGACTTGAGTGCATGCATAATTTGGACTGAGAGTTCCATAATATCTCTCTTCATATGATGTAGGAGGTATGTCTCAGGTCATTCACACATGCATGGACTATGATGGAATCATACTTATAGCCATGGCGTAATGACTTGAGTGCATGCATAATTTGGAGGATCCTGGCTCCTCATAGGCCACCTATTATTATCTTCTCCTTGTTCTGCCTGGTTAGAGGGGCTTCAGTATGTCTTACAATGGAGTTCCCTATAACTACAGTCTTGTTAAGTGTGTTAGCTTGCCTTAAGAGCTTTGTTTTACCCTCTCCATTTTGTCTGACTGTATGTGTGGTGTTAAGCATTCTTTTTGCTGAGTGCTTTTTTGTGTTTGCTGAGTAATAGCTTCGCCAATGGGCAGTTTAGGTGATCTTTGTTGTTTAAGAGGATTGCATTTAAGTGCCTCAGCATATGTTGGTCTATGTGTGTGTTGTGTGCTATGTGTGGTGGGTGTTAGGTGTATATTTTGATAACCTGATGTGTGCTTTTACGCAAGAGTTTAGCCTTCACTGATATTGTGTAAACACTGCTCTTGCATACAGTATTTGTTACTTTTAGAATGAAATGATTGTTGGTAACTATGAGGCAATTGCTACATTGTCTCAAGATACCCATATCTACCACAATGGCTACAGAGAGGTTAGGAAATTGCCTAGCTTTGCTGTCTGATTCTTTAATTGGTGAGCTACAAGGGGGTGGTCTGGTGATGTGTACATAAGACTTCTGAGGGTGGTTTAATGAGGCAAACTAATACTCCCACTCTATTGTGGCAGACTAGGCTAAACAATTCTAACCTTTACTAGCTTTGGGGGCTATAAAATACTAAATTCTATTAAATCTAATGGTATTGCCACTTGACACACAAATTGAGACTGTCAGTGAGCAAGGTATTTGCTCCATACTTACTGTTTTACAGGATGTAGTTTTATGGACAGTTCTATAGGGAAATGGTGCTTTTGTACAGGGCACTGATAACCACGAAACAACATAAACTGGCTAGAAATCCCTTACAGAGGTGATTTTAAGGCAATTAATCTTACAGCAGCAACAACAGTAAGAAGAACATACTTTTTTAGTTCAAAAATTAGAAAAAATGCACAGATAAAGCAAGATATCAGAAGGAATTACTTAATATGAGTTAAACAAGTGTGATTTATCAAATAAAATTTGCCTGGATGGCACTGCATGCCAGTAAAATACTTCTGGAACAGGATAGGATGCCAAGCTTTAATGAGCTCTGTGAAACAAGGAGAGTGCCACACAAATGTGCCAACTTTATACCAACGATGAAAAAGCAGAAACCTGACTACAGAGTCCTCCGGCTAATAAACGACTACACTATGAGCCCTTTAGAGTGTTTCCCAGCTCAGATAGACCAGGTGAACACCTCCTGCCACAAGAAGAGTAGTCCTAGTTCTCTTAATGTAAAAGCACAGGAAAAAGAATCCCACAAATGCAGTGCTATCACAGATAACTTAAACAACTGTCTAGAAGTACCTCGCAGCATGTGATTTCTAGCCCAGCAGTCTTATCAGCAGCAAACAGGGAGAGGAACAATACTTTTAGTTTACAATTCAACAAGAAGCACAGTTAAGGCAAAAATACAGCAACTAATTGCTTAATGTTTAAGTGAAACCAAGTGATATTTAATAAACAAAAGTATTAGCTCTGTCTGGATGGCAGTGGATGCAAGTAAAACATTTCTGGATGTCAGGCTTGGATGCCAAGCTTTGCTGAGCTCTTTGGAAAGGAATCCAGTCCTCAATCATTGTAGAATTGCAGGAAAAGACTAATAGGCTTTTAAAAAACTCCCAGATAGAACCATAGATTCAGCTTGAATCTCGGTAACATATTTCAGGAAATTGTCACCTCCTGCCTAGAATTCACCCACACCTTTAAAGAAACACGTCTGTGAAGTAAAGACTTTAAACATTATGCCATCCTCTCCCCACATTAATACTGGGCTATCAGTCTGCAGACTATTACAAGCCTAGTCAGCAACCAGAGGTCAGAATCTAAATAATCTGAAGATAAGATCAGTGATGGACAGTCCCTATAGAGCAAATATGCCATAATGGAGCAAAATCACTGAGGCTTCCTTGGACAAGAATTTAGAGAGAAGTTATCTGCCTGGACTTCAGAGTATACTAGGCCATTAAAAGGGACGAGCAAACATTCGAAAATAGGATTCAGATTCATCAATGCACTTTTAATGACTAGAAATATTGTATTTACATATGGAAAGGTGCCAACAGCAAATTGCTGAAGCTTTCCATTGCTAAGACATTTAACAAAACTCTTTAGTGTGTGCCCACCCCCCCAAAGCTATAATTTTATTACATTTGCAAAGACAGAATCTGCCTGTTTCAACAAGCAAGGAGGATCATACATCATACAAACTACAGTGCCATTGCAGGACTAACCTCATTACACATGCTTGATTAATATCTAACTACCTCAGTAATTTAAGCTGCAAATTTAGCCACTCTAATGGAGTAGAGAGATAAAGACAACTCAAGTTCCGTTAGCTGCACAGATGACTGATGGAGTGGCAGTGGAAGGTGGGAATGCCTGCCCCATGGGGGGGGGGTGTATTTACATGGCTGTTCCTGACAGCAGTCCCTGAGGAAACTCCAGTTTTTATCTCATTGTGCAGCCATTGTCCAAAGTGGCAAAAGGGTGGTGGGCCTGGCTTAGCTACTGTGAAAGCAGGGCAATACGCCATATACTCCCATTCTATGCCTGCCTTTTGGACAAAGCCATGAGGCCACAGTGACGGGGAAAGCAATGGGTTAGGCCAAAAAGTTAAAAAAACAGGCTGATGATGGTGGTCAAGACTCAAAGAGTGCCCTTAGTTTCTATGACTGGCCCCAGCTACAATCAGAGTTAGTCCAGGTGATATAGATAAGCTGACAGACCCAGTGCAGATGTGGGGCATTGGGTAATGAGGCTGTAGGATGACACATAGCAAAAAGTGCTCCAAAATAATAATAAATATATAATTTAAGCCACCCACAGTCTTTAATTAGGACGTGTAGAATATGGATTTTTTTGCAATTGTATACATATTAACTCATTCCCATATGGCACATTAGGTGTGTAAACAAAATTAAAACTGTCTGCTTCATTTCAGTAGACATCTACAGGGAAATCCACAATGGGAGTGCCTACAACATATATAGCATCCTGGAAGACTATCATCCTAGCATTTACTTCTTGTAATTCAACTAGGATGGTCCTGCTTTTCTGTAGTCCGGTTCACTATCTAATGTAGATTGTACAGCCCATTTATTCCAGTTTCTATTTTGTGGTTTTATGGGTTCTAGATAAATCCTTTGGTATTTTCCCAGGTAGTTTGTAAAGGAGGCAGCCCCAGCAGAAGAAAGAAGAGACTATAGTTAATCTCATAGGCAAAAAAATGCTCACTGAAAAAAGGGATTTAGCTGGATGGACTTTGTACCTACAAACATATTGCCCATTATTAATATATCTCATGCCACAAAGAATGTATTGACAAGACTAAGAAGAAGCAAAAGCCAGTCAGCTACAAACAAAGCTGAAACTCCCAGGGTGCCCTTAGGTGGCACGACCATCCTCAGTGGATGAAATCCATATGTCTGTATGTCTGGGTAGGTTCAGTGTAGCAGACCTGATATGGACATGGACCACTGCATAGCAGTGCTGTAAGAATGAGGTAAAGGGGGACCAAAAATTGTTTGTTTTTCAATTAGCTTCTTGGTAGTCTTAAAGAGGACTGGAAGTTCATGTAATCACTATTCATAAGATAAAAGAGATCTTGAGCTGTAATTTCACACTGCTCTCATGCTGAAAGTCTAATCAGAAGTCCTCAACGTTACATTTTCTTCCTCATTTTTAATTGAGATTCTTCTTTTGTTTCAGTTTCTTCAGATGTTTAGAATTATACTGTGACAAAAATGGACCTTACTCTTAATTAGAAGCATAAAGTTCATTAATTCAATTTGGCTTCATTGTTTAATGTTTGCAAAGGGATGTTCTTCTAGGGTCTATGTTTAATCCTCAAATAGCACATTCACTGAATGGTTGTTCACTGAACTCTAATCATCGAACTTTCCTTTAATCGAAAGGCCAAATCATTGTAAAACTTTACATCAAATGATGATGGTTGGCCAACATCAAGGAAGTAGAATGGAGCACTTACTGGTAACTTAGGTATGAGGAAACCTGCCTTTTCTCACTATAGTGTAATCTCCGAGTTGGTATATATAATTAGTGGTTAGGGTAAGTAAGTGCTCTGTTCTGCTTCCTTGCTGTTTGCCAACTATCATTGTTCGATGTAAAGTTTTATGATAATTTGGCCTTTCAATTTAAGGAAGATTTGATGTTTAGTATTCGATGAAAAGCCATTTGGTGAATGTGTTGTTTGATGATTAAACATAGACCCATTCTTCTAAGTACCCAGAGTGTACTTAGATTTGCCTCTTTATGTAATTCATATGGAGTTGACTGCATTGAAACACATTTAAATATACTTTAAAATTGTTTAGTAGTCTAATTGCTCCCCCTACTACTGCAACTATCTGGGTGTCCTTATTCAACATTGCCGTAACACCTACTTGCATGTCTTATTAGTTATAAGGGTATCTCTTTCAGTATGTAACATAAAACAGTTATTAGGTATAGCTATGTCATTACTCAGCACTGTTTTTTCCTTTCCTCTTCAGCTACAATAGCTGGATTTCTTGCTTTTAAAATGTCTAATCCTACATGGTCATTGCTTCATTGTAATTCTTTGTGGTGCATTTTTTTTAATCCTTCTCAGTCTTTAATTTCTTCAAGTCTTTTAGGTTTCTAATACCATACCAAAGACAAAGTATGATTAAAGTTTGTGAAAATAGTATTGTTTCAAGTCTTTGATGTTAGCCAAAAGTGCTCTTCGTGGCACTCACCACATGCCCAGATCTGACTCCTTTTGCAGTTCATACATAGTTACGTGTATTGGTAGCATATTTAAATAAGACTTTAAATCTTTTTTTATGAGACCCATTTCTCCTACTACTATTAGAACTGTGCTCTGTGGCTCATGTTCCCAATGCTTCTGAGCTACTTTAATAATATAATGTTTGCACAATCCCCAATGCAATGATCTTGCCACATTATTATGCCTTTCAGTATACAGATCCTCTGCCATTAGTGCATTGCACCCAGCAGCAAGATGTGCAACTGCCTCCAGTTCTGTTTTAGAGAACCTGCATTTGTCCGTTTTCCCCCATGTTTGATGAACTTTGTAAGCCAATGTGTACTATCCTGAGCTGTTAATATTAACCATTTACCTTTTTTCCAAAATGTTTGTATTCATTTTATAACACAATAACTTAACAGTAAAGTAACAAGATAAAACAAATAAACTATATGTAATGTACATAACAATTAAAAAAGCAATATACATAGGAGAACACTTAATATTTCTCTAACAGATTAGATAATTTTGCCAAGCAATTAAATGATGAGTTATGTTGTTAGTCCTTGCTTTTATAGTAGCAATTTCATTCTTACAAATGTATTTCACTAGATGAATAAACTCAACTTTAAAGACAGGAATAGAGTGGGATTTTCAATTTTTAGTAACAATTTACCTTGCTATAGAGAGGACAGACCATAGTAAAAATGTTTGTTTTTTTAAGAATGACTTCAGGAACAGGAACATTGAAAAGGATAAGGGAGTTAGAAATTATACAGTCGTCATTCCATAGAGCTTTACAAAGATATTTAAAGTCTAACCAAAATGGGGAAATCATTTTGCAATTACCAGCCACGTGTATCTAGTCAGCATCAGGGTGTCCACATCTCCAACATTTCATTTCATCTTTCTTGTACATTATTGCTAGTCTAGGTGGGGTGAAAAACATCTGTGCAAAAATTTCCATATGTATACACACCAGAATAGGGAAGATGGGGATTCCTTCACCAACTGTAAACAAAGTTTTTTTATCTTTTTCTGAGAATACTTGTTTATTAACTTCACTTGAATAATTCCAAAAAGAAACATCTGTTTTGCTAAAATCATTTCTGAGAATTTTATAAATAAATTAATAACTGTTGAAATAAAATCTATGATTTTTAAGTTACCCTTATTGTATGCCTCTAATGAGTCTACAAGCTTAATATGTATAAAATCCTTACAAGTTTGGATGTCCAGCCAATAGCAATTTGCAAATTATATCTGCTGACCAAATAGTCTACATAACTTATTTTATTAGCTGAGAGAAATTGATTCCAATATAATAAGTCACCCTCCTTAAATTCTAACATTTTCTGAGTACCAAAATATATCAAACATTCATTTGTGTAGGCAATAGGAAACATAATTAGTAATACATTCTTAATTAATTGATTAGTAAACATAAGCTTTTTAAACGGCAGAAATATTTGGTTTGTAAGAGGTGTAAGAACAAGTTTTGAGCTTTCACTTTGAATGTATAATTTTAAAATCCATATAAAGATGTCTGTATGTATTTGAGTATATAGTTCAAGCAATGTCCTATTACTATTAAGAAGTAAGGTTTCATGTATTGCTTTCCAATATGATGTATAAGAAGTATAATTCCAAAGCAACACTATAAAATAAATGCTTAGTTTAAATAAAAAGACTTCCACAGTGGTGCAGCAGTAGTGTTGTTGCCTGACAGCAAGAGGTTCTCCCATTTGATTCTCGGCTGGCATGCAGGGAGTGCCTTCTGTGTGGAGTCTGCATGTCCTCCCTGCGGTTGGGTGGGCATTCGAAAGACATGCGTAAATGGGCGTGCTTTCGTTGAAGGTTGAATGCCAAGCTGGCACCTCTGCGTTCGTGAAAATCTACTGCAAATCATTATCGGACCGGAGTTCCGCTGTGGCGACCCCTAACCGAGAAAAGCCAAAAGACAACAACATTTGGAAACCCTATACCTCCTTCATCCCAGCTTATGATGTGCCAGAGAAGAGAAATTCTTCTTTTTTTGGGATACCAAAGGAAGTTGAGTAATAAGTTATTAATTTTCTGTTTAATTTTGACAAGTGGGGGAATTATTAGAGCTTGGCCAATGAATAAGATTTTGGGTAACAGTATCATTTTGATTAAAGTTAGTCTGTCTTCAAATGTGAAGACAAGTCTGTTCCACCTGTCAATTAGACTTGTAATTGAGTTTATAAGTTGTTGGCAATTAGATGTGAGTGATTTTTTTTATAATTAGATTCAATAATGATACCTAGATATTTAATATGTGTGCTCTCCCAGTTTAAGTCTCTTTTTGATCTAAGTTTCATAGTAACATTTTTATTCACTAGAAGTGCTTAAGTTTTGTTGTGATTGAATTTTAAACCAGAGATGTTTGCAAAGAAGTCTATGTTATGTAATAGATGATCTATTGAATTTTCAATATCATTAGAAGTTATTAGTAGGTCATCAGCAAACAGTTGTATCTTGGGAGATAATTTGCCTGACAGTTTATATCCTTTAACGCTGTCATTATTTCTAACACAATTTTCCAGAGGCTTAATAGCCAGGGCAAAGAGTAATGGGGAGAAGGGGCACCCCTGTTTAGTACCTCTTAATATTTTGAATGGGCTAGATAGATAAGATCCAATCTTTACATAGACTATGGACTTTGTATATAGTTTATTTAATTAATCCTATAAAGTCTGGGGAGAAATTGTATTTTTGTAGAACTTTAAACAGATATGGTCACTTCGGGAGTCAAAAGCTTTTTTCTATATCAAGGCTTAAAATAGAAAGCTCTTTTTTTTCCTTGTTTGCTAAGTCTGTTAAGGTCAGTAATCTATTTACATTGTCTTGTACTTTCTGTTTTTGATAAACCTGGTTTGGTCTTCATGAAATAATACTGAATATCTTGTAATCGATGTTAAGCAAAGAAACTGGCCTGTATGATGTGCAAAGGTTGGGCTCTTTATTTGGTTTTAAGATGGAAGAGATGATGGAATGTTTCCACGAGGGAGGGATGTTTGCTGTAGTTTTAACTTCTTGGGATGCATTGAGTAAGATTTTCAAGATGTTATCTGATAGGAACTTGTAAATTTCCAGAATTAGACCATCCAGCCCCGGTTCCATTTTTGTCTTAAGATTTTTTTATTTGTTCCTTTAATTCTTTAAAGTAAAATGGTATACCTATGTTATTAATATTGTGTTTGGATAGTTTCTTTTGAATATTATTAGCAAGAAAGTTGTCTATACTTTTATCACTTGTAGATAAGTTATTATTATTAATATACTTGTAATGGTTTTTAATACATAATGCGATATTTTTTAGATCTGTAACTTTGATAGTCTGATTATTTCTAGTGTATATTATTTCCTTTATATGACTTTTTTCATTTAAATGTTTAGATCTGATCACAATCCTGTGCATATTCTTGGGTTTAACTGAGTAGGATTGTAATCTGATTTTTTCCAGATTTATTAATATTTTATGCTGCATGATGTCCTGATATACCTTGATCAGTTTACATATGTAAGCTAATGCAGATTTGTCATTTGCTGTTTACGTTTTGATTTAAATGTACCTCTCCTTAACCATTCCTGCATCAGATCTTGATTGACATGAGGTTATTCCAGGAGTTTTCCATACTTGTAACTATATTTATGCCTTTTCCACATTTCTTGCCTTTTCATCTGATCTTTCTCTTTATAGACTTTTTTTTATTTTTTGGCATGTTCAGTTACTGCCTGATTTTTGTCTATCTGGTGTGGTTTCCATTCCTGATTGAAACTGATATGCTTCTGCCAAATTAATCAAGGAAGTCATCTTAGATTTATTCTCTTCGTGTTTCAAAACTTTCAATATATTTGGATCTGGAGAAGTCAGCAGATATGTATGCAGTCCTACAATTGCATATATATATATATATATATATATATATATATATATATATATATATATATATATATATATATATATATATATATATATATATATATATATATATATATTTATATATATATATATATATATATATATATATATATATAGTTTCAAGGAGGCTCATCATATCTTTCTTTCTTCAGAATGATAATAATATATATATATATTTTTTTTATTATATATATATAAGCATAAAACTATTGTTTTACTATCTTACTGATCCAATACCTTTTGGGGCCAGTCACCCCAAAACTGTAAGTCAGAACAGGAATGGCAAATCAGTTTATTGCTTGAACTTTGCTCCTAGATGTCAGGGCTGTTTTCTGTATTAATTTTAATCTTCTAAAATATGCTTTACTGAGTTTTGGTCACATTTGTTCATGTTTTATTATTGATCCTTCATCTGTACCCAAATATTTATACATTCCCTCCTGCTCAAGTTCCTTTATATCATATTCCTGTCCCAGACTATTTCTTGGTGCTATAACTTTCCTGCTTTAAATGTTACTTTTACACATTTATCAAGGTAAAATGACATTCCTATATTATCTGAGAAAGTTATGACCATTTCCAGTTGTGCTTTCATCTCCTCATCTGATGAACCATACAGTTTCAAATCATCCAGCAAAAGAAGAGAAGCTTTACACTTTGTTGTTTTCTGGAGCCAAATTGACCTAATCTGTTAAGTAGACAGTTTAATGAGTGAGGAGCAAGACAAAAGAATAGCAGAGGCAGTCACCCTGGAATACCTCCTTTGAACTTTTATCCCTGAGATAATAATTTGTCCTTTGTCATAGTTATCTGCAAAGTGGTTTGTCACTGTTTTGCGGTCACTGTAATGTAATTGATCAATGTAGGGTATATGCTATACATCTGTAAGCACTCCTTTATCCATGGATGTAGGATGCTGTCAAGTGTTATACTTAGATTTTTCCCCTTTTAACATTCTCCATTATGACTTTATTTAACAACAAATGATCCTTTGTTCCATATGACTTTCTGTGTTCTACTGCAATGACAGAGTTTTTTTCTAAATGACTAGAAACTCTACCAGCATCAATTCCAGTATATAGTTTAAAGATCGCCAGAAGGCAAGTCATCGGTCTATAGTTTTAAGGATAGCTTGCAGGTTCACTCTTAAGGAGGAGTATCACTTTTCCTGTATATTAATCACCTTGGTGTCTGTTTGGGGTGTGCATATAAATAGTTCTTACTCAGGCCTAATTCTTTGTATAACAATGTTAATACTTTTAACTAGAAGTTAGGCACTGTATCTGGGCCTGTGGTTTCCATTTAAAAGATTTTCTTAATTTTGTTTTAATTTATCTGGCTGCTACTTTATCTGATTAAATACCCTGGACATTTCAACTTCTTACTTTTTTTTTTTTTACTTCTATCCATTCAGAACTTTGTTTTGTTCTACTGGGTCTTCATTGATAGTCTCCAAAAATGTGTCTATTTCCTCTTGTTTTGGTGATGTTTCTATTACTTTTGTTTTGTTTCTCAGTTGTCTATAAAACTTTTGGGTCAGCAATTAATTGCTTATTTTCTACTTTTTCTTTGTATTTATGTGCATAAAGTTTTTCTGCTGCTTCTGATATCTTTAGTTTATTATTTGCAATAGTATACTACTGATCCTGGTCTGTTATAATACTAAGCATTGCTTTTATCACTACTCTGTTCATAAGTGTTTTTGTTGATCTGTTCCCTCTTCTAACAATGACACTTCTTGTCTTAATTGCTTTATAGGTTCATAGTTTAGTACTAAGCTAACTGCCCTTGCGAGCTATTTTAAGCCTAGCCAATTATCCTTTGTGAGACTCAAACCCTGCACCTTGTGTTTGTAAGGCAAACACCTTAGCCATTTAGCCACCCTCCCAACCCAGTCTTTTTTATTTCATATTTCCATGATGACATTTGATTTCTTCCCTTCCTTTTCCGTACTGCCCTGTATTTTTGTAGCAAGACTTTATCTGTTATTAATTTTGCTCTGCAGTAATATATCCTATTTAATTCTGTTATATCATGAATTTCTGTTAATAGTCTTGATTTCTGTGTTCATTTGTTTTATCAGACTTCTAACATTTTGAGTCTTAGTGACTTTCTGTATTCTATGTGTTTCATCAATCTTAATATGTCTAGCCATCTCTATTAAATCAAGCTACTCTTCCCTTAGATCTTTTTCTTCTAAACTGAGGGCACATTCTTTATTTTCCATTTCCTGCCGACATTCTATAGAAAGTTCCTGAACATCTTCCTATGACATATTCTGTTCAGCTGCATCTTCCATCATCCTTTGCTCTTTCATATGGGAATTCACTAGCCTATCACTCCACTGAGTCTGAATTGCCAGTGTTTCCAGTTTTTTCCCTTGCTGTGCAACTCCTATTGAACTTTTGCACTGGTTTCCTACTGAAGGATCCAGAATATCTTCATGTGGCTATTTATCAGATTCTTCCTGTCCCACCTGTTTCTCCTTAATTTGGGGGACTCACTGTTCCATCATGCTGTGACATTACTAGAGTTGGATTATCTACACTAAATCCTTTATTCTCATGTAGTCCATAACATCAGTTTCTATTTCTTTAACTTCTCCATTACTAATCCTCTTCTCTACTTTCCTCTTTGTTTTCCTTTTTCTTTCTTTTTTTTGTATGTTTTGTGTTGAAACATTTTCCTTATCTAGATGCTTTTGCCTGTATTTCTCTTCAAATATCTTTAGTGATGCTTTTTTGTATTCATTAATTTTGATTTCTACTTTGCATTAATAATGCACCATATTAAATCTCTTTTTCTTTCCCATGTCCATATTCCTTCTTCAGATGTCTCTTACTCCACCTGTTTCTCCTTACTTTGGGAACTCATCCTTCTGTCATGCTGTATAATCTGTGAAAAACTTTCTACACTAAATCCTTCACTTCACAATTATTCCATAACTTTAGTTTCTATTTGTTTACCTTCTATTTTACTAATATTCTGTTCTACTTTCTCCCTTTGCGATCTTATTTTTTGTATTATGAAAGTTTCCATATCTGGTTGCCTTTGCCTGCATTTCTTTTCAAATATCTTTGGAGCTGCTTTTTGTATTGATTAGTTTGGCTTTCTCCTTTGGATAAATATAACCCATATCAGATTTCTCTTTCTTTTCCATGTCCATATTTCTTTTTTATACCTTTCAAAAATCTCTAGGTTTTGTTCTTTATATTTTTGCACTTCCTCATTTGCATCTATTTCCAAACAGCCAATGGTTTCTTGGTCTATATAATGTTTTTCATGAATCTGTTGTATTAATGAACATGAACACGATTTTGCATTTGAAGCTTTCGACAGCTTTCCTTGTGCAAGTATTTTTCTTTCCTCAAATGTATTTCCTAATCTTTTTGAATATATTCTATCCAGAAATTCTGGGCTTCTTGCATAATAGTAGCAATGCATAATTTCTTTTTTATCCTCAATAGTCTACCCTATTAACTTTAAGGCTCATTTTTGGCCTATGAGTTTTTTTTTGTTTTGTTTTTTTTCCTGGACCTCTCCTTCTACAACAAGGGAGCCATCCTCCCCTGAGCCTGGCCTAACTCCATTGTAGGAATGTATCTGTGTTTTGATGATTCTACATTGTCATTTTTTCCAGTCCAGTGCACATACCAGAATTGGGCACTTTTTTATCATGGAAGTTGTGCATACAACTGTCTTTTTTATTTTTAACCTGCTTCTGTCCATGATATATGCTATATAAAATACAATCTATATACCGTTGTTATCTTGGAGAGATTTTGTAGAAACAGGGTCTACCTCATGAAGGTACTCACCAAGACTTAAGGATTAATTAATTTCCAACAATAATACTCTCCTTTGCTTGCTGATTGTATCATCTCTCCATCTGGACCACTTTTCGGCTACACGGATATTATAATGTTTGCACAGTTGTCCATGTAACAGTCTTGCCACATTATTTTGTCTTTCAGTATATGGTTTGTCAGAGAGGGGTAGTACATGTGTCTGACAGCAGCAAGGTAATATGCATTACACTGACCATTATTCCCTGCTCTTTAATCAAATTCAGACATCAGAGTTGTAAACAGAAACAGCATATTTTTAGCAGGTGTGGAGACAGACTTTGTGCAAAGACAAGATGCATCACAGTTTTTCTTAAGTGTTAAGTAAATGTTCATTTGACTTGTCAGTGACCTGGAGACATTGTGTGGTAGAGGAACAAGTTACGATAATTTACTACAGCCATTATTTATAATAACACTGCACCACCAACTCAAAACATAAAACTGAAGACTCAAACAAACTCCACTGGCAGCGATGAAGAATATCCACAAGACAAAATATTAATTTTTAAGCACTTTCATTCTTTAATTTCATTAGAACGTCATCAGAAAAAATCTAAACTGAACGAAAACCATTTAAATAACCCTCCAAAAAGGTCAAATGATCCAATCATATCAATAGAAACTTGCAATGGCTCACATCACACTTAAACCAAATTAAAGAAACATATGCTAACTATAGTATACAAAGACTGTCAACTAATAAATAAAAATTCAAATTTGAGTTTAAACGTTAAAAATAGATAAAAATTCAAATTTGAGTTTAAACGTTAATTAAATATTCATGTATACTTGTGCTGAAGAAAAAAAAATTAATATTACTATATTCATTAAGGCCAGGCTTCTGATCAGCACTAAATCTGATCTGCCAGGCTGTTTCTTTGCATTCAAGCATAGTTTTAAAGTCATCAATGAACCCAGTATTGTTAACTGAAATCAATACTGCAAAAGTAAACTTTTTAAAGTTTGTGCAAGACACAGCATGCTTGGCCAAAGCATTTGAAAAGTCTTTCTTTTTAATGGCCAAACAATGCTCGTAAATTCTTCTGTTGATTGCTCTAATAGTTTTGCCAATATAAAAACTCTGACATGAGTTACAGTTAGTAGTGTACACAACACAGTTGGAGTGTGTCAAATCTTTGTTTGGCCCAAAATAAATAGCCACAAGATTTGAACTGTAAAGAAGATGAATTAACAATGTATCTGATTTGTTTACAATGTCCACAGTTGTAAGTGCCATATGCTAAATTAGTTTTCTTCATTGTAGAGATGGCTGTACTTCTTTCCAAAATGGACTTAAGGCATTGGGATTTCTTAAAGGTGAAAACAGGCTTAGTACCAATAATGTTGACCAAATCTGCATTGCTCATAAGCACCTTCCAGTTGTCAATAATGCAGTCCTAAATAATCGACATGTCATTACAAATAGGCAAAGAAAAAGCTGAGACAAAATTCTTCCTGCTCTCTACTTTCACCTCCAGAGGAGTAGGACCACTAACTTCAGATGAAAAAGTTTTTTTTCCTCAAAAAGTGGCAAGCTTTTGTATTTTGTAGTAAAAAGACCTCTTCCTCTATTTTTTGAGCCAATGCACGCCATAACCTCTATCAATAAAAAAACTGCGCAACTTGTATAATTCACTCAGGAAAACACTCTGTTCAGAGGTAAGCCTGCTCAAACATATGAGTTGTCCTTTGACAGTACCATGTTTCATATGGATATGATGCAAGCTGTCTCTGTGCAAATACTGATTGATTAATGTAGACTTCCTAAAGATATGGCTAATTTTAGCATAATCAAAAGTTAAGTGAATATCCAAAACGTTAGTACTGCTACCAAAGCCGCCAATGTTAAGCCTTAGAAAGCTAGTACTTTCATTCAAGTCATTTACAAAGGAAGTAAACAATGCAGATACATTGTTAATTCATCTTTCTAAGAGTTCAAATCTTGTGGCTATTTATTTTGGGCCAAACAAAGATTTGACTGTTGCTCCAAATGTGTTGTGTACACTGCTAACTCTAATTCATGTCAGAGTTTTTATATAGGCAAAACTATTAGAGCACTCAACAGAAGAATTTATGAGCATTGTTTGGCCATTAAAAAGAAAGACTTTTCAAATGCTTTGGCCAAGCATGCTGTGTTTTGTACAAACTTTAAAAAGTTTACTTTTGCAGTACTGGATTCAGTTAACAGTACTGGGTTCATTGGTGACTTTAAAACTATGCTTGAATGCAAAGAAACAGCCTGGCAGATCAGGCTTAGTGCTGATCAGAAGCCTGGCCTTAATGATTCTATTAATATTAAATGATTTTTGCTGCAGTGCAAGTATACTTGAATATTTAATTAACATTTAAATTCAAATTTAAATTTTTATTTATTTTTTATGTTTATCAGTTGACACTTTTTGTGTATTATAGTTAGTGTATGTTCCTTTAATTTGGTTTAAGTGTGATGTAAGCCATTGCAAGTTTCTATTGGTCTAATTGGATCATTTGACCTTTTTGGAGGGTTATTTAAATGGTTCTGATTCTGATTCAGTTTAGATTTTTTTCTGATGAAGTTCTAATGAAATTAAAGAACAAAAGTGCATAAAAATTAATGTTTTGTCTTTGGATATTCATCGCTGCCACTGGAGTTTGTTTGAGTCTACTGCCACTATTTATTTTACTTTGATCACATTCCAAGATCCTAGGTGTAAACAGACCATGTCTTATATGAAATTTTGGATGAGGATCCTGATTTTGAGTTAAAACAAAGGACATTACTATTAAATGATATTCAGTATGACCTGCCAGAGAAGGGCAGTGCAGGGTTCTCAGAAAAAGTTAAATTCATTATTATGGCCATTATTACTTTTACTTTGACAAGAGATACATCCGGTGTATAAATAGTAAGAAAATAAAGGACTGATTGGGTCTTTCATCATAACCAAAACGCTGTGTGTTCAAGACATGAATGTCAAGAAATTCAACTTGAATGTGAAGTTCGAGTGGTAAATCTTGACATCCATGTCAAGAATACATAACAGCCCAGGTTATGATTAGAGGGTTAGTGCATGAAGCATTACCTGCTCCTATATAATACAAAGTAGTAAAGGAAAAAAAAAGTAAAGTTGTACTAAACATTTTACAACTTAAAAAGGTGTACCATATTTAAAGCTGCCACACAAAGAGCAGCCAGCAAATAAGAGAGGTAGGAAGCCTTTGAACTGAAATGATTAAAATTTTAATTAATTCTTAAAAACTGTCAGAATTATTATGTTTAATGGCTAAACACTGCAGTTCCACTGTGGCTGCTTAGTGCTGTTAATGCTCTAGAAAGTGACTAATGCTCAACAGTAGTGAGGGGTGCTTAACAAAATCAAGCCACATAATGAGTTATATACCACAGTGCATATTGCCCCAGGCCTTTCTTATTTATTTAGCCCATTTTTTTAACAAGAAGCTTTGTAAACTTTTATTGAAACTATGGCCCAGGAAAATTCCATATATTTTAACAGATGTGTTTCTGTACCTGTGCAGCATGTCTTCATTAAAGTGTATGGATGCATTTCATGTTTTCCCTAAAGGGATGTCACAGAGGTTAAAGGTCATCTGTAATTTTAGTGGCATCAGGACAGGGAAAACAAATTTTACAAGGGTTGTTTTCTAATGAAGAGGAGATGAAAATGCTTGCTGAGTGGGAAAAAGTACTAATCAGTGCTTTATACACTACATAGAGTAGTACAAAGGGTAAGCCATTGAGTGTGATAGCACTGTTTGATCTTTCTAATGTCAGAATGGCGTTTACAATGCCCATGTTTTCCAGTTTTGTGAGAGTAATTAAGATACTCAGTGCACTGCAGGGATATTTTGGAGATGTGAGGTGTGGAGGCAGACTGAATCTTAAAAAGAAAAATAGTTATTTGTTTACAGTTTTATGGTCATCTGTGTATTTGTTAGGGCAGACTTGTCAAGAAGCAACTAATTAACATTTACTTCTTGTGGTCATTATTTTATTGACTGATCACAGTCAAACATAAAATATATACATAGTCAGAAACTAACTTTCTTCCATTATGAGAGTTAATCTGAGTATAAAGGCATAACACATTGCAATGTCTTAATCACTGTTAAATATTGATACATCTCATCAGAGAAAGGGGGTAGTGCATATGCTTAAATCCAATTAGCTGAAATAAATTACTGCAGTAATTATTTATTTTGGTTTTATCAGGTGTTAACTTAAAACACTCTAATAAACAATTTTTAACAGTATTGTAAATTAAGCAATCAGTATCAGACAATTTATAAACAGCAGTTACAGTTTTACCATGGAGTAAGGGGGTCAGGAATGGTATCTAGAGCCCTTGGTCAACATTATACTGTTTACATACCCTTTCAAACATATGAATAAAACTATCACATTTATCACCCTCTGTAAACTGTGGGAAAAATATTACTGATCTTTGTTGCTTCTGGGTTCGGTTATTCCCTTCCCCATTACCTCTATGACCCTGGCGAAGAGTCAGCATTCCCTTTTCATGTTGCCTCTGCCCCTCATTTTCTTCAGCCTCCAAATTTCTCAGTCCCTCTGCTGATTGTATTTCTAAATGTTTGGCCTCCAGTTCAAGTCTCTTTAACTCCACATGGATTTTTAAGTCCTCTGAGGCAAAGCTAAACTGTCCATTTTCTGAGTGTTGTACATCCCCAAGACCAGTCTGGTTGTCCTTCTGGTTGCTGGTCTGTGATGCAGCTATGACTATGGCTGCAATCATTTCTACTTTAGTCAGGTTGACATAGACCAATCCTTTGTCCTGGCACACCTCAGCCATCTTGGCTCCTTATCAGCTTGCCATATTCCTCTGCTGACATCCTTGCCTGCTCTCCTTGACTAACTAAGCTAAAAAAAATAAATAAAACTATTGTGAAATGAAACTTTGAATGTCTACCATGTGGCTGATGAAGGTACAGACACCTTCTGTAGTGACCACTGTTTACAGGCTACAGAAGTCCAATATCCACACCACTGAATGTGATGTGGTGATCCCACCACTGCCAGTCAATAAATGTGATGCTCCACCAATGAATCAGTAATTAAGGAACCTCAATCCTTACCAGTGGCACCAGTGGGGATTGTACACTGGGAGGATGACAAGTACACACACAGTATTTTCAGATGCAGCTGTAGGCATCAAGTGTAATTTCCCTTAAGAGCACACAGAGATCATAGTCAGTCCAGGGCTGGTTTCTCCCTCTTTCTCTAAATCCCCAATAAGACTCCACACTGGCACAGCTATAGAGTTGAGTCCTTAGCTAGGGTTCCAAGCCAAGTCCTCCAACACTTTCTCTGTCCAACCAGTGCTTCGTGTCCCTGCCCAAGTAGCTGACACACACACTCTTGGAGATTTGTTTTACACACACACACACACACACACACACACACACACACACACACACACACACACACACACACACACACACACACACACACACACACACATGGAAAGCCTGGCACAGGTTTACTAGCTGTACCCTCTTCTGCCCAGACTGTAAGATAGTTATGGCTGCCACTAGAACCCCTTATCAGCTACTTTAAGGCCGTTAATAAAGGGTGATATGCTCGGCTGGAGGTGGAGCTTTTAGACTCAGAAGGGTACACGTATAGGTGTCCTAAATCAGAATGAATTGCAGAGGGTTGACCAATGGGAGGACGTTGATTGTTATTTAAACTACAATTACAATTGGTATTATGATTCTGATGAAGTTTCCTGGAGGGAAATGAAAGCGCTCAATCCTGTTTTTTGTTAATAAACCAAGTGAAACTATATCATGTGACTGCCTTTATTGGGTGTCTGCTGTGGCTGGAGATCATTTTGGATTACTAGTTTATTTCTTTTGGAAAATCTACCCTGCTGAAAATGTCTAACAAAGGATCTGCCACCCTTTTCTGCCTCAATGGAGGACAGAGCCACTGCTTCAGGATATCTGGCAGCATAATCTACTACTACTAGGATATACTTCTTCTCTGTGGAACTTGGGGTAATCAGAGGCCCCACAATATCCATACCTACCCTCTGCAATGGCTCCTCAATCACAGGCAAAGGCACCAAAGGAGCTTTGACATTGTCTCCGCCTTGCCTACCTTTTGGCACTGCTCACAGGTCCTGCAGTACCCTGTTACATCTCTAAAAATCCCAGGCCAATAAAAGTTCTGCATAACATGTCTATTTCTATGCTTTATGCCCATATGACCTACAAAAGGAATGTCATGGGCTATGGCTAGAAGTGCCAGATGGTAGGCTCTGGGTACTACCAACTGCTGTATTCTCTCATACTCTAGCACTCCCTTAGGGGTCCACTCTTTATACAGTAACCCTTTGTCACAGAATACAGATTCCTCATTTCTTTGACAATCAGATGCCTCACTGGCTACCTCCCTCAAGCATTGTAATGTAAGGTTTGAGAGCTGAGCCTTTCTCAACTCCCTCTTTGTAACCCTTCCCAGCTCCCCTTCCACAAAAAGTCTGGTATCCTTTGACAGCGGTGCCTCACTGTCAGCCTGACAACTACTACTCACCTCTGTCCTTGCAGTCACTCTGTCCAAGGGAACATCAGTACCCACAAACAGCTGTGGCTTGCCTTCAGTCTCACTGCTACAGGGTAGCTCCTTCTCTGACGTAACCACATCACTAGTCCTGGCTTCAAGTGTGCAGTCTGTCTGGGTCCTCCCAGGCTACCAGACCTACATGCTTGTCTCCAAGCCTGACTGCATGTCGCTGCATGCACACAAGGTACTGCATTATCAAAATCATTCCCCATAAGGACATCTGCAGGGATATCTTCAAACACACCTACTTACTTGCTTCTGTTTCCACCTTCCCAGTCAAGGTGAACCCTATCCAAAGGTATTTGGAATGGGGTCCCTCCTTAAGCTCTGACTGCAGTAGACTGCCCAGGCAAATAGTGCTCCTCTTTAAACATTGCATGCGTCACAATGGTTAGGTCAGAGGCTGTGTCTCTCTCAGCTGTTGCCTGTTTCCCATCTACTAAGATAGTATATAACCTCTTGTGGTAGTTTGGCATCCTTGTTGCTTCCAGACAACTTACTGCTGGCATTCTGTCACTTCCACTTAGTGGCTCCACCACCTTTTTTCCCCACCTTGCCTCCGTGACATCTGTATGCCACATAGACCCACTGGTTCCATTTAAAATATTTAGCCATTGGTCCTGGCCATGTACCTGAACTAGCGGCATCCCCTACTGCTGGCTGACTCTGTTGGGGCAGTTTAGGCTGCCCACCATAGATTCCCTTAGACCCATGTACAGCACTGGGTATCCCTTTCCTGTGCAGTGATGCCCTGCTTCCTAGGTATAGGTGTCCCTTTTCCTCAACTCATCTGCAGTATTACATTCCCTATCTGCTAACCAGATTATCATATATGTCCTCAGGAAAAATGCTAAGGGCTTGTTCCCCCACCAAAAGGTCTGCCAGCCCTTCAAAAGTGGTGACCTGACACCCACTCAACTATCTATGAAAATAAGTGCTTAACCCAGCAATATATTCATACACACACTTTCATCTGCCTTGGGTCTATACTCATGAAACTTTTTTCTATAAGCTTCCGGTGTTAACTTAAAACAATCTAATAAATAATTCTTAACAGTATTATAATTTAAGCAATCAGTATCAGACAATTTATAAATAGCAGTTACAGCTTTACCATGCAGTAAGGGGATCAGGAACCGTACCCAGAGCCCTTGGTTAACATTATACTGTTTACATACTCTTCCAAACATATGAATAAAACTATCAAAATTATCACCCTCTGTAAATTGTGGAAGAACTTTACTGACCTTTGTTGCTTCTGGTGTTCTGTTATTCCCTTCCCCATTACCTACATGACCCTGGCAAAGAGTCAGCATTTCCTTTTCATGTTGCCTTTGCATCTCATTTTCTTCAGCCTCCAATCAACTCAGTCTTTCTGCTGATTCTATTTCCAAATGTTTGGCCTTCATCTTAAGTCTCTTTAACTCCAGATGAATTTTTAAGTCCTCTGAGGTGAAGTCGAACTGTCCATTTTTCTGAGAGATGTACACTCTCAAGGGCCAGTCTGGTTGTCCTCTTGGTTGCTGGTCTGTGATGCAGCTGTGACTAAGGCTGGAATCATTTCTGCTTTAGTCAGGTTGGTATTCACCAGTTCTTTGTACTGGCACATCTCAGTCAGCTGGCTCCTTGTAAGCTTGCCATACTCCTCTGCTGACATCCTTGCCTGGTCTCTTTGATTAACTAAGCTAAAAATAAATAAATAAATAAAACTATTGTGATATGAAACTCTGTATGTCTACTTTGTGGTTGTTGAGAGTACAAACACCTTCTTTAGTGATCACTGTTTACAGGCTACAGGAGTTCAATATACACACTACTGAATTTTAGTATGTGATGTGGTGATCCCACCATTGCCAGCCAATAAATTTGATGCCCCACCACAAAACCAGTAATCAAGCAGCCTCAATCTTCACCAGTGTCACCAGTGGGGGATATACACTGGGAGGATGACAAGTGCACACACAGTATTTCCGGGTCTAAATCATAACCG
The DNA here is from genome assembly GCF_019279795.1 of Protopterus annectens. Taxonomy (NCBI): domain Eukaryota; kingdom Metazoa; phylum Chordata; order Ceratodontiformes; family Protopteridae; genus Protopterus; species Protopterus annectens. The sequence continues at coordinate 88,237,103 of NC_056734.1, forward strand.
CAAAACCTCACATATGCGAATACGGAAACATCGACACATATTGAGCAAACCGTGAAAACACCGAATGGCTTGAACTCCGAAATTCAAAATGTCGAATCAGCATAGTTGGCCAACCCCACCGCCCGCTACGTACTACCTACCCAAACAAAATAAATAATCCACATACATACACTTAACAAAACCCTACATCTAACCCTAAACTAAAGCTCACATATATTACTATGTATGCACTTACCTTAAACCGCACCCTAACCCTAAGGTCCGTAACTATTGCACAACTACATTAAGAAGCTATACCCAAACAAAATAAATAATCCACATACATACACTTAAAAAACCCTACTTCTAATCCTAAACTAAAGCTTACATATATTACTATGTATATACTTACCTTAACCCTCACCCTAACCCTAAGGTCCATAAGTATTGCACACTTAACTTAAGGAGCTATACCGGAGAAAGGCCAACTATGACGATTCAACATTTTAAATTTCGTGCTTTAGGATGTTCAGTGTTTTCGCGGTTCACTCAATATGTGTTGACGTTTCCGTATTCACACAATTGCGATTTCGCGGTTGTAATGGGTAACCAGTATTTCCAGATGCAGCTATCTGCATCAAGTGCAATTTCCCTTAAGAGCACACAGAGACCACAGTCAGTCCAGGGCTGGTTTCTCCCTCTTTCTCCAGATTCCCAATACAACTCCCCACTGGCACAGCTATAGAGTTGAGTCCTTAGCCAGTGCTCCAAGCCAAGTCCTCCAACACTCTTTGTGTCCAACCAATGCTTCATGTCCCTGCCCAAGTAGCTGACACAGACATTCTTGGAGATTTGTTTTGTGTGCACACACACACACACACACACACACACACACACACACACACACACACACACACACACACACACACACACACACACACACACACACACACACACACACACACACACACACCGTCACTTGGAAAGGCTGGCGCAGGTTTACTAGCTGTACTCTCTTCTGCCCAGACTATGAGATAGTTAAGGCTGCCACCAGAGCCTGTTATCATCTACTTTAAGGCCATTAATAAAGGGTGTCCAATCTTACTGTGTAATGTTGCTATTAATACAAAGGGTAGCTTGACCAAAGCAAGGCTATTAGGAGTGGCCCACAGTGTCACCAAATAAATATGCCAATACTCTCAGAACTTAAATATCTCTACACAGATCAGCCACAGTGAAAGTTTTAAATATATTTAATAACTAAAAAAAGGAACAGAACAGTACTAAATATATATTTACAGTGACATCAGAGTCCAAAATCACAGGAAATATTTAAAACAACATTGCTGGACAGTCTCAAATAAATTAAGAAAAGTATCTAAGCTACACTTTGCTATATTCATGACTATATCTAACAGAATCATTATACCTTGGTTAACTTACTTACAGAGCAAGGCTAATGTGTGGTGAATGGGTCTTCTTGTCATGTACAAGACAGACCACAGGATGCTGTCTCTCTCTCTCTCTCTCTCTCTCTCTCTCTCTCAGAGACCTCTCAAATTAATATGTCAAATACTACTGCTGAGATAGCTTGCAGAATGACATCATGTCTTATCATCTGACTCTATCCCTGGTAAACCCCCCACTGCTGGAATATGGCAGTATTTAGCATCTGATGGGAAAATACATACACAAGGGTTTTTCCCCTCAAATCGTTGATAGATGCTGGAAGTCATAAAACAATACATTTCCAAGACAATACAGAAAGTTCCCTAGTTTTAGACATTGTGTCTGTAGCTGCCATAAAGTAATTTAATTTCAGCTATTTTTCTGAAGTTTTGCTGTACTGAAGTTAACCTCCTATATTCCAGTTTACACTGTTAAAATATATACATTTTAAACATTTATAATAGTGCATGTACATTTATTTTCTCTTCCAGCAGGGCGCACTGCGGATACATCTTTAAGCTTAATACTTTTTAAAATATCTTTTCAACACATGTCTGAACAAACATAGCTGATATATACATGGCATACAGCTCTAATACATTTGTAACACAAGCAGCTTACATGAAGCATGTTGACATTCACAAATGACACATAGCCATTTACAAAATCCCAGACAGCTGTGCTAGCAGTATCTCCCTTTGTCACACTTTTATATAAATCATGTTGATATTCACAACTGACATATAATTATTTACAAAATTCCACATATCTGTTCTGGCAGTATCTCATTTTGTGACACCATCTCTACATTATACCAATAAATATAAATCCCATTCTACTACTATGTTTTTACCATAAATTTAGTCGGCATGGCAAAATCCATCCAATCCTCAGCCTACAACACAACATCCTGTGCTCTATAAATAACACCAATAACTTCTCAGTTAACCTTCCATACCAATCAAATAAAACGCGCCTTCACCTCCATAGCACAAACCTCAACAGCATGCAGAATAAAATAACTGAATTCCTTGCTTGGAGAAAGCTACCACATCACAGACATGGTATTGATAACTGAAACCTGGTTGAAACAAAATAGCTGAAGAAATTTTCTCACCAGGCCATAATATTCTCAGACTGGACAGGACAATTAAGAAAAGTGGTGGAGTAGCTATCATCTATTTAGACCTACTAGAGCTCTCTCTCCATCCCTCAAGCCTGCCCCTGCCATTAGCACTGAAATCCTCATGTCCACACTAAACCTTAACAACCATAAACGTATATGTACAATTAGAATATACATGCCCCAGATAACGGTATTCCCATTACTGAAGAGCTCTTCCACTGGATCTCTTCAAGAATCCAACAAGAAACAATTAAACTAATGTACTTGTTGATGTCAACACAGACTGGCAAACAGTAACTAATGACACCTCAAGTATAATTCAAACCTATTTTGCTTTACTCGGCTCATATTCACATCCTGCAGATATAACAAAATACAAAGAATAACTCCAGGATTGCTCGGCTGTTGACTGACATCCCTATTAAGTTGATTTCACCTTGACCTTCTTAGTGACAACACTCCAACTTTATCGTCTAAGTTCAGTCCAACATACACAGATAACATCATCATTATAATGAAGTATGAAACCTAAACAATTTCCACAAAACACTTTTATTTCTAATCTTAAGTTACATAACTGAAAACCATTGTCTGCAATCCCACTGGATGAAGCTGTGTCCCTATTTAATACAACGTCCTTTACTGCTCTGAACATACATGTCCCTGTTAGAACTAAACTAAACAAAACTACTCCAGCTAAATCCTTAATGAATCAAAGAGACAGAGTGGAAATGGTTAAACAGAAAACTGTGCCTAACCTCCAAACTTAAAAGCACATTAGAAACAAAACTAGACACACAGTAAACATAACAAGAAGGCATATTATAAACAAAATACCCCCAATGTCCTCCAGTCCTCAATCAACCACATCCTCCAGTGGGTGGTCTTACCCAACCTACCCATCCACAAGCACACAGATGATTAGTATATCACAATTTATACCATACTTCATAGACAACTCTCTACTCTGCTCTACAACATTACCACTATCCCAAGTTCATCTACCAAATAGCAATATTGTCTGCATTTTCTGCTCTTCTCACTTCCACCATCAAAAATCTCCTTCTCCAGCTGAAACATGCTACTCTAGCTCATGACAACCTCCCTGCAGAATCCATCAAAATAGCAGCAGCCACCATGGCATACCCAGTATTGATTGTAATTAATTTCTCCATAAAAGAAAAACATGTGCTGCACTGTGGAAGATATACATCATGCTACTCCATAATGGTAGAAGTTGCACTGACTTCTTCAACTATAGAACAATAGCCATTCTGTCCCCTCATCCAAAGTGCTAGAAAAATGTAGTTGAACCCAGCTTCTCCAATTTATTACTGACAACCTATTATCTCCAACACAACATCTCACTAGTCTTATATGTAGAGCCATGGAAACAATTATCATGGAGATGATCAACAGAGATATAGTAAACCTCCAAACACTGGACCCAACCCAATTTGGTTTTGTCAAGGGTAAATCATGCCTACTCAACCTGGCAGACTTCTTTGAGAATGTCACCAAAGCAATGGATGAGGGGAAAATCATTCACACTGTCTAACTTGACCTGGCCAAGGCATTTGGCACAATACATCACTCAGGCATTATTGACAAACTCAAGAGGTTAAGTAAAAACCTGTATGTCACCCGATGGATAGTCAACTGGCTCACAGACTGGACCCATGAAGTTACAATTGGGGAGTCCACCTCTAAAAAGAGGCCAGTCACAAGTGAAGTCCCTCAGGGATCAGTCCTTGGATCGCTCCTTTTTGGCATTTACTTCTCAGAAGACAAGGCTAATGTCAGTGATCTCTGGCTGACTAAATTTGTAGATGATTGCAAATTAGGAGCTGTCATGGAATCTCACACTAATACAAATGTTCTCCAAGAGGGGCTGACACAGACAAACAACTGATGTCAGAGTTATGGACTAAAACTAAAAACCAAGAAATGCATAATAGTATCCTTTGTGATGTCATCCATCCCTGGTAACTATAATATTGACAACACACCCCTTAGAGATGACCCAGTAGTCATGAATTTAGGGACACACATATATAGTAATCTAGTCTTTGATCATCACGTACCTACAGTGGTGAGGAAATCATTCTATGTTGCTCAACTTTTAAACAAAGCTATGGCATCCATGTCCAAGGAAGTCATTGTTCCACTGTATTTGGCATTCATCAGACCTATCATTGAGTTCAGTGCCCCCTTTGGTATGTTCCTAACCCGGGATATCGAACACCTGGAACATCCACAGAGGTTCCTCACTAAAAGAATAAAGAGTGTAAGTAATATGTGCTATGCAGACCACTTCAAGGTCCTATCCCTGTATTCTGTTGCCTACAGGCTTTTGAGGGAGATCTATGCCTGGCATACAGGGCATTGTCAGACCCCACTCTAATGGACCTCCTGCATATCCAGAAAACAAAAAACTTAAACCTTGCCTGTGATATAAATAGGACCTGCTGAAGAGATAGGTGTGTATCCCAGAGACTACCATGTCTATGGAACAAGCTCCCCATCCATGTGAAGCAGATTTCCTCCCTAATCCAATTCAAGTGCAGCTTGGACAACTGGATGGGAAACCAGAAATTCATCCCTGGTTTGGCACCTATGTCTCTGATGTAAACAGGTAACCTGTAAATGGTCCATCTCCCAGGACCAGGCTTAGACTTATCAAGGGTATCAGAACTTCTCAGAGATTTGGGATGCATGGCATGGCCATTGTAGTTGTTAGCCTAGTAAACACCTATGAACATGCTTTCCACTCACATCATAGTGCTATCACAGCCCTTATTAGTTTCATTGCCAAGATAAACCACAACAAAAAAACAGACATCCTGACATTTGCAACATTCTGTAACCTATTTTTACTAGTTATTGCTTATGCAAGCCATTTATAGTACTTTTTTATTGTCTGCTGCATACATTTAACTATATTTTATTGTTATAAACTAATCTGTACAGTTGTACTAAAATTGTCTGCCCAGGGCCTGTTAAATCACATCTGTTACTGTCACACTGTTTGTAAAACTTTTTTAGCTAGTTACTGTCACACTGTTTGTAAAGCTTTTCTAGCTAGTTTCACTATGTGAAAGGTATTAACTGGAAATTTTCGTCATTTGTTAAGCATCTGTTTGTTTGTTCTGATTTCCTGCCAAGGAGTGTATCATATAACTGATTTGTTTGCAGTTGAAAGCATTTTCTAGAGGCTCCTTGCTCCTTTATCTGTTTAAAACTTTTATTTAGTGGCTCACTGCTGTTTTTTTCTGCTGTGATAAACATTTCTGTAGTGTTTTCTGGCTAAGATAGTGTAGCTAGTAACTGTAGCACAGCCCAAGTTCTAAGCTTGTTTCCCTCCTTTCATGTAACTAGTCTAGTCCAGTTACAGATTTGCTGTATCCAGGACTGTTTTGTAAGTTTCTGAGCCCCTGAGACCTTTCTATGTTGGCGGAAAGCCTGTTAGCTTATCAGTGGGAGTGGTAAGTACTAGGTAGCCTATCTACCACAAGAGGAGAGGTTTCTGACCCAGACATTGTAGTTTATTGGCCATTTGGGCAGTTTTTCCACCCCTTTTAATTTTCTGGTTTAAAAGCCCTTGTTTGCATGGGTTTGCACTTGTTTAAGGTCCACGGATCCAGTTTTTGTGGGGTTCCTCTTAGAAGACTGAAGACGCATTCTTTCGAATGTGTCTTGGTCGAACTTAAAAGACTGAAATGGCAAAATATCAAAGCAGCTTTTAAGCAAATTCTTTCCCTGGGCAAGAATTCACTTGGCCGCTTCATTACTTTGCTGTTTTTGGCACTGTAGTGCGGTCTCGGAGTTGGTATATTTAAGTAGGGGGGTGTAATGTTTAAAGTGTTTTTTTTTATTATTTTTTTTGTTGTTGGAACAGCGATTTTTTTCCAAGGGAAAAATCGCTGTTCTGTCAGTTCGACATTGTAAGCTTTCACTTACATAGGGTCGATTAATCACTGTCACTTTTTTAAGCATTCAGTGATCTAATATAGACCCTTTTTGTGTCCTGCAGACTACAAAAGTAACAGAAAGAAGAAAGAGATGCTCTAAGTGCCATCATTTTGATTTTTCATAATTTACTGCTTTCTGCACTTATTTTTTTTGTTGTTGTTTTTAATTTATCTGCATTTATTTAAACTGTATTTGCCTTAATATTGCTACACACTCGTGTGCTAGCTTGTATTGCATTTAAAGTCTTTCTGCTACTGCTTTTCTGCAAAAAAAAATTAACAAAAAAAAGTTCTAAGCTTGTTTCCTGTCTTTCCTATAAGTAGTCTAGTCCAGACACAGATTTGCTGTATCCAGGACTGTTTTGATAATTTCTGAGCCCCCCCCCCCAGACCTTTCTGTGTTTGGGGAAAGCCTTCTAGCTTATCAGTGGGAGTGGTAAGCACTATGTAGCCTATCTAACACAAGAGGAGTGGTTTCTGGTCCAGAAATTGTCGTTTATTGGCTGTTTGGCAGTTTTTCCATCACTTTCAACTTTTTGGTTTAAAAGCCTGTGTGTGCGCTAGTTTGCACACCGGGCAGCGGCACTCAGCTGAGGTAAATTATTACCGGTGCCAGAAAGTCTACTCTTCAATTTTTCCCTTAGAACATGCTTGTTCTTTTACTTCTTGCACTTCAATTAGCTTAATCGGCTAGCACTTTAACAGGCTTTTGCAGCATTTATTGTAGCACACTTAGGTACTATCAGCACTAGCTGTTCCTATGCAGTAACAGCACCAGTAGTTATTAGTTATGACCACCCCTCCTGGTATGATTGTAGAGCAATTTTTCTGTGCTTTCTCTTGCTAACCTGGTGCACTTGGGCATTCTGAGACAGTGTGGCAACTGTACAATGTACACAGACAATCCTCTCATCTTACCTCCTAACATTCATACATGTCAAAGATGCACTTATATTACCAAACTGGAAGCAGTGCATGCTCCAACCAAGGCCGGACTAGCTGGTCAAGAGGAGAAGGTCAACACCTGCAACTCACTACATAGAACACCAACCATCCAAAGCACCAACCATCACAACCCACACATAGAAACACAAACCATACACCCACCTTCGCTGTGGCTCTCAATAAAAATTTACCCAAACAACAGAGACCCCTGAGAAAGAAATGCACTCGACTACCACAACACAACACCAACCCCAGAAAACATAGCTCACCACCACAGTGTGCCCCTCAACCTAAGCCCTTAAGCTAAAACACTTTTCCCAATGTACTAATCATAGGAGACTCAGTTGTGAGGCACACTGATGTCCCACTCGCTAGACTGAACAAGGAGAAGGTGACAGTCAGTTGTCTGTCAGGTGCCAGGATCTGCCACATAACACATGCATTCAGGTCACTCCAAAACAAGTACAAATATGACTCAGTCACTTTTCATGTGGGTATGAATGACATGAGATGTACCTCCCTGGACTACATGAAAAGAGATGTGATGGAACTCTCGGATTATGTGGCCCAGGCAGGTATGACCATAACCCTGAGCATTATTCTACCATCACCCAGAATGATACCGCAGTATGAGCAGAAAATGATTGACTTCAACAATTGGCTAAGTTTCTGGTGTCATTCTAAGGGGATCCAGTATCTGTCTGCCTGGGATGACATGATAGACAGACCACGATGCTTTGCCAGAGATGGCCTGCATCTGTCTCCCTTGGGATTCCGGGTACTGGCAAAGGTTCTTGCCACCCCTATAGTGCCTTTTTTAGACAGTGTTCCAAAGACCAAAATTCCACTGTAACAGCTACAAACAAATGCAATCTGAGGGTCATGCTCTCAATGCTAGAAGTCTAAATCTCAAGATGCACTCACTTGAAGATCTCCTCAAAATGGAGAATGTTGACATCTGTGCTGCAACAGAGACCTGGTTTAAAGAGACAGAAAGCACCCCTGCACTCCCAGGCTACAACTCATTCCATACCTTTCAGCCCCAGAATATGGCCAGAAGCTCCAAAGGCGGTGGTGTCTCCATATTCTTAAAGGATACACACACTTCTAGACTGGTAGCCCAGCATAATGCATCTGAGATACTTCAGGTACAACTAACACTGGGTAAGACAGTGATACAAGTCATCGCCTGTTACAGAACCCCAAACATATCCCTAGACTCTCACTCCAAGTTCCTAAGCACCCTGAGATCTATCAATGTCCAACCTAATACTCTCATTTTGGGTGACTTCAACTACCTTTCCATCAACTGGGAAAACTATTCAAGTACCAATGTACAGACCCAACACTTTCTGGAATTTATCAATTCCAGTGCCCTAGACCAGCTCATTCTGACCCCCACTAGACAAAGCAACATCTTCGACCTGGTTATCACCAACATGGAAGACCGTTGCTCCATACCTAAAGTCAGTTCCTCCCTGGTTAAATCCAACCACAAACTGATCACCATGGAAATCTCCATCTCACTTACATCCCCCGCTAAGGTGACCACCCTGAAAAACTTCTCTAAACCCTACTTTGGGCTCCTATAAAGAGAGGTGGCTAACTTCTCGGGACCTATGCCAATGGAAAATAGCTGCATGTCTGCCAAATCATACACCAGTGCACTGTACGAGCACTTACACAAATGCATGGACCATGCCATATCAAATAGAATTAAGATGCTTTCCTCCAAAAAAGGAAGCCAATCTGGTGGTCCCCAGCCATCAATAAACTGTACAACAGAAGAAAGAAACTGTTGCAGAAAAAAATGAAGTCACAAGACTGGAAAACCTCCCTTATCAGTCTCAAAACAAAGCTGAGATCTTTTATCAAATCCTCTAAAGCCAGCTATGAAGGCAGAATTTAGGCTGACACCAAAAACAACCACAAAGCCTTTTTTAGCTATATCAAAAACCTCCAAGGCAATACCCAGATTTGTTCTGAGTTATTGCACAATGGCACCTCCTATACTGAGCCATATAGTCAACATACTGGCTGACAGATTCAGTGTCAACTTTACCCCCCCAAGGGCCCTATCACAATACCAGAAGAAAGCCTGGCACCCACCCTTTCTGTGGCACAGGTAAAAGCTGCATTGTCCAAAGCCAGGAATACAGCATCCATGGGACCTGATAACATCCCTGGCTGCATCCTACTTAAGCTACAAAATAAACTGGCACCACATCTGTGTGCCCTGTTCAATCACAGCCTTACCTCAGGCTATGTCCCTAATGAATGGCACACTGCTACAGTCATCCTGCTCCATAAAGGGGGAGCAACTACAGACCCTGGGAACTATCACCCCATTAGCCTGACGAGTCTGGTATGCAATGCTATGGAGTGAAACATCATGGAACTGCATAACAAAGATATAGGCAATCTCCAAACTCTTGACCCCACATAGTTTGGCTTTGTCAAAGGAAGATCCTGCCTGCTGAACCTGGTTGATTTCTTTGAGGCATTCACCAAGCCTGTGGATGAGGGTAAGGCAGTGCATACAGGCTACCTCGACCTGGCCAATGCCTTTGATACCATTCCCCACTCAGGTATCATTGATAAACTCACCAAACTAGGCATCAATCCTTACATCACTAGGTGGGTTGCAAATTGGCTCACAGACTGGATCCACAGAGTGAAAGTTGCTGATTTCAAGTCAGACTGTTGACCAGTTACAACTGGAGTCACACAGGGCTTGGTCCTGGGCCCTCTCATGTTTGGCATCTATTTCTCAGAAGTCCAGGCCAGCACAGAAGGACTCTAGCTAACCAAGTTCTCTGATGACTCCAAGCTAGGAGTCATTATCAACTCCCCAAGTGATGCAGACATCCTACAAAAGGGTCTGTCTGAGATCAATGACTGGTGTCGGAACCATGGCCTAAAGCTTAACGCCAAAAAATGCGTTATCATCCCCTTTGGAAAAAACTCAGTTCCTAAGAATTACCAAATTGATGGGAGCCCACTAAACACTGAAGGGGCCATAAGAGATCTGGGCACCCAGGTCAACAGCCACCTCACCTTCAACAACCACATTGCCACTGTGGTCAGAAGGTACTTCTATGTGGCACGCATATAAGCAAAGGTTTCGCATCTAGGGAGAAAGAGATCATCATCTCTCTCTCTACTCATCCCTCATTAGACCAATCATTGAATATAATGCCCCATTTGGCATTTACCTGACCAGACACCTACAACAGTTGGAGAGGCTACAAAAGTACCTCACAAAAAGGATCCTAGGCCTTAAACACATGTCCTACATTGACAGACTCAAGAAACATCAGCTGTTCTCAGTCTCCTATCGTCTACTCAGAGGTGATC
>NC_056734.1:88252929-88432929 GCF_019279795.1 Protopterus annectens
CTTTAGGTGTAGCATGACCAACAACTCTGGGTTTGACATCGCTTTATATGTTAGGCAGAGATCACCTCAGAGTAGGCGATATGCTACGGAGTAAAGCTGGAGATTTTTGAGGCGGTCAGTGAAGGGCATTTGTTTGAGGCCAGTAATCCTCTTTGTGAGGTACTTCTGTGGCCTTTCCAGCTGCTGCTGATGTCTTGTGAGGTACATTCCAAAAGGGGCATTGTACTCTATAATGGGTCTAATGAGTGTCAAGTAGAGGGGAACAATGACCTCTTTTTTCATGGATGAGAACCCTTTTATGATGAGGTGTGCCACGTAGAAGGACTTCCTGACAACTATGGTGATGTGACTATCAAAGGAGAGACTACTGTCCACCTGGGTCTCAAGGTCTCTTATCACACATTCGGTGTTAAGTAGATTGCTGCCTATGTGGTAGTTCATGGGTACAGAGTTTTTACCAAAGGGGATGACACTGCACTTTTTGGCATTGAGCTTGAGGCCATGGCTCTGACACCAGGCATCTGTCTCAGCGAGGCCCTTCTGTAGGATGTCCACATCATTTGGGGACTTGACTATGGCTCCTAGTTTGCAGTCATCTGAGACCTTCATTAGCCAGAGGCCTTCTGTGTTAGCCTGTACTTCAGAGAAGTAGATATCAAACAGGAGAGGTCCCAGGATGGAACCCTGTGGTACTCCACTTGTCACTGCTTTGAGGTCAGATTTGGAGTCAGCAACTTTTACAGTGTGGGTTCTGTCAATGAGCCAGTTGGCAACCCATCTTGTGACGTAGGGATTTATACCAAGTTTAGTGAGTTTAGCTATAATTTCAGAATGGGGGATGGTGTTGAAAGCCTTGGCGAGGTCAAGATAGGCTGTGTGAACCACCTTACCCTCATCTACAGCTTTGGTGACTGCCTCAAAGAAGTTGATCAGGTTCAGGAGGCATGATCTGCCTTTCACAAACCTGAACTGGGTGGGATCCAGAGTTTGGAGGTTACCAATGTCTTTGTTTACGAGTTCCATGATGATACGTTCCATGGCCTTGCAGACCAGGCTCGTCAGGCTAATAGGTCGATAGTTCCTGGGATCAGTGGTGGCTCCCCCTGTGTGGAGTGGGATAACTGTTGCTGTGTGCAATTCAGTGGGCACAAAGCCTGATGTGAGGCTATTATTGAACATGGTGCTTAAGTGGGGAGCCAGTTCGTTCTGAAGTTTGTATAAAATGCAGCCTGGGATGTTGTCCAGTCCCATGGATGCTGTGTTTTTGGATTTTGAGAGTGCAGCTTTTACCTGCATAGTTGTGATTACAGGGACTCTGCATTCTTCTTGTATAGATATGGGCCCTTTAGGGGGTGAGAGGGGGGTAAAGTTAGCACTGAACCTATCTGCCAGGATGTTGGCAATATCAGTTGGTTCTGTAATTTTCTTGCCTTTTTGCTGTAACTCAGAGCAGATCTGGGTGTTGCCATTGAGATTCTTGACATAGCTATAGAATCCTTTGTGGTTGTCCTTGGAATTAGTGGCAATTTTGTTTTCATAGCTAGCTTTGGAGGATTTTATAAGGGATCTCATCTTCTTACTGAGGCTGACCAGGGAGCTCCTCCACTCATGGGATTTTACTCTCTTTTGCAACAGTTTCTTCCTTCTGTTGTAAAGTTTGTTTATGGCAGGGGACCACCAGACTGGCTTCCTTTTTTGGAGGATAGCATCTTGGTTCTGTTTGGGATAGCATGATCCATGCACTCGTGTAAGTGCTTATAGAGTGCATTTGTATAGGTTTCAGCAGTTGTAACTGTATTATCCATAAGCATGGATGTCATGAAGTTCACCACTTCTATCTTAAGAAGCATGAAGTTGGCTTTGGAGAATTTTTTTACTGTAGTTTCCTTAATGGGGGGGGGGCAGGATGTGGATATCAAGGGTGATTAGCCTATGGTCGGATCGGACCAACGAGGAGTTGACGTCAGGTGTGGAACACCGGTCACTCATGCTGGTAATGACTAGGTCTAGGATATTGTTGCCCCTGGTGGGGATGTGGATAAATTGATCCAGGGCATTGGAGTTTATGAATTCCAGAAAGCGTTGAGCTAAGGAGTTGGTACACGAGTAGTTTTCCCAGTTAATGGTGGAGTAGTTGAAGTTGCCCATTATTAGGGTGTTTGGTTGAACCCTAATATTTTCCATTACATCAAGAAAAGAGGAGTGGGAATCCTGGGGCATGGTGGGGGTTCTGTAGCAAGCTGCAATTTGGATTGCAGTTTTGCCCGGAGTTAGTTGCACTTGGATAACCTCAGATGCATTCTGCTGAGCAACTAGCCTGGAGTTGTGAATATCCTTAATGAAAATGGACACACCTCCCCCTTTGGTGTTTCGGTCCAGGTTACGTGACCGAAAAGTGTGGTATGAGTTATAGCCTGGTAGTGCTGGGGTGCTCTTTGGAGCCTTGAACCAGGTTTTCAATTGAAAAAAAACAAATCTGTTAGGGGAAAAATATAAAAAATAAAAAAAATTACAATAAGCTGGTTGCATAAGTGTGCACACCCTTAAACTAACAAGCACCTTTTGATTTAATTACAGCATTCCGTCTTCTTGGGTACACACCTGCCATCTATTAAAGAGACTTTGATTAACCCCAAATAAAGTTCAGCTGTCCTAATAGGATTTTCCTGTCATTTACTCAGTTGCCTGTTACAGCAAAAGCCATGGCTTGCAGAGAGCTTATAAAGCATCAAAGGGATTTCATTGTTGAAAGGTATCAGTCAGGAGAAGGGTAAAAAAAAATTTCCACAGTATTGGATATACCATGGAAAACAATGAAGACAGTCATCAAAAAGTGGAGAAAATATGGGACAACAGTGACATTGAAAAAAGACTGGACGTCCCTCCAAAACTGATGAAGACAAGATGAAAAGTGGTCAGGGAGGCTGCCAAGAGACCTACAGCAACACTGAAGGAGCTGCAGGAATTTCTTCTGGCAAGTACTGGTTGTGTACTACATGTGACAGCAATCTCCCATATTCTCACTATATTTGGGCTATGGGGTAGGGTTGCAAGACAGAAGCTTTTTCTTACACAGAAAAACACCCAGGCCCAGCTAAAATTTGCAAAACAATACATCAAGTCACACAAAAGCATGTGGGAAAATGTATTATGGTCTGATGAGACCAAGGTTGAACTTTTTGGCCACAATTCCAAAAAATACTTTTGGCACAAAAACAACACTTCACATCACCAAAAGAACACCAACCCCATAGTGAAGCATGGTGGTGGCAGTATCATGCTTTGGTGCTGCTTTTCTTCAGATGGAATTGGGGCTTTAGTCAAGGTGGAGGGAATTATGAACAGTTCCAAATACCAGTCACTTTTGGTCCAAAACTTTCAGGAGTCTGCTAGAAATCTGAAAATGAAGAGGAATTTCACCTTTCAATATGACAGTGACCCCAAGCATACATCCAAATCAACAAAAGAATGGCTTCACCAGAAGAAAATTAAAGTTTTGTAATGGCCCAGCCAAAGCCCAGACTTAAATCCAATAGAAAATCTGTTTGGTGACCTGAAGAGGGCTGTGCACAATAGATGCCCTCACAATCTGACAGATTTGGAGAACTTTTACAAGGAAGAGTGGGCAAATATTGCCAAGTCAAGATGTGCCATGTTGATAGACTCCTACCCAAGAAGACTGAATGCTGTAATTAAATAAAAAGGTGCTTCAACAAAGTATTATTTTAAGGGTGTGCACACTTATGTAACCATCTTATTATATGTTTTTTATTTTTTATATTTTTCCCCTAACATGTTTGTTTGTTTTTCAATTGAATTGTACAGGTTATCGGACACATTAGAGATAGGAAAAGTTTTGAAATCATTTATTGCGGTTTCATTTTTTTATATCACAAAAACCTGGCATTTCAACAGGGGTATGTAAACTTTTTATATCCACTGTATATATAAATAAGAACTATGTATCCTAGATAAAATAGAAATCCCTTTGACTCTGCAATCTTAATATTTAAATGTAGAAGCCAGGAATTGGACACTTGCTATTCAGCTGTAGATTATTGATCACTAGTGTGTCTTAGTTAAGAATGTCATCATAGTAAACATATGTGTTGTGCTGCACAATCTCAACTCTGTTACTTTTAAACTGACAGAGTAATGGTCTTAGAGCATCTCTGTAACTGAGGTCATTTAAAACAAATCCATAATGTTCTGATTCCATAATCACTCAATAAGAAATAAAGTGTGTTTGTATTAAATCATACTTCATTCACTGTAAACAGCTTTTTGGATTTTATAAAGGTATTCCAGCATCACTAGAAACAGAAGATGCTTTATTGTTGACTGATTATGTTATTACACTGTGATGACAAAGGAAACTTTGCACATTGGGAGTCATACAGCAGTGCACAGTCTGTGCATAAGCGTGATCTACCTTGACTGGGGAACATTTTTTTATCAATAAAAGTAAATTCAAACTACATGTGGGACATACAGTAAAACTCCAGTTTATGGGGACTGCACACTGTGCTTCTGAATACAGTCGCCTGTCTACATTTCTTGGACATAAGAAAGACAAGACTTGGGCAAGATTATTTACAATATCAAATGGTAGCCTATCTGAATGGCTGCATTTCTATACATAATATATAGTCTGTTTCCAGTCATTTGTAAACTCAGCTTCCATTTCTTTAAGCTGACCCTCTGTAAAATATTTCCTTATTCTTTACATTCTTTTACAAGTTAACTCACATTATTTTCTGGTTTTATGATCTTAACCCTGAATAAGAATGCATGTGAAGAATAGATTCAATCTTAAAGCACATAGCTAGTAAAACTCGTATTGTATTGTGTCATATTGTACTGTAGCCACTGAATTCCTTGAAATATAACTAGCAGGCAGTTTATACTAATACTGGTGTCAAAAATAAATAATGACTGACTTCTGATTGGCTCCCAGGAAAGTTTGACTGAAGTAGGAATATGCCAGCCTATTGTATAGTGACCTGATGTCTGGTGCCTCCTCCTCAACACATCCAGTGGCTATAAGTTAAAATGAAAAAGACATGAATAAGTATGTAAAGATCAGTAGGGCATGCAGACATTCACTGATGTTTACATACACCTATATATTTAGCTATATACATATATATGTTTATATATACTTAAAACGTCATTAATGTTTACCTGTCAACTGAGAGGGTGGCAGTGACCTTAGTGTTACAGTGATTAAATAAAATTTTTCTGCTGACATGTTTGTGAACGGTATGGCCATGGCCAACACATGAGTAACTGTGCTAGCAGAATATTATATGTTACAGGTATTGTGGACCAATACGATATAATCTGCACCATAAACTGATTTTTAGTTTCTCCCAGCATGGTAAATTATGTACCAGGGAGCATTATTGTAATTAATGGCTTGTAAAGGCAAACAACTCTATACTTCTTGATAAAAATAGACCCTATAAAGCCAGCCATATGTAAGTGGCATATAAGCTATCTTTCCTTTTGTTAGATTGACTCTGTTGCTCCACTATTTCCAAATGACTAAACAACATTGATACATGAGTGCTATCAACCAAAAAAATATAACAATGTATAATGACTGATATAATCGGCGCTTTTTGTAAAAATATCCATTCTCATTTAACTGTCTTGTCCATTTGCTTTTTAAAATTATTCCACTGAAGTGTTTGCTTCAGTAATGACATCTTTCACTTTTCAAAAAGAAAAAAAAAATCTGTCAGAGTTGCTTTGCAACTGAACCTCTAACAACTCTATAAAAGAGCACAAAGCAGCATGCGTCCAGTTTTTGTATGCAGGACACAACACGCAGAAGTGCTGTCATTTGTTGTCCTAACTACTTGCATCGGAGACACTGACCTAACCTCAGAGCCACGGTACAAGTGTAGCTCAGGTAATATCTAATGTACTTTGAAGTGTTAAATGTCCCTAACTGCATCACATGACTTATACAACATGGATTCCCATTGATTATTACATAGTTATCTGACATCTGACCAGCCCACTACCACAAAACTATTGTCAGTACAAAAAAGATGTGCCATTCAAACTGCTGTGCACAGATGCAGAGATTCTTCTTTCACTATCTGTGTTGCTTATTTTATTTGTTATGGCTGCTGTATCTGATGAGTTTCTTCTGTTTCAGTACTTTTATTTACTTTATTTTATCTGATACTGAATGAAAATTTTTTTTTTGTTTGGTTGTTTTTTTTTTCGATATTCTGCAGGTAATTTGTTCTGCAAATTGCTTTCGTAAAGTTAGCTGTTTAATTTATTTTTGTGATGTAGTTCCTCTGAAAGAAGCTTGGAAAAAGGTGTACAGCCATTGACAGAAGTGCATGCCTGATACAGGTTTTGCACATTTCTTCTGCCGGTGTACTACTGCTGCCATGGCGAGTGTACTTGCCCTTTACCTTTCTCAGTACTTGCTTACTGATTTCCTTTACCCATGCATTCTGGCCTGCTGCCATAGCTGTTTGCATTTACAACACTTTAAACCATCAACAAACTCTTCTATGAGTCTATATGACTTTCCTCCTTCGTAGGTGTAGTGATGGCACAATGACTTATTTTTACATTTTATTTTATTATTTATTTTATTTTACATTTGTTGACTGGGATAGTCCGACTGGATATATGTCCATTTTCAGTGGAGGCCCAGGGAGAAAAGCTCCAAACTTCTTATTGTAACTTTTGTTAATGTCTGTTATATACTTCACAGATAAAGATTCTAGTTGTCTACTGATGTACTATGTTCTTCATCTGTAAATATGTTGTAAGTAATTGCTATGTAAATTGTTAATCGCCATGTAATCCAATGTAACTACTGTCTGTTTATTTTAACTGCGGAGCTTTTCTCCCCGGGCCTACGCTGAAAATGGATCTACGTCCAGTCGGACACTCCCAGTCAACAAATATAAATAAATAAATAAAACTTACAGACAGATAAAGACAAGCAAGTTACAGTATATGCACAAACATATTGTATTAACATACAAGTTATAGTCTCACATTTTAACCGTATGAAGAATACAGTTTATGTACAGAAATATATACAAATATGTTACAGTTTCTCTTATCAAACCTATAGGTGCAGCTTATATACAGAGTAACTGCAAAGATATTACAGTTTCTCTTTTCAAACCTTTTAGTGTAAGAGGTCAGTTGCTATGAATAAGAAATTGCAGGGATATCGAAGTAGATGAGGCTTTAGTCAGGGTTAGAGCAAGGACATAACCAGTGAGTTTTAAAATACTGGGTTAGATTTTTTTTGAACTGATTAATGGAGGGGTTCAGAGTAAGGTCAGATAGGAGTGAATTCCAGGTTTTGCCTACTGAATTTGCAAACAAAGATTCTCCAGATAGGTTGTTAGCTTTAACAGATTGAACCAAAAGTTTTGTAGTGGAACGAAGAGGCCTAGCATTTTTGTAGGGATGGAAAATGTTTTTAAGGAAGGACATTTTTTCTGGATGGTTAATAACCTTGAATGCTTCAGTAAGTTGATTAAATTGAATTAGCCTGGGGAGTTCTAGCCAACCTAAGAGGTGTAGGTTTTGACAATGGTGTGTCCTGTAGGGAGTTCCTGTGGCAAACCTGGCAATTTGATTGTAGTAGCTAGAAAGTTTGCTGAGATCAGTTTTGTTCAAGTTAGTGAGTATTGGTGAGGCATTGAGTAGAGCTGAAAGTAGATGGGTATGGGCAATGGCAGTCCTAACTAGAGGGGTGAGAAAAGGTTTGCTTTTGTATAGGGAGCCAAGTTTTTTATTAATGGTTTTAATTGTTTGGTTTACATGCATATTATATTTGAGGCTGTTGTCTATTATAACACCCAGGAGTTTGGCATACATATCTGGTGAGATTATGGTATCATTGTTAGATGTTATAGTAAACGAAGATTGATAGGATTTGCGAATAGGGGAGAAGAGCATTAGCTTTGTTTTATTAGGATTTAATATCAGCTGCTGATTAGAGATCCAGTTTTCCACTGTATTAAAGATTTTCTGGGTTAAACTAAGGAGATCTGTAGGGGTAGAGGCTGAGCAGATCAGGGGGGAGCCACCAGCATATTGTATACAGGTTGTGTCTGGGATTACAGTGTGCAGGTCATTAATAAAGAGGGAGAAAAGAAGGGGACCTAATATGGAGCCTTGAGGGAATCCAAGGGTAATGGGGAGAAGGGTGGAGAGTTTGTCCTGCCAAAGGACAGCCTGATGTTTTCCACTAAGATAAGATTGAAACCACTGTATAGCATGGTTGTTTAGGGATATTTTATTTAGGGTAAGTAAGAATAGATGGTGATTAACCATGTCAAAAACCTTGGAAAGATCGAGAAACAAGGCAGAAGATAGTTTGTTGTTGTTATGGTTGGAATTTATGACATTAGAAAAGGAGAGAAGGGCTGAGGTGGTACTGTGCTCTGGTCTAAATCCATACTGGGATTTGGCCAGAAGATTATTTTGAATAAGGTAGTGTAAGAGTTGTTTATGGATACACTTTTCCATAATTTTAGCCAGAGGGGAAAGGATAGCTATTAATCTATAGTTTGACAGTTCAATGGAACTGCCACCTTTATGGAGTGGTATGACATGGAATATTTTCCAGATAGAGGCATCAGTTATGGTTCTGTTTATCAAAATAGTGACAGGGTATGCTATCACATCAGCAGCTTTTTGCAGGTAGTCTGCAGGGAGGAGGTCAGCTGAAAGGGTGGTTGGTTTGAGATTTTTAATTAGGGCTCTAATGAGTGAAGTCGGAACTTTTTGGAAGTCAAAGGAAAGATTGTTACTAGGTTTAAGGGTTTCAGCATTAGGACAAGTGGGTTTAAGTTTGCTAGCAAGGGCCTGGATGGTTTCTGTGAAGAAACTGTTGAAGGTGTTGGCAATGGACTCTGGAGATTTTTGAGTAGGGGCCAAGGGGATTGGAGTAGTGGATTGCCCTGGTTGGAGGAGTTTGTTAATACCTGCCCAGAACTTCTGTGGCTTGCTGTGGTGTTTCTGCTGTAGGTGGCAGAAATAGTCTTTTTTGTCTAGTAATATGGATTTTATTGTATCATTCCTATATTGTCGAAATTTGAGTTGATCTTGTGGGGCTTTAGAGGTGCGCCAGGTGTTCCAGGCATTATTTCTTTACATAGTATATATATCTTCGTTATACCACTTCCAAATTGCCATTTAACAAATGACATCAGGAACCCTACTGCTTGTCACTGAATAGTTGATCAATGATTGAAAGGTTGAAGCTAAACGACTGCCAACATCGTGTCATAGTGGCTAGACTCTGAAAAGTGAGAAAGCGAGTGCTGTATTTCACTTACTTTCACACTCTGCTCAAAGCTTGTGTGTGTGTGTGTGTGTGTGTGTGTGTGTGTGTGTGTGTGTGTGTGTGTGTGTGTGTGTGTGTTTGTGTGTAGATATATATATATATATATATATATATATATATGTGTGTGTGTGTGTGTGTGTGTGTGTGTGTGTGTGTATATATATATATATATATATATATATATATATATATATATATATATATATATATATATGGGCCCCTATCAGATTATCGAAGTTCCAAAACTTTGAAAGTCATATGGTCAGGACCATATCATCGAAGTTTTGAAACTTCAAGCATTTTGAATAGCAATTGCTGTACAGAGAAGAATGGGAAATTTACCATTTTCTGCAATGTAGTGTGATCTTGGCATTGGTATATTTAATTAGTGGGGGGGGGGGGTTCCAAAACTTTGATCATATGGTCAGATGATTCACCACCATAACAGGAACAGGTAAGCAAAAACTGAGGGTAATGCTACTCAATGCTAGAAGTCTAAATTTCAAAATGCACTCACTCGAGGCACTCCTTAAAATGGAGAACATCGATATCTGTGCAGTGATTGAGACCTGGTTCAAGGCTCCAGAGAGCATCCCTGCACTACCAGGCTATAACTCATACCACACTTTTCGGCCATCTAACCTGGACCGAAACACCAAAGGTGGGGATGTGTCCATATTCTTTAAGGATATCCACACCTCCAGGCTAGTTGCTCAGCATAATGCATCCGAGGTCATCCAAGTGCAACTAACTCTTGGCAAAACTGCAATCCAAATTGTAGCTTGATACAGATCCCCCACCATGCCCCAGGATTCCCACTCCTCTTTTCTTGATGTACTGGAAAATATTAGGGTTCAACCAAACACCCTAATAATGGGCGACTTCAACTACCCCACCATTAACTGGGAAAACTACTCATGTACTAACTCCTTAGCACAACGCTTTCTGGAATTCATAAACTCCAATGTCCTAGATTAACTTATCCACACCCCCACCAGGGGCAACAATATCCTAGACCTAGTCATTACCAACATGAGTGACCGGTGTTCCACACCTGAAGTCAATTCCTCGTTGGTCTGATCCAACCATAAGTTAATCACCCTTGATATCCACATCCCACCCCCACCCCCCATTAAGGAAACCACAGTAAGAAATTTCTCCAAAGCCAACTTCATGCTTCTTAAGACAGAAGTAGTGAACTTCATGACACCCATGCAGATGGACAATACAGTTACAACTGCTGAATCCTACACAAATGCACTCTATAAGCACCTACATGAGTGCATGGTTTGTGCTATCCCAAACAGAACCAAGACGCTATCCTCCAAAAAAAGGAAGCCAATCTGGTTGTCCCCTGCCATAAACAAACTGTACAATAGAAGGAAGAAACTGTTGCAAAAGAGAGTAAAATCCCATAAGTGGAGGAGCTCCCTGGTCAGCCTAAGTAAGAAGCTGAGATCCCTTATAAGATCCTCCAAAGCTAACTACGAAAATAAAATTGCCACTAATTCCAAGGACATCCACAAAGCATTCTATAGCTATGTCAAGAATCTCAATGGCAACACCCAGATCTGCTCTGAGTTACAGCACAAAGGCATGAAAATTACAGAACCAACTGATATTGCCAACATCCTGGCAGATAGGTTCCATGCTAACTTTACCCCCCCCCCCTCACCCCCTAACGGGCCCATATCTATACAGGAAGAATGCAGAGTCCCTGTAATCACAACTACACAGGTGAAAGCTGCACTCTCTAAAGAAAAAAACACAGCATCCATGGGACTGGACAACATCCCAGGCTGCGTTTTACACAAACTTCAGAATGAACTGGCTCCCTACTTAAGCACCATGTTCAATAATAGCCTCACATCAGGCTTTGTGCCCACTGAATGGCGCACAGCAACAGTTATCCCACTCCACAAAGGAGGAGCCACCACAGATCCCGGGAACTATAGACCTATTAGCGTGATGAGCCTGGTCTGCAAAGCCATGGAACGTATCATCATGGAACTCATAAACAAAGACATTGGAAACCTCCAAACTCTGGATCCCACCCAGTTCAGGTTTGTGAAAGGCAGATCATGCCTCCTGAACCTGATCGACTTCTTTGAGGCAGTCACCAAAGCCGTAGATGAGGGTAAGGTGGTTCACACAGCCTATCTTGACCTCGCCAAGGCTTTCGACACCATCCCCCATTCTGGAATTATAGCTAAACTAAATAAACTAGGCATATATCCCTACGTCGCAAGATGGGTTGCCAACTGGCTCACTGACAGAACCCACACTGTAAAAGTTGCAGTCTCCAAATCTGACCTCAAACCAGTGACAAGTGGAGTACCACAGGGTTCCGTCCTGGGGCCGCTCCTGTTTGACATCTACTTCTCTGAAGTACAGGCTAATATAGAAGGCCACTGGCTAACGAAGTTCGCAGATGACTGCAAACTAGGAGCCATAGTCAAGTCCCCAAATGATGTGAACATCCTACAGAAGGGCCTCTCTGACACAGATGCCTGGTGCAGAGCCATGGCCTCAAGCTCAATGTCAAAAAGTGCAGTGTCTTCCCCTTTGGTAAAAACTCTGTACCCATGAACTACCACATAGGCAGCAAGCTACTTAACTCCGAATGCGTGATAAGAGACCTTGGGACCCAGGTGGACAGTAGTCTCTCCTTTGATAGTCACATCGCCACAGTAGTCAGGAAGTCCTTCTATGTGGCACACCTCATCATAAAAGGGTTCTCGTCCAGGAAAAAAGAGGTCATCGTTACCCTCTACTCATCACTCATTAGACCCATTAGAGAGTACAATGCTCCTTTTGGAATGTACCTCCCAAGACATCTGCAGCAACTGGAAAGGGCACAGAAGTACCTCACAAAGATGATTACTGGACTCAAACAAATGCCCTACACTGACCACCTCAAAAAACTCCAGCTTTACTCCATAGTATATCGCCTACTCAGAGGTGATCTCTGCCTAACATATAAAGCTATGTCAAACCCAGAGCTGTTGGACATACTACACCTAAAGAAATCCCAATCCTTCCAAGCTATATGCTCTATGGACCTAAACCTTGTCACCACAATAAACAGGACATGCTGGAGGGATAGATTCCTATCCCAGAGACTTCCCATACTCTGGAACAGGTTACCCATCTATGTCAAGCAAAGTTCTTCATTAGCACTCTTCAAGAAAAATCTTGATGAGTAGATGGGAAATAGGAAATACACCCTGGGGATCACTTCTGTGTCTCTGCTCGTCAGTGGCACAGGAAAATAACTTTCTTGGTGGTGTAAGCCAGGGAACCTTGTTGGCTAGGCTTGCATAGGCCCTTGGGCTGATAGCCTAGTACCTACCTATGAACCTATGAACCTATGGTCTCGACCATATGAATTTCGAAATTTCAGAACTATGGTAATCTGACATAGATCCATATCTATATGTGTGTGTGTGTGTGTGTGTGTGTGTGTGTGTGTGTGTGTGTGTGTGTGTGTGTGTGTGTGTGTGTATATATATATATATATATATATATATATATATATATATATATATATATATATATATATATATATATGACAGAAAATTGAACAAGTTCATCAGTAGTCATTATTAGTGAAGTAGAAAAAACATCTAACTGCAGTGATCACAAATGAAAATAAATGTGTTGCATCTACAATCACATAAAACAACTGAAAACTTAGCTTTTACGTGTGCCCCCATACCCCAAAAAATTAAATATACTAACTCCATGGTCACACAACCATGGAGAAAGGAAAATTCCTTAACTATGTTACTGTTGAACTGTTGTGTAATATATTGCAAATGTGTTCTTCTGCAAAAAAATTACCAAAGCATGCTGTGACCAAACCAATGGCAGCCCCATATATATATATATATATATATATATATATATATATATATATATATACACATATTGCTGTTCTGCCTAGTGACATCCCAGGGTTTTAGATGTTTTGCATTTGAGTAGCCATGTGTCATTTAAATTAGGAGTGATTATTCATAGTGGACCCAAAATTATCTTTGCTGTCCATTTACTCATACTTTACATACCAGTTCTACAGTAATTGCTTTCCCTGCAGCCTTCTTTATGGCATTCAATAATATTTGGCTTTGTATTTTAGAATACTGTTTTGTAAATTCCATTTCAAATAGAATTCAATAATTATTACAATTATTATTATTAAATATTAACAGTAGTATTACTACTAATTATTACTATTTTTACTAGCAGTACTAGTCGTAGCAGTACTAATGGTAGTACTGGTGGCAGTAGTAGTAGTAATAGCAGTAGAATTAGATGTAGCAATAAACCATTTTCGTATGAGCAGCTAGTAGCTTATTACTTTAAACCAATTCTGATTCCAGGTCTTTGATGTCTTATACATCTCACTGCTAAGATATTTGCATGGTTCAGATCTGAGCAATGAATGTTTTCTGTAGTTACAGATATTCACCTCTTATCTAATACCTAAAACATTTGTCTGAGATCCAAAATAAAAAATAATGTTAATGAATGGCATTACCTGTTTTTAAGGTTAAAACAATCAAAGATGACTTAGATCCATTCTTACTGAAGCTATAGCTTTTATTATTATTAGTATTATTATTATTCTTTAACTGACCCCATTTTAAAAGGATGAAACTGACAATTGGGAGTTCAATTACTATCATGTTAATTTAAGTAATTATTTAATGATCTGACATACTTCAGCTAACGGGTAAAAGACATGGCTTCAGTCCTTGCTTAGGTTACCCATCATAATGAGCCCCTGACCAGTAAATTCTCATATAGTGAAGTAGAAACCAGCTATACACAAGAAAATTACAAGGTAAAAGCTATTGTGGGGCATCCCTTCCATTTGTTGAGTGCAACTTTGATGACAAAAAAAAACTTGGTGAGTACAGTTCTGTAAAGTTCAATTCCCCAGTTATTCTTCCTTAGAAAAGTCATGGAAGTGTGGTTTCTTAGTTTGATTCTTCTCCTCTTCCACCTCCTTCTTCTCTTTCTCCTTCTTCTTTTCCTTCTCCTTATCCTTTTCCTCCTTCTCCCCCTCCATCTCCTTCCCATTCTCCTTTTTATCCTCATTCTCCTCCTTCTTCTCCTCCTTCTCCTCCTCCTTCCTATTCTCCTTATTCTTCTCCTCCTTCTCCAGTTCCTTCTCCTTTCCATTCTCCTTCTTCTTACCATCATTCTCCTCCTCCTTCTCCTTCCTATTCTCCTTCTTCTTATCCTCATTTTCCTCCTCCTTTTCCTTCATATTCTCCTTCTTCTTATCCTCATTCTTCTCCTCCTTCTCCTTCCCATTCTCCTTCTTCTTATCCTCATTCTCCTCCTCATTC
Source organism: Protopterus annectens (assembly GCF_019279795.1). NCBI lineage: Eukaryota > Metazoa > Chordata > Ceratodontiformes > Protopteridae > Protopterus > Protopterus annectens. The sequence goes on from NC_056734.1 coordinate 88,267,633, forward strand.
TCCTTCCTGTTCTACTTCTTCTTATCCACCTGCTCCTCCTCCTTCTCCTTCCCATTCTCCTTCTTCTTATTCTCATTCTCCTCCTCCTCCTTCTCCTTCCTATTCTCCTTCTTCTTATCCTCCTTCTCTTCCTCCTTCTCCTTCCTATTCTCTTTCCTCTTATCCTCCTTCTCCTCCTTCTTCTCCTTCCTATTCTCCTTCTTCTTATCCTCCTTTTCCTCCTCCTTCTCCTTCATATTCTCCTTCTTCTTCTCCTCCTCCTTCTCCTTTCTATTCTCCTCCTACTCCTCCTTCTCCTCCTCCTTCCCCTTCTCCTTTTTCTTATCCTCCTCCTTCCTATTCTCCTTCTTCTTATCCTCCTTCTCCTCCTCCTTCTCCTTCCCATTCTCCTTCTTCTTATTCTCATTCTCCTCCTCATTCTCCTTCCTATTCTCCTTCTTCTTATCGTCCTTCTAGTTCTTCTTCCTATTCTCCTGCTCCTTCTCCATCTTCTCCTCCATATTCTCCTTCTTCTTATCCTCCTTCTCCTTCTTCTTATCCTCATTTTCCGCCTCCTTCTCCTTCCTATTCTCCTTTCTTACCTCCTTCTCCTTCCTATTCTCCTTATTCTTATCCTCCTTCTCCTTCCCATTCTCCTTATTCTTATCCCCCTTCTCCTCCTCCATCTCCTTCCTATTCTCCATCTTCTTATCCTCCTTTTCCTCCTCCTTCACCTTCATATTCTCCTTATTCTTATCCTCCTTCTCCTTTCCATTCTCCTTCTTCTTATCCTGCTTCTCCTCCTCCTTCTCCTTCTTCTTATCCTCATTCCCCTTCTCCTCTTCAATGTAGTATTTCTTCTTGCAAAACCTGTTTATATGTAATTTTTCCTTGGGTTGATATCCTAATCAGTTATAACTAAGTGAGCTGGTTCCTCGCTGAGTTGTAACTCAAAAATTCATAGTAGAACCATCAGTAGCAGTGCAAATGAAGGTATCTAGATTTTGTAGGAAAAATAGGTCCGAAATTGTGATGGTCTTTCTCTGTCTTTTTCCACACCTGTCAATTCTCACAAATTATGAGGTATTTTATTAATTTTGGCTCACTAAAATTCTGCGGCATGAGAAATGACAATTTTCCACTCTTCAGAGTGACTTTAGAACCATAGATTTGTAGTAATATGTGATTATCTGTAATTTACAAGCTATTAAACAGTTAATGAATGCACTTGATATCATTGTGATTCAAACTTATAATATTAAGGTAAGTTGCCACACACCAAGTTGCTCATTTTGGTAAAAAAAATGGAAGGTGTGTGTGTGTGTGTGTGTGTGTGTGTGTGTGTGTGTGTGTGTGTGTGTGTGTGTGTGTGTGTGTGTGTGTGTGTGTGTGTGTGTGTGTGTGTGCATGCATCTCTAAATATGGACTTTTAAGTTATGAAATCATAACAAGAGAATAGTGAGAAAGCCAGGGCCATCATACTGCAGCCAAGCTAGATTTTGTAAGCCTTAATTCCCCACCCGCCAACATCCTAATCACGGTTAAGTAAGCTGGGTGGTCAATGAGTCATGCCCTGTGAAGATATGCTTACCCAGAACCTTGAAGCAATCCTGACCATTGGCCATTCCCCATTCCTTCCCTGATGAATGTTCTGACCCTTGACCTTCAGAAGAGCTCATGAGTGATTTGCCATGAACAGCATTTGTTTTCCTCCATTTTCCATCAGACACCTCAGCTGATTGATCCTTAGTCACCTGGGCAATAGTCAGGGTTTCAGTCCTCTGCTTTAACAAGCTGGCAGCCATGCAGGTGGTAAACCTAAAGGCTGATTTTCAAATAACTTTGAAACGGCTGCATTATCATTAAATGCTATATAAGCATTATATTGGGATTAAATAGGTACTTACGATAAATTGTAAAGATGGTGCTGCTTTTGATGTGGCTAATGTGATTAAAATTCCTTGGCTGGTGTAGAACAATTAGCTTAAATTTGATTTAGAATTAGTTCATGTCATGAAATGAACCAGTCAGTGGACTGGTAAGTTTCTTTTTCTTTTCTTAAGTTAAAAAAGTAATATTACTTTCTGAATCAATAGTTAGACACAGTACTTTAATTCTGTCTAAACATTTTTGTGCTAATTTTAAGTGTACATTAGCTCTCCAGCTCTCCAGACATAAACCGGTCACCAGATAGCAGCAGAATATATTACAGACTGGTAGGTTAATGAACACCACTTGCATAGTCACGTGGAGCTGGGCTGATCTGAATGTCATAATAGGTTAAATTTTCTTTGTCTACTAAAATAACTTTTTTTCACTATCTAAAAATCGTAGCCTTTCATTGTTTCAATCTTTGAAATAGATAATTCGGTAATTTTAAGCTTCAAGTTTTGTGTGCATACAACAATTATCCTTTTAGACTTTTGATAGATTATGTTTGCCTGGCATAATTTTCCATGAGATATGAGATAAGATAATAATTTTTACACATTTCTGAAAGGGACTGACAATTTACTTCAGATCTAATTTTAACTGTAGTTATTGTGTGACATCTATCGTAGTTAGACTTTTTATCGTATTTGTCTTTAGTTAATATACCTGTTATTCAGAAAAGTATTCCATATGCTCTCTAAGCTTCAGAAACAGGAATATTCACCACTGTTACCACTACACCTTATATATGGCTGGATAAGGCATATCTAATGTACTTATTCATAATCTGTTTAATGTTAAGTTTACCTGCTTCATTAATGCCAGCTGCTATGAAAGGATCCACATTTCTGTTTAGAAAAGGCTAGTTTTATCAAAGTCTGCTTCATACTAAGTAATCTAGTACCTGGAAGACATGCTTTATCTTAGCACTTACGTTTGCTACTCCCATAGCACTGCATCCCTGAAAATCAGCACTTCATGTGCTTGTTACAATTAAACTTCAAGTCATTGTTTTAGAAATAGGGATGATTAGAAATGACCTTACAACTCTGTAATATATGGGGAGGTCTTAAGGTCGAGAGTAATGTGTGGCTGCTCCTGCATCTCCTGCATTATGCTTCCTGAATTTACCAGTTAGAGCTATAGGCTAAATGTTTCTAATTAAAGGTAACCTCATAGAATATAAATAAATACAGGAAAATATCTATAATTTGATAACATTACATTAATTACAATATCTTTTCAGAAGAATTTGTGTATCTTAAGGTAAGTCAGTTTTGAAACTGCTGCCACTTTTACAGCATATTTTAAAGCATGATGCTAGCTTCCCAATATTTAAACAATGGTTGTATGGTCAAATTTACTACAATGGGTCATTTTGCATGGTATCTTTAGCTGTTTATAATGTTCATTACATAAAAACAAATGACTATAGTATGTCTTAATTCTGCCAAGAATTCTGCTGCTAGTGAATGACAACTTAATCTGCATTCTTGGATGGGAGTATCTGAATTTGTATATTGGCAAAAAAAATGAGAGTTTTCTGAATACCTAAGGTATACCTGCTCTAGTTACAGATGAGTGAGTGACAGATGACATTGTTATGTTTTAAAGTAGTAAGAGTGAGTGACCTGTTACCTGGCTTATGCAGCAAACCTTATAGGTGTCTCAAGCTCCCCTGCAATAGATTGCATCATATTGCCCAGGCAATTGTGGGAAGAGCAGTTAATTGTATTATTGTTATTATTATTATTATTATTATTATTATTATTATTATTATTAATTCTGCCATGAGAAGTACATACTGAGGCAAGTTGAGCAGTAAAATAGATGTATTCTGCACTGGTGTATCTCCCATTCTACAGCACAGAACTGCAGGTTACTATCCTTCGTCCAACAAATCCACATAAACAGAAAGCTTAAATCAGATTATTCCCATGCTTCAAAGTGAGTCAACAGCTAGGACCTCATGCTTCCAAGGTACACTTGAACCATACAGTAACCTTGAAATTTTCCAAGTTATCCTAGGTAAATGGAAACAAATAAATGCAGTATTCAGCTTTTTTCAAAAGTCAGCGATGACAGAATCAATTCAAGGCTCAAGCCTCAGAACAGCACAAGTTAAATGACCATGATTGTGCCGCACATTACATTCTCTTAACTTGTTCCATCCTTAAATATGATGTTCAGAGATCGTTGAAACATTTTACGACATCTCATCAGTATTTTCTATGCCAGTGGCAGGCCCACCCACCCACTTATGTATGTCATCCTTTAACTCGTCTGTCAGCCATTTAATCTTCTGTTATCTGCCTTGCTTTATAAAATGTTCTTAGGTTCATAGGAGCTTATTAAGCTATTGATATGTGAGGATCTTAAAAATCCTAGCTTTGCATTCCCTTAGTAGTTTTTATATATCATATTTTGTGTACGGGTAACCAAGAGATGGGCAGAACAAGGATATGTTGAGACATTTACTTGTTGCACCTATCCATGAGAGACACGGGTATTAAACCAGGGGTGAATTTGCAGTCTCCCATCCATTTGTACAAATTACATTTGAATAGGGTAAAATAAGAACTTCACTTCACATGATGTGGAAGATGGTTCCATAAAAGAGATATTCTCTATGATACATATCTATCCCTCCAACATGTTCTGTTTATGTCCCAAAGGAGCTTGAAATCCCATTAGCAGGTGTTCATGCTACCATTGCACTTGGGAATGTATAATAGGTCTGACAGGAAAGGGTCTGTTGAGGAGCTATATGGGAAGCAGAGGTCACCTCTTAGAAGCTTGTATGATACTTAGAAGAGTTGCAAGTCTTTGAGACTATCCACAAAGTTTTTGTGACTTAGACCCTTGATTGTTTTAGTTAGAAAACATTTTGGCCCCTCCAGTTCTAACAAGTGTTTTGACAGTCACTACTAAATTGGGCATTATATTCACTGATCAGCCTGATGAGAGCCGAGTACAGTGGAATGATTACATTCCTGGACTTGGACACAATACCTCTAGAAATAGGCCTTGCAATGAATCATCTGCTACAACAGTGACACAATGATTATGTGGCAGTTTATTGTTGGTATATGTTCAGACATCCCTGTCTAAGGGATCAACATAAAGGGGTGTTGTGTTTCAGATACTTATACAGAAAGTCATGCTTGCTGAAGGATAGAATTATACAATTCTTGACGTTTATTTTTAGTTCATGGTTTTGACACTAGCTATTTGTTTTGGAAAAGGTCATCTTTGAGGATATTGGTGCCCACTGGATAGCTTATGATGTCACCAAGTTTACACTCATCCTCAAGCTTGATCAGTCATAAACAGTTTGATTTCCTTAGAAGTAAATGTCAAAGAAAAGTGACCCAAGAAAGGAACCCTAGGGTACACAGCTAGTAATAGTCTTTTGGAGGAGGCAGAGCATCCACTATCATTTCCTGGTTTCTATTTGTGAGCCAGTTTGCTATCCAGTAAGTCACATAAGTAATAACATTTAGCTGGGAGAGTTTATCTTTAGTTCTTGAATGTGGGATGATGTCAAATACCTTTGCCAAGTCTAGATACATGGTTTGTACTTGCCCATTACTTCATTAATCTTACTGAAGAAGTCAACAAGATTAAGTAGACAGAATCTTTCCTTAATGCATTGAAGATGAATGGGTCAAGAGTTTGTAGTATAGCTATGTTCTTATTTATTAATTCCATAATGATCCTGTCCATAGCCTCACAGATGAGGCTTGTCAAACTTACGGATCTGTAATTACCTGGGTCCAATGATGCCTCACCTTTGTACAAGGGGAGGACTGCTGCTGTCCTCCATTCATCTGATGTGAAGCCAGATATTGAATAGCCTGTGTAAGGGGTCTGGCAAATTGTTTCAGAGTGATCAGCAGGCAGCCTTGCTTTTTTCATGCATCACTCCTAGAAACAAGCCAGTAAAATGCCTGAGTAATGAAACCAATGACCACAGACAGCTTTCCATCCCAGACAATGTAGTCTCAAATTCCATTGAAAGATAGTCTTCAACAATTGAAGAATTTATTGGAGTTCCTGTAAGATGGACTCATTTGATCTATTTTCTGTCAGGCTCACTCAGAGAACACTTCAAAATCCATGCAAGGAAAAAGATTCAGTCTTTGTTAAAGTTGATATTCTTCAAATTCTAGCTGTCTTCTGGATATAGTAAAATGGAGCAGAGCAGTATTGTCAAGATTCTAACTTTTATGGCTTTGGTCATAGCATAATGCTTCCATATTTGAACAAGCAGTCTAATAGCTGCTTTAGTTTCACCTATCCTGATCCAAATTACCTGTCATAATCCTGATTGACTTTAACCCTGAGATAATTGAGCACTCACTTTCTTAAGATATGTTCCATGGTGTAAAGGCTGCCCGCCTAGCCAGATAGAATTTTGCAGATAATTCTGTCATTTGTAAATATGAATGTAAACTACAGGCTTGTTGTATTAAATGTAAAGAAATAGTGTTTCATGTGGAAATGGAAAATATGTGACAACAGTGCACTCTACTGACCAAAGTAAAGCATGTGGTGACCCTTTGATATAGACAGTGGTGCCAAAGGGTCTAGATGAAGAAATTATTTTTATTGTTTTAACCAAGAGTTAAATTGCTAGATTTAAACATGCAAATGTATTTTTATTGCTCTGCTTCCTGACCAGCTGCAAGATAACAAAAGGAGATGTTAAGAACATAAATGCAGTTTCTGATAGCCTGGGAACCCAGGAAAGTGTGAAGAATGATGCAATGTGAATCAGAACTGCAATTTCAATTTAAACAGAGAACCAGAGATTATTAAGCATTTTTGTCTTGACCATCCAACTCAGCACTGTCTTGCTGTATAAGTAAGTTTATCTTAGATTTGTGTTTTCTCTTAGAAATAGCTAGAAACTAGAAAGATTAGACTGTGTTTTTCTGTGATGTCAGAACTGTACTATTGAATTATTGTAAGTATTTCTCTGTGATCTCTGAACTCTTGACTAGCACTGTGTAGTAAGAAGTATTGTCTTGTGTTTTATTATTTATTATTAAATATATTAAAACCTTTCAGCTGTGGCTGTTTTGTGTAGAGATAATTTAAGCTCTAGAGTACATTGCATATTTGCTGTGATTACTGTACCGTCACTCCAATAAGCCTTGACTGTTTTGTTATACTACTAATTGGATAATAATATTGCACAGTAATAATTGGACACCCTTTTAAGGGCTTTTGAGTAGCTGATAAATATTAGTGGGTGGTGGCAAGAGGTACTACCATATAGTCTGGGAAAAAGGGGCACAGCTGGAGAACCTGTGCCAGCCTTCCCCAGGAGTGTCTGTGTGGTTGTATAAACTCTTATCTCAAAGTGTGTGTGTGTCAGCTACATGGGCAGGGACATGAAGCACTGGTTGGACAGAGAGGGTGCTGGAGGTTTTAGCTTGCCCACTAGGCTGAGATCTGGACCCTATAGCTGTGCCAGTGGGGAGTCTTATTGGGGACCTGGAGAGCAAGGGAGTGACCAGCCCCGAACTGACTGTGATTTCTTTGTGCTCTTAAGGGAAATTGAACTGTACTGTGTGTATTTATTATCCTTTCCTCCTATATGAGACGCCCCTCACTGGTGTTAGTGGGGAGGATTGAGGCTCCTTGATTGCTGGGCCAGGGCACGGGCATCAAATATTAATTGTTTGGCAGTGGTGGGATATCTACATCACATATTAATTGGTGGCAAATACTAATTGGCTTGTAGTGGTGTGGGTAGAGTGAATTCCTGTAGCTTGTATACAGTGAGCTTTGAAGGTGTTTTGTATTCTAAATCAGCCACGCAGTGAATACTCAAGAGTTTAGATCACAATTGTGTTATTTCTTTTGTTAGCTTAGTTAGTCAGAGTGAGCAGGCAGCATGTCAGCAGAGGAGTATGGAAAGCTGACAAGGAGCCAGCTGGCTGAGATGTGCCAGGCTAGGGAAGTGGTGCATAGAAACCTGAATAAGGTAGACCTAATTGCAGCCTTGGTTACAGCTGCATCAGAAAACAGCAATTTGGAGGGCAATCAGACTGGCAGTGGAGATATAATAGCCTCGGAGAATGGACAGCTCAACCTTTCTGCAGAGGACTTAAAAATCCATCTGGAGCTAAAAAGACTTGAGGTGGAGGCCAGGCATGTGGAAATAGAAGCAACTGAGAGGCTGAGGTGTCTAGAGTATGAGGACAATGAGAGACTGCGACATTTGCAGGCTGAGGAGAATAAAAAACTGCTATGCCTAGATGCTGAGGAAAAGGAGAGGCAGAGGCAGCATGAGAAGGAGATGCTGACTCTTCGCTAGAGTCATGGTGGTAATGGGGAAGGGAGTAACTGGATCCCAGAAGCACAACAGGTCAGTAAATTTCTTCCGCAGTTTAAAGAGGGGGATAATTTTGATAGTTTCATTCATATGTTTGAGAGGATATGCAAACAGTATAGTGTTAACCAAAGATTCTGGGTACGGTTCCTTACCTCCTTACTCCATGGTAAAGCTGTAACTGTATTGCCTAAAATGTCTGACATTGCATGTTTTGATTATACTTCTGTAAAAAATTGTCTATTAGAACTTTTTAAGCTAACACCTGAAATGTATAGGAAAAAGTTTTGTGAGCATAGACGCAAGGCAGATGAAAGTGTGTGTGAATATATTGCTGAACTGAGCACTTATTTCCATAGGTGGGTGAGTGGATGTCAGGTCACCACTTTTTTGGCAGCACCTGGTGGATACAGGACCCCAAAGGCCTATTAGACAGGCCCTGTATAGAGTGCCTGAGTGAGTCAAACAGACTCTGAGGGAGGAGGTACAGGAGATGTTGGAACTAGTGGTGATTCAAGAGTCCAACAGTCCCTGGGCCTCCCCAGTGGTGCTGGTGCCAAAGAAGGATGGCAGCACCAGGTTCTGTGTGGACTACAGAAAATTAAATAGTCACACAGAGGCAGATGCTTACCCCATGCCTAGGACAAATGAGGCCCTAGAGCAGCTGGGTGGGGCTAAGTATCTTACAACTACTGATCTTGCCAAGGGTTACTGGCAGGTGCCCTTGACTCCCAGTGCTAGAGGGAAATCTGCTCCCCTCACAGACCTGACAAGGAAGAACAGGCCAGATAAGATAGTGTGGACCCCAGCATGAGAGCAGGCATTCCAGCTGCTTAAAGAAGCTTTGGCAGGACCCCCTGTGTTACCTAGTCCAGATTACAGCAAAGAATTTGTTCTGCAGGTGGATGCTTCGAACCATGGGATGGAGGCTGTACTTAACCAGATTTCTTCAGAGGGAGAAAAGCACCCAGTGGTTAATCTCAGTTGTAGGCTCCAACCCAGGGAGGAATGCTATGCAGCTGTAGAAAAGGAATGTCTAGCCATAGTGTGAGCACTGCAGAAACTTCAGCCATATCTGTATGGAAGGAAATTCACTGTTATGACAGATCATACCTCCATAACATGGTTAAACAGAGCCAGCCAGCAAAATGCCAAGTTGCTAAGATGGAGAATGGGGTTGCAAGCATATATGTCAGTGCAGCACCGCAGTGGGGTTAGAAATGCCAATGCAGATGGGCTCTCAAGACAGGGAATGGGGTAAGGTACACTCAGATAGACCTAACCCTCTCAAGCAATGTTTCTCAAGGGTCACTTGAAAAACTAGTTTGAGTTCTCCGGGGGGGGTGGGGGGGGGAGATGTGAGGGCTGCCAGTCTAGCCAAATAGAATTTTGCAGATAATTCTGTCATTTGTAAATATGAATGTAAACTACAGGCTTGTCTTAAATGTAAAGAAATAGTGTTACATGTGGAACTGGAAAAAAATGTGACAACAGTGCACTCTACTGACCAAAGTAAAGCATGTGGTGACCCTTTGGTGTAGACAGGGTCTAGATGAAGAAATTCTTTCTATTGTTTTAACCAAGAGATAAATTGCTAGATTTAAACATGCAAATGTATTTTTATTGCTCTGCTTCCTGACCAGCTGCAAGATAACAAAAGGAGATGTTAAGAATGTAAATGCAGTTTCTGTTAGCCTGGGAACATCGATTACATCCTACATGATTCTTGGGATTTTTTAAGTAGGATTAAAAGTGACTATTATAATGGGAATAACACTTTCGCTATTATTGATGTTGTAGACTTGTTCACTTTGATTCCCCATTATGAGGGGTTGACTTTTTTCTACGAGGCCCTCTCGGACGTATGTGACTTAAGTAATAACCTTCTAAATTTCGTTCTGGTCTCATGGACATTATTTTAAAAAATAATTTCTTCACATTTGAGGGTGAATTTTTTAAACAGACTAAAGGGGTGGCCATGGGTATTAGTTGTGCCCCCCTTTTTGCAAACTTAGTAATGTACAGTTGGGAAAAAGAACATATTTTTAATAGTAAATTCCCCGATCAATGGTGGACCTACCGCCGTTTCCTGGATGACATATTTATTTTGTGGAAGAAAGATGGGGAAATTATGGAATTTCTTGATTATACTAACAGAGTATTTAATTATTTTAAATTTACTAGTACTCTTAGTAAGGATTCTATTACTTATTTGGATGTAACTGTTGCTTTGGACAGGGACAAAAAAGGTTTCACATCCAGAGTATACAGGAAGCCAACTTTCTCGAATGACTATTTGGAATATAACAGTAGTCACCCAGGTTACACAAAGCGAAATATGTAAAAGGGCAGATGGTAAGGCTTGCCAGAATGTGTTCCAGTCAAGAGATTTGTAAGAGGGAAATGGCTACCTTGGTAAACCTCTTTATAGAAAGAGGCTACCCGACACAAATGATACCCCATATGTGAGGAAGTTATGAATGAATGGGGAAAAAGATTTAAACATTTATTAGGAACAACAACTGAACCTATAGGGAACCCTGAGGTCCAAAACAGGGACATAAATTACAGTCAAGCATTGGTTTTAACATTTGGTGAGCTGAGTAAGGAAATTAAACAGATAGTGAGAAGCAATTGGGTCATGTTTATAAGTACGGAAGACCTTATGGATTTTATAGGTAAAGAACCTGTGTTTGTATTTAAAACTAATTATAATTTAAAATTTTTATTGGAGCACCTTATTCATTCAAGTGGTCTACCAAGAGGGACCAGGAACTGTGGATCATGTGCCTACTGTCCATACATTATGGGTATTGACTACATATAAATAGGGTCCCCTAGGAGGAAAGTTACACTGAAAAGGGGCTCTTGTGGATCTAAGGGGTTAGTGTATGTGGCAGTTTGTCAGAACTGTCAACAGTTCTATGTAGGCAAAACTGTAAGGGCTCTCCGTAGGAGGATATATGAATATCTCTATGCTATTAGACATGAAGATGAGAACAATGCCCTATATAGGCACTTGAAGGGAAACGTACTATGTAAAACTTTTCACTTTGGGATTTTAGAAATTGTAGGAAGTGACTTGAGGGGAGGGAATTGGAAGAACAGACTTGAGAGGGAAGAGTTAATGTGGCAGTTTAGACTAAATTCCACCCACCTCCCTGGTATAAATGAGGCATGTAGTATCATGCCAGTATTGAAGTACAAGGCATTAAAGCTTTAGAAGACATTTTTATCAAAAAAAATTTTTAAATAAGACATTTAATATATAAAATGTGAATCATAGTTTTGTAATATTGTATTATTGCATATTTAAATATTTGGAAGTGTTCTTATATATTTTTTATGTCATTAATAAGATGGTTCTGAATTAATTTTAAAGCATTTTTAACTTTTGCCCTTACAACGGTTTCCTTACATTTTGGCACTTAATTGACAATCAACTTTAACTGTTCACCAGGGACTATTTAAGTATGGTATTGATATATTTTAATTTGTTCTGAAGAAGTCTTGGGTTACAAGACGAAAGCGCTCTTGACTACTGGTTTGGATTATTGTAATAAATCAACTTTTTATCTACTTTGGAGGTTGCTGTGACACTTTTTTCCTACTATTTCCACAGGAATTGCTTTGTCTGTTCATTGGTTGACTTTTGGCAAGTTCTTACCTATTTTTTTGTTCTTCGTGTACACTCAGATAGACCTAACCCTCTCAAGCAGCTTTTCTCAAGGGTCACTTGAAAAACTAACTTGAGTTCTCCGGGGGGGGGGTGAAGGCTGCCAGCCTAGCCAAATAGAATTTTGCAGATAATTCTGTCATTTATAAATATAAATGTAAACTACAGGCTTGTTGTCTTGAATGTAAACAAATAGTGTTACATGTGGAACTGGAAAAAAATGTGATAACAGTGCACTCTACTGACCAAAGTAAAGCATGTGGTGACCCTTTGATGTAGACAATGGTGCCAAAGGGTCTAGATGAAGAAATTCTTTCTATTGTTTTAACCAAGAGTTAAATTACTAGATTTAAACATGCAAATGTATTTTTATTGCTCTGCTTCCTGACCAGCTGCAAGATAACAAAAGGAGATCTTAAGAATGTAAATGCAGTCTCTGTTAGCCTGGGAACCCAAGGAAGTGTGAAGAATGATGTAATGTGTAGCCTGGGAATCCCATGAAAGTGTGAAGAATGATATAATGTGAATCAGAACTGCAATTTCAATTTAAACAGAGAGAAACAGAGATTATTAAGCATTTTTGTCTTGACCATCCAACTCAGCACTATCTTGCTCTATAAGTAAGTTTCTTAGATTTGTGTTTTCTCTTTTTCTAGAAACTAGAAAGATTAGACTAAGTGTTTTTCTGTAATGTCAGAACTGTACTACTGAATTATAAGTATTTCTCTGTGATCTCTGAACTCTTGACTAGCACTGTGTAGTAAGATGTATTGTCTTGTGTTTTTATTATTTATTACTAAATATTTTAAAACCTTTCAACTGTGGCTGTTTTGTGTAGAGATAATTTAAGCTCTAGAGTACATTGCATATTTATATTGATTACTGTACCAAGTCACTCCAATAAGCCTTGACTGTTTAGTTATACTACCAATTGGATAATAATATTGCACAGTAATAATTGGACACCCTTTTAAGGGCCTTTGAGTAGCTGATAAATATTAGTGGGTGGTGGCAAGTGGTACCACCATATAGTCTGGGAAAATGGGGCACAGCTGGAGAACCTGTGCCAGCCTTCCCAAGAGTGTCTATGTAGTTGTATAAAGTCTTATCTCAAAGTGCGTGTGTGTGTGTGTGTGTGTGTGTGTGTGTGTGTGTGTGTGTGTGTGTGTGTGTGTGTGTGTGTGTGTGTGTGTGTCAGCTACTTGGGCAGGGACATGAAGCACTGGTTGGGCAGAGAGGTTTCTGGATGTTTTAGCTTGCCCTCTAGGCTGAGATCTGGACCCTATAGCTGTGCCAGTGGGCTGTCTTATTGGGGACCTGGAGAGGAAGGAAGTGACCAGCCCCAGACTGACTGTGATCTCTGTGTGCTCTTAAGGGAAATTGCACTTTACTGTGTGTATTTGTTATCCTTTCCTCCTATATGAGACACCCCTCACTGGTGTTAGTGGTGAGGACTGAGGCTCCTTGATTGCTGGGCCAGGGCACAGGCGTCACACATGGCAAATATGCAACAAAAAGCTTCTTGTTGAGAAATGATCGTGAGTTTCATTTGGTAGTGTTTTCTCTTGACATCTCAAGCCCCTTAGCTTGCAGCTCTTGCTGTTCCTCTGATGACATATTATTGAGGACAGTACCAACAGTATAATTCAGGTTGTTAATAGTTCAACCATTTATTCAAAAACAGTACAAGACATTTCATCCAACAGTATAATTCAGGTTGTTAATGTTTCAATCAGTTATTCAAAAACAGTACAAGACATTTCATCCAAGAGTTCTTCAATGCATCTTCATTGTATGGATCGAAGCAAACAGATAAAATCAGTAAGCCTTGTCAAATTGCTTGAAAAACATCTGATGGAACATTCTCTACTCTGATGGTGCTCATTGGTTTATATAAACATTTCTGATAATCCTAATGATATTACTGCTTGCACCCTTTCATCTTACCATGTCCCAGAACTTTCAGTGATTCAACAAGTTGAAAATGTTTCTTATGGTCAATGAATGCCATATATATATATATATATATATATATATATATATATATATATATTCACTTTATAACCTCGAAATACTGAAATGTCGAATTTCAGTATCGAGACTATAAAGTCTAAAAGTGAAAACATCGAACAGTCAAAACAACGAATTGGAAATAACCGAAGCCCAAATAAACGAAATCACTCGTCAAACCCTCACTGCAATATGACATCAAAATATCGAAAACTGCAAAAACACCTTTAATTCACTCAAAAGAATATTATAAATGAACAGTCCATATGCAACATGTACATCCGTACATTGCATAAAGAAAAATTCCAACTGTAGATTACATTTTAAAATAATTTCCACGTATATACTCCTTCTTCGTAAATACAAACAATCCGGAATATAGGACGTATATCATAGTCCATAATACTCATTATAACATATCAAACCATACATCTCTACTACCAAAGTATATTGGTTAAACAAAACTAATAAATACCAAAATCCAGAGCAAAGGAGAAAAGCGAACCAGTTCAACTGTAGCTCACTGCCAAATTTATTCAAAATAAAAGACGAAAAACATATGAGATCAAGCGCTTTCGCCTGGATCAGTACCAGGCTTTTTCAAGATGAGTTTGCACTCACAAAAACACAGATTTATATACTACAAGTAATAATATCACATGATCAAATGTGTTAACAGCTTAGTTGATAGGCAAATAAATTAATAGGCAAATACATTGTTAATTGGTAACCTAGTGCAAACAGAACCACTGAGCCATGCTCTTAAAAAATTGTAAGCCATGCAGTGATAAAAACACTTCTGTAGAACAATAAAATGTTAAAAAACATTAAGAAACATTGATAAACATTAAAAAACATTGACATTAATGCATCATTAATCAATCCTAAAAATCTTTTTTTTAAAATCTATGTTAAAGTGGGTAAATGAATAAATAGAACCTATAAAATCACAGTGTGTGTGTTCAATACACTTTATGCAAAAAATGCCTACAAAAAGTGATGAAATTTATTAGTTGATAAATAAATAAAACTATCTGTTGTATAAAATGGACTCAGCCATAAAAACTGTAGTTTTATAAATTATAATTTTATAATTTATAATATAGCCCTTCTTAATTTAAGGACACTAGCAATGCTGACACTGTCATTCAGGCCTGGGGGTTTTGTGGCATTCAGTTTAAGTTGCCACAACAGCTCCTTATACTCAAGCCGGGCCTCCCAGTCCCCTCCTCTACTGTCCTGCAGAACTTGCTCTAAAACCATAAATCTCAACTGCATATTAGGACATGTGCCAAGATGTTTGTAGAAAGCATTAGTGTCCTACTTTTTAGAAATTTCATATAAATGCTCATAAATCCTTCTTCTAAGCAAAAGCGCTTGATCTCATATGTTTTTCGTCTTTTATTTTGAATACATTTGGCAGTGAGCTACAGTTGAACTGGTTCGCTTTTCTCCTTTGCTCTGGATTTTGGTATTTATTGATTTGGAGTTTTTTTTGGTTTCTTTGGTTCTTGTTTGATCCATGGCTGAAGGGGTTGATCGATCCAGCTTTTCGGATACACCGTTACTTCTAAGGGACGAAGCAGAAGATGCACCAGTCACTCGGGGTGAATTCAAGCAGGTGCTGTCCCTTTTAACGCAATTAACTAATGCATTAAGCACTAAGTCCACTGGGCTCGAGGTTTTGTTACCGGGTAATCAAGAGAACAGACCTGGTTTAAACACAGCAGCAACATCGGTGACTGGTTTCAAAGTTCCTCTCTTAGCGGAAGTTCCTGGTGGGATTCCATTGGGTAGCACCGATCCACAGGAGCAACAAGCTAGAACTCAAGGCGTAAGCAACACCAGAAATGGCAACGTAAAGAAAGATTTTAATTTTGTTATATGGACTGAGAAACAATTCCTCTTTAAACAAGGTAACTTTGTTAACAGTAGTAATTCTGATAATTGTGCTGAGCGTAATTTTAAAACTTTAAATGATAAGTTATATGCATACAAAAGTACGCAATTGGAGATTGATTACTTAAAGGAATGTCTGCGAGTGCAGCGTGTCCCTAAAGGGCTACGCTGCTACAAATTCCCCAACAACGCTGTGGCCGGTTCTCGTCTTTACCATAATTTAGTAAAAATCTTCGATAAAGCAGGGCTGGAAATGATAGAATGCATGGTTAAAGACTATGAAGAAAAGGCTGGTACTCTGCTTCAAGAAGTGACAGTGCTTAACGATTCCGTTGTAAAGAGTAAAAACTTCTTGTCTGTTAAAAGGGAGTATGATAATGTCTTTAATGAGGTGGACCAATTTTGTATCAAGATAGTGAATCGTAAAATTAGGAAACTTGAGCGTGATCTTGTGGAATACAGGGAAGGTACTGCCTACCCATTGTTGGGTAGGAATAGGCAAGACGCAAGGCAAAACACTGATGCGAATAATGAGGTAAATTTTAATGATAATGACTCTGTTCCAGCCCCAGATTTGCCTAGGAGGAGTGAAAGACTTGCCCAAAAGAACAATCAAGATGGTCCTTCGGATTTTTATTATCCCCAGGGCAGGGCAGGGGGGAGACGGACTATGTACCAACCACAGGGCTGGAACAGAACACGGAGATAAGGGGTATGAATTGTACAATTATTTGTACCCCTTCCAACCATTTATCTGAAACTGTTCATGGTGAATGTGTGGTAGTGAGAAAGGGTAATTTTTGTATCTACAATTTTACTGATGTTAAAGTGACTAATGATTTTTTTGAACTCTTCACCAGAGGTTTTCAGTTTGTACCCAAACGCAATGTTGATTTAACTTGTGTCTTGGTGGACCTAAAAATGTTTACCAGACGTTTGAATCTTGCTTTGTATTTTAAAGATCAAACCCAGATTGTGGAGGGGCTATCTAGACCTAGTACTTTTAATCCACCTTTGAATCCATTTCTAAATGTTTTTGAGGAATTGGTAGAAGCTGATTTAAGAAATCATTGCACTAATAGGGCACACACTTCATACTCCAACTTGAACCAGGATTTAAGCCAGTTAATAGACAGGTTCAGAGAAGAAGACATCAGGGTGATGAAGCCGTACAAGGGTGGTGGCACTGTTTTAATGTACAACATGGTATATGATACATTCATTTACAACATGCTACAGGATACCGAACGATATGAATTAATTTCCAGAAATGAGTTGAATTTAGCACACTCCAAAATTAGTTTTCTGCTTACGGATCATTTGTTACAGGGAGCCATTAATGAGAAGTTGTTCAATTACCTCTATGTTAAGAACCCAAGAATCCCGGTGATATTTGGGATTCCTAAGACCCACAAAGGCTTAGCTCCACTAAATTTTACACCTATTGTTGCAGGAGCCAGTGGTATAACTGAACCACTGGGCAAATTCATTGATTTCACCATTAACGAATTTGCATTTTCACTGGACCATGTGTGCAAGGACTCGTGGGAATTTTTGAAAGGTATCCAGAAAGAATTATTTAAGCCTGACCTGCTAATGGTCACTATTGACATAGTGGAGTTATTTCCCAGCATTCCCCACAATTTAGGTTTGGAATGGTTTAATGACACATTAGCGGCTATGTCGAACCTGGATGGCAATACCATTGGATTATTGGTGGAATTTATGGAAATTATATTAGAAAATAATTTCATCTATTTCAGTGGCGAGTTTTTTAAGCAGAAAAAGGGTGTAGCAATGGGGACTGCTTGTGCCTCCAGCTATGCCAATATTGTTTTGCACCATTGAGAGAGTGAATTTCTTTTCTCCACACATTGGGTCAGGTTCATTAGTCATTACAAAAGATACCTGGATGACATATGTTTGCTCTGGAATGGTACTTTGGACCAATTTCTCGATTTTATGGATTATATTAACTCCACCACCTTTTTCTTGAAATTCACCTACAATGTAAGTCATGAATCCCTGAATTATTTGGACATTACTCTTTCCAAGGACATTTACAATGGTATTTTCCAGTCCAAAGTTTATAGAAAAGAGTCCTTTTCGAACTCCGATTTACACTTTGACAGTGGTCATCCTTTTTATCAGAAAAAAGGCATAGTCAAAGGACAGTTAATACGTGCCTCAAGAATGTGTAGTATGGGTGAATTTTTTCTAGAAGAGGTGGATCTATTAAAGCAGCTATTTGGAGAAAGAGGGTACCTGGCACTTTTGGTTGATTTAGCCAAGGAGGTCATTGCGGGTAGGGACGATGTATATTCCCCTTGTTGGGGAAAGGGACAACACAGAATATTGGTTCAAAATCTTTGGGGAAGTTTGATTCTCACAATAGCTTTGTGTACACTTTTTCAGAGGATTCTTCCCAGGTAGAACAGTCAATTTTAAGATTTTGGCCTATTCTGAAACAGCATGAAGAGCTCAAGCAAATAATCAATGAGCGTCCCTCTTTTGTTAGAAGGAAGGACAGGAATCTCAAAGGGTTATTTGAAGGGAAACCTAGAGTAGGTGGTAAGCGAATTTGCCCCAAACCTGGGACCTACAGTTGTGGAGCATGCAAGCAGTGCACCTATGTGGTAAACGATAGTGTATTATTCATCCCATCAAGAAGATTTAAATTTAGGGCTGAATATTACTATAACTGTGGGGTGAAGGGTGTTGTGTATTTGGGTTTTTGTATACAATGCTGTAGTTTCTATGTGGGTAAAACCGAGAGAACCCTTAGAAGAAGGATTTACGAGCATTTATATGAAATTTCTAAAAAGAAGGACACTAATGCTTTCTACAAACATCTTGGCACATGTCCTAATATGCAGTTGAGATTTATAGTTTTAGAGCAAGTTCTGCAGGACAGTAGAAGAGGGGACTGGGAGGCTCAGCTTGAGTATAAGGAGCTGTTGTGGCAACTTAAACTGAATGCCACAAAACCCCCAGGCCTGAATGACAGTGTCAGCATTGCTAGTGTCCTTAAATTAAGAAGGGCTACATTATAAATTATAAAATTATAATTTATAAAACTACAGTTTTTATGGCTGAGTCCATTTTATACAACAGATAGTTTTATTTATTTATCAACTAATAAATTTCATCACTTTTTGTAGGCATTTTTTGCATAAAGTGTATTGAACACATACACTGTGATTTTATAGGTTCTATTTATTCATTTACCCACTTTAACATAGATTTTTAAAAAAAGATTTTTAGGATTGATTAATGATGCATTAATGTTTTTCAATGTTTTTTAATGTTTATCAATGTTTCTTAATGCTTTTTAACATTTTATTGTTCTACAGAAGTGTTTTTATCACTGCATGGCTTACAATTTTTTAAGAGCATGGCTCAGTGGTTCTGTTTGCACTAGGTTACCAATTAACAATGTATTTGCCTATTAATTTATTTGCCTATCAACTAAGCTGTTAACACATTTGATCATGTGATATTATTACTTGTAGTATATAAATCTGTGTTTTTGTGAGTGCAAACTCATCTTGAAAAAGCCTGGTACTGATCCAGATGAAAGCGCTTGATCTCATATGTTTTTCGTCTTTTATTTTGAATAAATTTGGCAGTGAGCTACAGATGAACTGGTTCGCTTTTCTCCTTTGCTCTGGATTTTGGTATTTATTTGTTTGGAGTTTTTTTTTGGTTTCTTCAGTTAAACAAAACTCATATCTCATTCTGAATTAAAGTTGTAGCATTTCAACGGCACTCGTCACAAGTAATGCAAGGCTGTCTAAACATCCTGTAGACGTACGATATTAAGGTAAAGGGACATTAACATGATATGTAGCACATATATTCTTCTGCTTACATCTTCAACAGTCGTGCAATTGACATTAGGAATTGTATTGGAGAGTACGAATCCCTATTTTTCAGCACATTCTCAAACTGAGTATGGCGCTGTACAACATTACATCTTTTAGGAGAAGGCGGAGCTCCGCAAGTCATTCTAATGCGAAGTTCCTCAACTCTATCCTGTTCTCTGGCTAATACAGTCATAAGTACATTCAAATCACAGGCTCGATGACCCAGTAGTGCCTTTAGTCTATGATGCCAAGCTTCCACGCTATTCTGCGTACAAGGCAAAAATAGTGTATTTAATTCATTGACATTCCAAAACAACACTGGAAATAATGGTGGGAAACGAGAAAATCCTGTACTTCTAGTGCAAAACTTCCGTAACTTGCCTAAAACGTACCAATCTGAAAAGTACTGCAATAACGATTTCCCTTCTACAGGAAAGATTTCTTTAACGTCCATGAAACATGACAGCACATCACTTTCGGGTACAAATGCTAATGCAACTAAACACTTAACATGCAATTGGAAACTCATATCAGTATTATACAAATGTGAGAGACCCAACTGTTGCACCTTCCTCCAAATATTCTGCCCAAAGTGAAACAGGCATCCCTTGGACACTACACCTTGCAGATTCAAATTCACGCTTCGTTTTGCAGTGACTTCAAAGTCACTTAAAATGTACTTATGGTTTAAGACGAAGCCTTCCTTATCTAGCAGATTTAGAACACACTGCCACATAAAGTTATAAGATTTTAATGTCTTTTTCGTCATTAAGCAGAACACTAAAGGAACACTTTTATGAAAGCCACTATAGTGTACCAGACCATGGATACTATATAACAGACGGCACATAATACACTTATAGAAATATGTGCCATCTACTAGCCAAATCGTAGCAGTGCTTAAATCACACAAGTTTTGATGTGTACTAAAAACAACAACAGTTGCATCAGTACTGTTATCACACATTTTTGTACTTATGAAAGGGCCACTCTTCGTTGGATAATCACAAATCTTCATATCATTTATACCATAGATTTTATCTCTTCTAACATTCTTTCTACGAAGTCTACCTGCATGCTGAAGTAGAGCTTTACGTGTTGGTAGACTTGGTGTTATATTAGCAGAAGTTGACGCTAATACATCGTCAACAACAATACAGGGGTTATCACGAGACACTTTAGAATGTATTCTTATTTCATCACATACCCTATACTTTTCTGTCTCACTCGGATCACCTCCATGTGAGTGTTGCACCATTTTCACCAACTTCTCTCCATCCGGAACACTTAAAGTGATGGCTGTACCTTTGCACTTCATGTATTGTTTCCATTTGCAGCACCAGTACGACTTTTCTTGTACTACTTTCTCCCGATGCATGACAAAACCATCCAACATAAGAACACACCTGCCCTTTTGTGAACTAATAGAGTGATAGATGGCTCCTAAAGTACCTGGAGCGTTTTCAAACTTATTATACATTGCATCCATTGCGTTTGTTTGCTAGAACACACTAAAATCGGCGTTCGATATTTCAATGACTGAGACAACGTTCGATATTTCAAAATTTGCGTTTTTTTTACGCAACATTTTAAAGGTTCGACTTTATAGTCTCGAGATACTGAAATTTGACATTTCAGTATTTCGAGGTTATAAAGTGAATCCATATATATACATATATACATCAGTTGACTGTACACCCACACCTTTTCATAATAATAATAACAATAGTACTAATAATAACAATAATAATTAATACAAAGGCTGAGCACTTGCTGTTTAGTGCCATTTCATTTTATGAAGTCCTTCTGCTCTTCCAACTTCTGCCATTCAGCAGCAGATACAAAGTGGATAAAAATGATTTGTAAAAGGCTGGTCACTGTGACTGTCCATTGATATGCAAAATCTGATCCTTCAGTTTTTTCAACATCTGATCCTTCAGTTTTTTCAGGATCAGTATGAAGACAGAAAGGACCTAGTCTGCTGGTCATTGTCAAATTCAAGATCTTATTCCATAGTTTGAAAAAGAACTTAACTGCACCATCATACCAACCTTAATCAGCTCAGAAGGAAGGTATCCATGCCTTTCAGTTAGAAAGATTCATGAACTTTCTGTGATCTAATTTCATTCAAACCTTCACAACTCCTATCACTGTCATCATCATCATCATCATCATCATGCAGTTCAGCTGTATAATTTCTTTTTCAATGTGAAAAGATGTCATTCAGGTTACTTAATAATCTTCCCTTGCATTTTTTGTATTTATCTGCATTGGCATAAAACCAAAGTATAGCTGTCTGCCAAAATCATATATCATTCAAGAACTGTTGTTCACTAGTCCTGTGCACTGTTTATTTGCCTATTTATTTGTTTAGTGTTTGTTGACCAGGTTGGTTCACTGGTATGAAAAGCCTTTAAAGGTATAACCCAGGCCAAGAGGCAGCAAAAAAAAAAATAAATTGTTAAAATATTTAATCATAAGATCAATGGCAATGACAGAAAATAGAATATGTACAACAAATACATTTTAAAAAGCAATCCATATGAACATAATGACATTTTATACTGTGCAAGAAAGATGAAATTGCATATACAAACAAGTTCCTAAAAGGTATGAACAGCTAGTTCTTATTCTACTATGTATATCTAGGTAACATATTTATCAGTTTAAAGCTCATTAGTTATTTCACAGGAGTGGAAGTCCAGCCATGCAGGGATGTGTCTCTGCACTGGGGTTTGCAGTTCAGAAACATTGTCCCAGTTTCTACTTGCACTCTCTGGTGACTGATGCTTATCTATTATCAGATTGTTCTTATTTCTGTTAGCTCTGGAACCTCTTTTTTAGCGTTCACCCTGCTTTAAAACTTGGATGTCCCTGTCCTCCATGATTGCCTTGAAATCTCTCCCCTCCACTTGGCTAGGGAAGAGGATAGATATATTTTGTTTGAGTAGTAGTTGTGTGTTTGAAGTGTATACATGGTGTAGGGTTAGAGTTCGTTTACAAAAATACAGTAGTGCATGATGTCTTGAAATCCATGAATAACTGTATAGAACTCTGACCTCTGTGTAAAGGAATATGCTTTAAAGTTCTAGGTCTCTTAATGCACATGTCATCTAAGACTAAAGAACACCAATGGGTGAATGACTGATACTAAAAATATTGACTGGGTAATGGCTGTAGCAGTAATTATAGTACTGATAGCACTGTTAAAAATAACATTGCAGTGAATAATTGTAAATGTAAGAAGTAAATCATGGCTTGTTTAAAACAATAGGAGAAAACTAATATTTAACATTAAAAAGCCATACAATATTACATTTTTACTTGAAAGACAATGAATATTTGAACACACAGAAACCAAACATGCGTATAGTTGTGGCTTTTTCCACCAGTGTCATTTCATTAACAATGGGCATTATACAGTAGTACCAGAATATGATATAATTGGTTTGTACAAATAACTTTGTCCAATGCAGTACTGCTTTTAGTAAAATGTGATAGTGCTGAGGCGTTTGATGTATGCAAATCTGTAAGAAAACAAAAACAAAGAAATCACAAGCATCGTTATGCCTTTGAAAGAAGCAAAATGAAAATGCCTTAAAGACGTTGTTTGCTATGCACACATTTCAGAAAATCTGAGATGTGATGTTGTCCTATCTCATTTTCATTCTTTACTGATGGGTTCTGACCCGATCCTCAGTTCCAACTCAGCCATTTACAAAAGCTCGAGGTCTCCCAACAGGCACGATGCTCTAGGGAATTCCTCAGATCACATTTGCTGCTAAACGGATCAGGTATTTCTTCAACTGGCTTTGGCTAAGTTTATTTTTGAACCATTTATTATACCTATTAAACTTGTTTTTTTCTTTCTGTAATACTTTTTGTGCTATTATCTTCGTAGTTCTTTGACTTTATTAGTCACAGTGTTAGACTGTCTCTGTTGTTTGCTGTTTCTTTTTCTACGGCCGTTGTTTTATCTCAAGGCCTACAGTTCTATCCCTATCCTGGCTTATCCATGTTAGTTGTTCAGTTAATCATGACTTAATTGTGTGTGTGTGGATTATTTACGAATCAGGAATGTAGCGAGTCAGCTCGTTTAACTTAGAGAGTGGCTCAGCCCATTTACATTAGAGGGCTCGTGCTACTAGAGCTGCCAAGTGTGCTGTGTGCTTAATTGTTTTGATTAATCTTTAGCTTATAAGGTTTTTTCTTATATTAAAAACTTTCTGTTTGTAATATCATTGCATGTGCTGGTTATCTACTGTCCAGAAAAAGAGTTTGAACCCCTTTCCCCGAGTCAGCTCGTTTAACTTAGAGAGTGGCTCAGCCCATTTAAGTTAGAGGGCCTTTTTTCCTGTGTGGTGTACCTTTTGTACTGTAAAAAAAAAAAAAAGTTAAAAGTTGTTTGTTGTTCTTTGTTCCTATCTCTATAGTTAGTTTAAGAGAGAGAGTCATTGCTCTAAAATATTACAAGTGTCGTTAAGCTGTGTTATATTTCTTGGTTAAATATATCTAAGCAATTAAAAGACACTAAACCCTCTGGGTTTAAGAAATATTCTAACTGCTCCCAGAAAATATCTTTGACAGATAGCCATACTGAATGTGTGTGCTGCATTGGAGCAGTATACTTGCAAGAGTCCTGCTCTATATGCCACTAATTTAGTTTAAGGGGTCTCCTTGAAAGAAATAAATAAGCTGATATTAAGAGGGTTGTTAAAGAGTTCCTTTTTGGAAGCCTTCAGAGAAGGTCAGTTTGCATCAAAACAAGCCTCTTCCCCTCCTTCTATATCAGGGAAATCAAGTTAAAGATCTTCATTCTCTTCAGATCAATCTGGATCTTCAAATAAAATTTTGAAAATGTCTTCATCAGACCTGAAGTCTGTCAGGCCCAAAAAAACATCTACTTTGGATCTTTCTGTTTCCAAACCAATGGTATTACAGCTTCAGAGCTGGTCCCCTGTCCTGGAGCCGGTTTCTCCAACTTTAAGGTCACCAGTTTTACAAAGGTCAAGATCTCTTGCCTCCTCATTTTGGTCCTCTGGGAGTTTGTCAGAAGATGCTGTGGATTGTGTGGTGTGGAGGCTTTTGAGTACACCAGCGCTGGCCAGATTACTGCTGGAACTGACCCAGAGGGTTTCGGAGCCGAGTGGACCTCCCCCATCATTATTGATTCCTCCTCCAGCCCACCTAGGGGCCTAGAAGCCAGAATGCATGGATCTGATCATAGTGGAACCATTAGAGCTGAGACCTACTCCAGGATCTGTGGCACCAACTTCTGGTCTGACTTCCTTGGAGCCATATGAGCTTGAGGAGTCTAGGAGCTGATGCTGTCTGTTTGGGTCCAGGCAAGACAGTTGGACTGGACAGTTGTCGGATCTGAACTTGCCTCTTGGGGCCTTGGCACAGGTGAGCTCGGTTCCTACATCAGCCTCGGAGCCAACCCCTTTGCTGCCAGGGAAAGCTTCTAGTTCATCAGAACTGGGAGCTTTCTCAGATCATGGGTGGGGGGCTTTCAAGGTGATGAGGAGAGTGCTATCCCCACAGACAGCCCCACTCTCAGATGCAGTCATTCCTCCTCCAAAGGCACTGGTGTCCATCACAGCACAACTGATTCCACACAGACATGGAGGCTCAAGGCCTCAGTATGCCCCAGTGGGTGAACCCCTCTCTTCTGAAACATCTCTAGAATGCCCTTTTGAAGAGGTCCCTCACAAGAGATTATGCAAGAGGAAGCATCTGGACTCCCCAGAGGAGTCAGTCACATCTGACACAGACCTCAGTGAGTCAGAAGGGTCCCCATGGTCACCCTCTGAGGATGTCTCCTTTGCAGACATTCTAAAAATTCTTAAGCAGAGAGGCAGCTGGAAGCCCATCAACCCTTCTGATGAGGAGTCTGTCTACCTGAAGGCCTTTGTGTCTCACACTTCTGCCACTTGGGTGTCTCCAACTTTTGATGAACTTATAGAATTAGTTTGTCGAAAGGAGTGGGAGTCTCCAGAGTCCATGGAGCCTGTTCCCCAGAGGCCAAATAAATTCATCACATCCCCAAGGATAAAACCTTCCTAACAAATGTGTCCCAGTAAATGCTATGGTGTTGGCGATGGCCACCAAGAAGGAATTGTTAGACACATTATCTTCTGTCCATCCTCCGAACAAAGAGTCATGGACGATGGACAGATACATAAAGTATATGTTTTCTTTGGCAACCTTTATGCTGAGGTCCCTATATTATCTTACACACTTTACAAGGTTGCAAAGAGATCTCGTAAAGGAGCTAGAAGATACTCTACAATATTCAGTAGCTACGGGGGTATCAGATAAAGTGTCCTCCCAGCTCCCCACCTTGAATTCAGTAGTAAACTCATCCATGAGGCTTATTTCCTATGCAGCTGATGTAGTGAGTAGCGATGCGGGTTCAGGAATTTCCCTTAAGAGACATTCCTGGATGCACTTGTGTAACTTTGCAGAACCCTTTAAGTGTTCTTTTGTTAATGCTCCCTTCAGTGGCTCGTCCTTGTTTGGGCCTAAGGTCACAGACACACTAACCAGGTGTGAACAGGAAGGGAAAACTCTGTCTGCCATCAGAGTCCATTTTTCCTTACCTTCTAGACCTTATCCTAAAGGTCAAAAGGGAGGAAAGATGTGGTTTTGAAAATCCCAGAGAGTTTTTCAAGACACAAGTGGTGAGTCTTCCCCCTTGGGCAGAGATGGAAGCAATAATAGAAGATGCTGGCAATGCAGCACAGGGGGTCTGCAGAACCAGGGCAACAGAGAATCCTTCTTTCATAAGCCCTTTCAGTGCTCCTGAAAGGAGGCCCATCTGTCACTCCCTGGAGGCAGTTGGGGGTCACACATCCTTGTACCCAGATGCCTGGCTAGAAATAACAAAAGACAAATGGGTAGAAAGCATCAAATCCAGAGGTTACTACATACCCTTTCCCCTTCCTACCCCATGCATGAAAAATTTTCTGGATATTCCACCCAGCCACAGGAAACAAACAACCCTAGAAATACAGAAGTTGCTAGAAAAAAGAGCCATCCAACTGGTCCCCGCAGACCAAATAGGATCCGGGACTTACTCTAGGTTCCTTTTAGTTCCAAAGAAAACAGGGGACTGGAGACCCATACTGGATCTCAGCAGACTGAACAAATCTGTAACAAAGACAAAATTCTGGATGCATACTACCACATTAAAAATAGACAGGGCATCCAGGAGTCATATACGCTTTTGTCTGGAAGCCAGTCATTACCAGTTTTGAGCTCTGCTGTTTGGTCTCACTACAGCTCCCAGAGTGTTCACCAAATGTATGGCAGTAGTTACAGCTCACCTGAGACATCTGGGATTCCGAGTGTTTCCATATCTAGATGACTGGCACCTAACCGCCACCCAAAATGATAAATGTAGACCAGAACAAAAAACAAAAACAGGAGCTGCCAATGTGTCTTCTCCACAGGCCAAAGGTTTATTATAAAACAATAAACTATAAAATTAACATAGTCAGTAAAACACATAAGCGCTTTTGTCCCACTGTTAAATTAAATGGAACTTCATCAGATCCATGTAGATCTGATGAAGTTCCATTTAATTTAACAGTGGGATGAAAGCACACAAGTGTTTTATTGACTATTTTAATTTTAAAGTTTATTGTTTTATAATAAACCTTTGGCCTGTGGAAAGACACATTGGCAGCTCCTGTTTTTGGTTTTCTTAACCGCCACCATCAAGCATCTACTAACAGAAGCAAGAGACACCACCCTGATAATCTGGTCCCATTTAGGGATCACAATAAACTATGAAAAATCTGCCTTATTGCCATCTCAATATTTTGTTTTTATAGGCGCAGATCTAGTTACTACAAAAATTATGGTAAAGCTACCCCCAGAAAGAGTACAAGCCTTGCGGCTTCTGGTCTCAGTCCTATTTTTCAAAAGGAAGATTTAACCAAGGACAGTTTCAAGAGTACTAGGCATCATGGCAGCACTGATAAACGTAATTCCATTAGAGCTGCTACACATGAGAATCTTACAGTGGCTGCTGTTCTCTCAGTGGTCCATGCAGGAACTTCCAATGTCATATCAGATCATATTAACAGATTCTTGCAGGAGAGGCCTCCGTTGGTGGCTACCCTCCAATCAAGTGACCTTAGGTCGACCCTTTGTTCTCCCACAACTGTTAGCCACAGTGACCACAGATGCTTCCCAGATAGGGTGGGGGGGATTATAAGGGAAGGACAGTCCAAGGCATTTGGAAGGATCACAAGGCTCACTTGCACATCAACGTCTTAGAGATGAGAGCGGTGCTTCTTGCATTGCAGGCAATCCAAGATTCTCTTCCGAAAGGAACAATTGCTATCCAAATGGACAACATGTCAGTTGTATGGTATATAAACAAACAAGGAGGAACCAGATCTTGCCCCTTTTGTCAAGAGGCACTAAGAGTATGGCAGTGGGCAACCTCCTTCCAATGGTTTCTGGTAGCAATGCACATTCCTGGGAAATCCAACATGATAGCAAACTCAGCAGGGCAATTCTGATGCCTCACGAGTGGCCCCTGAAGCAAGACATAGCAGAAATGATTTTCCAAAAATTGGGCCAACCTTGCTGTGACTTTTTTGCCACATCCATGAACACCAAATGCAGCAGCTACTTTGCCCTAATCCCCCCTCTGGTGGAGTCCCCAAGGGATGCACTCATACGCGATTGGCCCTCGGGTTTACTTTACACCTTTCCCCCTTTTCTGTTGATACCCAAAGTTCTTCATAAAGCCAGTGCATTGGAAAAACCTTAATACTTCTCACCTCATACTGGCCTCATTAAATCTGGTTGTCCTTCTTGTGGCCTCATCTTCAAGAGGAGCCCTGGATTCTGGACCCAGTTCCGTATCTTATGACACCCATCAGGAAGGTTCCATCTATCTCTGCAAACCCTCAAGTTGACAGCATGGCTGCTCTGATTCCAAACATAGCCAGGCTACCTGACCTTTCACCTTCAGTAAAACATATCTTGATTTCTTCTCACAAAGCTTATACGAGAAGATTATATCTTATCAAATGGAAAAGATTTTCCTCTTAGGGTTTGGAAAATAATCTTGACCCTTTCTCTGCACCTTTACACTCCATTCTGGAATTTTTAGTGAAGCTTTTGCAGGAAAGGGCAGCTGTAGCTACTATCTGAGTCCAACTAGCCACAATCTCAAATTTTCATCTTGGAAAAGGAGGTCTGAATATTATGTCCCACAGACTTTGCAAAGCTTTCTTGAGAGGTACCAACCTGTTAAAAACACCCATTAAACCACCTATACCTCCATGTAACCTAAATTTTGTTTTATCCCACATAATCCTTTCCCCTTTGAGCCTGCATCATCCTGTATCCTAAAGTTTTTAACCTGGTAAACAATGTTCTTAGTAGCAATCACTTCAGCTAGGTGAGTTATGGAGCTACAAGCATTGTCCATCAAACCTCCCTATATGCTATTCCATAAGGGCAGTCTCACATCGTACAAACCCGTCCTTTCTACCAAAGGTATGCTCAGAATCAAGCTTAAACTAATCCATAGACTTACCATTTTTCCCCAAATATAGCAATAAGGCAGAATATATGTTATACCACCTGAATGTTCACAGACAATTACGTTTCTACTTACACAGAAGAAAGGACTTTAGAAAGACTGACCAACTTTTTGTATCCTTTTCAGACTGCAAGAAAGGTGCTCCAGTAGCTAAATCTACTACATCCAGATGGTTGTCAGATTGCATTACGTTAACCTACCACTCTGTAAAAAAAAAAAAAACCTCCAGGCAAAATAAGAGCTCGTTCTAGTAGGGCTATTTCTACATCTTCTGCTTTTCGTGCAAAACTGCCAACTGATACTATCTGTGCTGCAGCAACATGGGCAAGACTGCATACCTTTATCACTCATTACAAAGTGGATTTGGCCTCCAGGGACAGGGCCTCCTTTGGCTCCATGGTTCTGAAGAATGTTCTCCCGTGAGCCACCCAAGAAAGATGGTGCTAGGGACATTGTCCCATCAGTAAAGAATGAAGGCGAGACAGGAAGACATCACATAAAGAAGTTATGTATTCACCATAACATTCCATTTGAGTTGTCCATCTCACCTTCCTTTTTATGTCCCACCCTCCTGCCCCAGCCTTTGGCTCCTGGAGGATTGAGAGATTACTATTTGGCATCTATTATTTTCTGACCTTCTTCTTGGTTGTGGTTGATAATTAAAAACCTTTTTTATAAGCGCTATTTTTAGTATACCAGCAAACAAGATCTGGGGAATTCCATAGAGCATCATGGGATAGGGTGTAAGCCACGAGTAAGTTGGGAGACTTTGAGCTTTTGTAAACAGCCGCATCAGAACTGAGGATTGGTTCTGAACCCATCAGTAAAAATGAAGGTGAGATGGACAACTCACATGGTACGTTATGGTGAGTACATAACTTCTTCTTTTCATAATGGATGGTGTAGAGTTGGATCTTAGATGTGGACATTTTGGTTCTTTAGTAGAAAAAAAGATAGAGTGGTAATTTAAATTTAAAGTAAATGCCTTGGTTTATTCAGGCATTAAAGGCACTGTATGTATTTAAAGTTTGTAGAAATTGAAATTTCAACAAAAGTGAACTGTACTATCAAATGAGTGTTTTTTCCTAAAGTTATACTGTGGCTGCATTTATTATTATTATTTTTTTTGTATAAATGTTCTAATTTCAGTCTGTGTTTTTAAAATCCTATATGTCACTAGAGCTATCCCAATGTACAGATACAGTGCTACACAACAGATTCACATTACTGAACATTATATATGGCACTTAAGCTACAGAATGTGCAGATGCCATGTAACTCAACAGATGCACTTTAATGAGTATCATGCATGGCATTAGAATTAACACAATATAGACTGATGCACCCATATCAGATTTATATCAGAAATACATGAAAATTCACTTCAAATACATGCATGCATATTTTGGGGATCACAATAATACATTATATATGTCATGCTTTTAGTCAAATCCTTATCATCACCGTCAACCCCCATTTATACATTGGGTTGGAGTGTTATGTCAACTGTTGCCACCTCTCTCCATTTGGAGCCACTCATTTTCTTTGGCAGTCATGCCCGACTATCATGGATCTTCTCATTGCCACTATCCTTACATCTCTTGGATGACTCTCCCTTTCCTCTTGTCTTCTTAATGTCTTGTCTAAATCTGATTTACCAAATCATGTTCTGCTTTCCTGCACATGTGACTGGACCACTGTAATCTGTCTTCCTTGACTTTCTCTGCACCTAGGGATTCTTTGACTTCTCCTCTGATGTCCTTATTTCCTCATCTGTCCAACTGTGTGCATTCTACTACTCATCTCAAACACTTCAATTCCATCACCTCAAGCTTCCTTAGCTGCTGTGCCTTGATTGTCCGGGTTTGCATGTCTGACAGTCCCTACTCCAGTCCAGTAATCAAGGAGCACCAATCCACACCACTAACACCGGTGAGGGACAGCCACGAGGAACACAAATAGATACACTCAGTGTTTTCAGATGCAGCTCTCTACACCAAGCACAATTTCAATTAAGTGTACACAGGGAGCACACCCCAGATCTGGGGTTAGACTCTCTCTCTCTCTGTCCCTTTCTCTTGCCCTACAGGACTCCTGACCACTTTGGAGCTCTGTGCCCCTGTTCCAAGTAGCTGACATACACACTTGGATATTTGATTTTTGCACACAGACACACACACACACACACACACACACACACACACACACACACACACACACACACACCTGGGAAAGGCTTGCAGAGATTTACCAGCTCTGCCCCCTCTGCCCAGACTATAAGATAATTACGCTGCCACCAGTCAGCTACTCTAAGGCTCTTGCAAGGGTACCCAGTTATACTGAGTAAAATTAATACTAATACAAACAGTAGTATTTGACTAATGCAGCAATGCTTTCAGGAGTGAGCACAGTGTCACTAAAAAAAGCATAAGTTCTCTTAAAATGTTAAAAATATTCTCTAAAAGACCAGCCACATTGAATGGTATAGAAGTATTTAATAATAAATAATAAAATATAAAACATGAGAATACAGAATATCTAGTTACAATAAATACCAAAGTTTCAGTCACAGGAGATATAAAAATAACACAGTTGTATATACTCACACAGATGCAGTAAAACAATACTTAACTAATTCTCACTATATTTTCCTGAATTTCTGAAGAATTACTGTTGTAGTTAAGTTACTTATTACAGCAAGGCAAGATGATGAGTGCTGAGTTGCTTACTACAAGACAAGATGAAGTGTGAGGTTGTGTGAGATATCTGCGAGAGATCTTTCCTGTCAGGTTCTGAAAAGCAAAGTGCTACAGTGAGAGTTCCCTCATATATCTCTCACTAATATCTAAAGAATCATTTCACTGCTGGTTATAGAATGACATCACATCTGGTCACCTCACTCTGTACAATACACACTAAAAGCTTTGCTAAGATTTGTTGCAGCATCTGAAAGCTATAAAAGAATTTCAAAAACTTCCACCATTCCAGAATAGCAATTAGTTCACACCTAAGGACAATACAGTAAGATTCTTAGTCATGATTTTCCCAGACATTTTTGTCTCTGGCTGCAATCAGACCTGTAAGATACATTTTTTATGGCCTAAACCAACCCATTTAATTTTCAACCTATTTTTCAAAATTAGCTCGATTGAAATTAACCTCTTCCCTTGTGGAATTATCTGTTAAAACATATGCATGTAATCAGTTATAATACTGTCTGACATACATGTATATCTTTTTTCTTTCCAGCAAGACCCACTGTTGATGCATTTTTAACACACGCATCTGTACAAATCAATGTGATAGTTAAATAATATAAAATTCTTTACAAAAACTCCAGCTAGCTATGCTAGCATATTTTACAGATGCACTGCACTACTATTCCTGGCACGGATGGCACTACATCACAGCATGCCTAAAGAAGCATTGGTCACACTGCTGTTTTGTAGACTGTACTTTTCAGCTTCTTTGGCATTCTTCTGTCACACACAAACCCTGACACATGTTAGTTTGTTGTAGCACTTCTGATTCTAGCTTTGACTTCTTCATTCAGACTTTTTCTCCTGTACCACACTTCCCACATACTTGCTGTTAACTTCTTCCAATGTCTTTCCTTCTAGCTCTGTTTTTAGCTTCTTCTGATTTCTCCCAGTTATCTCCACAGTCTTATTTGTACTTCATTTCATCCAAAGTGGCTTTAGTTTTGCATTCCAGTCCCTCTCATTTGCTGAAGTCCCTGTTCAGAGTCTTGTTATAGAACCACATCATCTGTATACCACAGCTTTGTTGATCTGTCTGCTGATGCAGTCCATCACCAGTGTGAATATGAGTGAGCTAACAGTTGAACACTAATGCACACCCACTTGCACATGAACCTTCTTTGTGAGTCTGAACTCTGTTTTTAGTTGTCATTCACTTATTTTGCATAGCTTGCACTATTTCTACCAATGTTTCTGGGAATTTGAACAATCAGTTGGCTGCATAATGAGCTTTCTTGGGACCTTGTCATATGTTTTCTGCAAGTTTAGGAATGAACAATAAATCCTCATTGTTACTTCATTAGTTAATATTGTACATTATTATTTATGGTGACAAAGTTATCATATTATTTGTCTTTACCACTATTTTATAAATATTTTGCATTATTATGGTTGCAATGATATTATTTGTATATATTGATTCCTGTGTTTTGTAATTTTATGTGGCACATTTCTCCTCAGACTTCCTATATAAATGTGATTTGCCCAGTAGGACATATCTAGTCAACAAATAGTAAATAAAGAAACAAAGTAACCACTGTATAATTTCAGTATTTATAGTTGTGATGTTCGCCAGCTAACATTGCTGTTCTCACTGCTTAGCTGCATTTCTGTTCTCACCTGGGGTGCTATCTTTGTTCAGTCTGCATGCCTGCAATTGGTCTGTATAGGTGTTTGGCAGGTGTTTTTGCTTCCTTCCACAACTCAAGGGATACTGCAGTCCTCCAGCTGAATTTCTCAAAGGTGTGTGTGTGTGTGTGTGTGTGTGTGTGTGTGTGTGTGTGTGTGTGTGTGTGTGTGTGTGTGTGTGTGTGTGTGTGTGTGTGTGTGTGTGTGTGTGGGTGTGTGCTTCTGTGTGTTTACAGGCATTTTTGTGACAGTGTGTGTGTGTGTGTGTGTGTGTGTGTGTGTGTGTGTGTGTGTGTGTGTGTGCTTCTGCATGTCTTCAGACCAAGGAATGTCCTATCCAAGATTGCTTTTCCTGCTTTGTTCTGAGAATTTAAAGATAGACTCCAGTTCCCCATGACCTTAAATTGCATAAAAGTGGATAATCCAAGAAAGAACAAAGGAATTAAATTTACCATGTACACTGCATTAATTTATTTCAGTACAGTTTACTTGTTATCCTAGCTCTCCAGCTAGTCTTCATGGACAGATTGTTACTAAATAGGATGGTATAGTTTAGCCATCACCTTTTTTTCTTATTGGCATACTTCATTAAATGTCTACGTCAGAAACATTCTGAAATGTTATAGATTCAATCACTATAATTTAATTGGTATACTAGTCAAGGCTCTAATTCTTACCCTCAGTACTTATTCTCTGTAGTTAGTAGAATTTAATCAACTTGTACAAAGGATGCTCCTGGTCAGTACAAAGGATTGAATTATTTCTTAATCACAGCCTTCCCTTCCATAAATCCAGTCTATATAACATGGACTGGTATTGAGGAAATTTGACATTTTTGTACCTTGTTTCCTGTCATGCAAGAGATCTAGATTAATAACTATTTAGATATCAGATTGAAGTTGGTTTGCATATGTATTCTTATGTGTATACTAGGCTAATGACCACTGGGGCCTTTATAAGCCTAGCTAAATAGCCAAAATGTATGCTGTAAGTTTATATGCTCACTTCTGTAAGAATATCCAGGCTTCCCAAATGTATCTTGCAAGTTTGTGCCTTAGAGGTTATTTTAACTGGTGTATGTAAGTTTGGGTAAGTTTACACCCTGCCTCTGTCCATTAGATACATAGGTGCTGTTCCTGGGGGTATATTTACAATTTACAATCCACTGGTCCAAGTTTCTCTTCAGTGGAGTTTCGGTAAGAGCTATGCTTCACATGCCTGTTCTGGAAAGGGAGAGAATTCTCTGAGTCACACACCTGTCCCTCCAACATATCCTATTTATTGTGTAAGCAAAGTTTAAATCCTTAGAGCGAGTAATTCTGATGCTGTTTATTTTGCAGGCATGCAGAAGGTATGTCAGAGTGGGATCCAAGTATGCCTTGTATGCCATCTGTAAGAAACATGAGTATAGAGATAGTACTTTGAAGCAATCTGCACAGAGCATTATTGCTTACATCCTATATCCGCATGAAGAGCATCTGTGGACATTCTAGCTGTTGCATGTGTCTGGTCAGGTACATACAGAAAGGGGACTTTGTACTCAATAATGGGCCTGATAATGGTCAAATTCAGTGGAACTATGACTTTGTTGAACTGAAATGCCACGCCATTGCTTATAAGTTGAGTGACAGAATGATTTCCATGTTAAATGTTAGTCTTAAGGCAGGTTACTACCTACATATGTACCCAAATCCCTGACTACTTGTTCTGCTTTTAGAGGTGTGTAATCAATGAGTTTATTTCCTAGAGTGGCTGACTTGCCAAAGGGTACCATTACCCATGTCTAGGCATTGAGTTTTAAGCCATGACTTTGACCCTTCCTGTATGATGTTAGTTTCTTGGGAGGATTCTATGACTGCACCTAGTTTGCAATCAACAGCAAACTTGGTCAGTCAGAGGACCCTGACATTGACCTTTACTTCCAAGAAGTGTTTTTTCAAAAAGGACCAGATGCAGCACAGAGCCCTGAGGGGCTCTGTTAGTGACTGACCTCTTTGTGGAGGTGGTCTCCCCTATCTTAACTTCCTCAGTCCTATCTGAGGGTCAACCAGCTATCCAGAGCTTAACACTGGAGTTTATGCATATATTCATGAGTTAGTTTACAATGCCTGAGTAGTGTATTGTACAGAATGCCTTAGCCAGGTCAGTGGTTCAGTATGCACCATTTTGCCATCATCCATTGTCTTGGTTACCCTCTCAAAGAAGTCCACCAGGTTGAGTAGCCATGATCTGCCCTTAATGAAACCAATCTGGGTTGGATCCAATGTATGAAAGTGTTTTATGTCATTAATCATTTCCGTGATAATTATTTTCATGGCCTTGCATACAGGACTAGTCAGACATGGGTGTTTTTTTCCTGGGGTCCATTGCTGGTCATTACTTGTGTAGATGGATGATCATAGCAGTTCTCCATTTGCATGGCATAAAGTCTGTCTGGTGGCTATGATTAAACATTGATTGCAGTGGTCTTGATAGGTTATTTAGGAGTCATCCTGGGATATTATTGGGACCCATCAATGCAGTGTTTTTGCCCTTAGACAGTAGTGCATCAAGAACCTATTCCCTTATGATAGTTGGGGGTGGATATGTGTCATGTTATTTCCCTGTGTGGGGTGACTGGGTAAGAGAGGGGAGTAAAACTGGAACTGAATTTTTCAGCCTGCAAATTTGCTCTATCTTCTGGCTCCATGTAGGTGGCTCCATTTACAATCAATACTGCACATTGCTTGCTGTATGCTGTCTTTAAGATTCAGAACATATCACATAGCTTACTCATTCCCTCCAGTAGAGCTCTTTTGTGTGTGTACCTTTAACTCATAGTGGTTGTGGCTTTTGCCTTAAAAGAAATGAAGTTATCACTTTGCATTTCTAACAAAAACTCATCAGCAGGGGTCAAATATCAATACAATTGTGTTTGCTATTATGTATGCTTCAAGATAAAATATTCTGATTCCTTCTATGTAGCATGGTTGTGGAATTATTAATGCTAATATGAACAAGGAATATTTGACGCCTAGAGGTGCAGTAGGAGGTAACTGCAGAAACAGCTGGAGGTGCACTCGGCTGAAATGAGCCTGAAAGGCTGAAAGCCTTGCAGTTTTCCTTTGCCCAGGAGGCTATCTTTATCTCATATTTGGTTTTGGTAGACTTAATTTGCCCTCTCAGTTGTTTCTTTAGATTGATGAGTGTTTTTATCATGCTGGGCACTTCCTAATCATGACTATAACTTTTTTCTTTTTGTTGTACAAGCTGTTTTTGTTTGGATTCCACCAGTGTGGTTTGTTTTTGAGTTAGTTCTGGTCTTATTTCTTGTGGACACAGCTCTCCATGCATATATTGACATGGCTGTACTGCATATATTGACATGGGTGTACAGGTGTTATGTGATCAATTCCACAAAGGCACCTGTGTTCTCAGGGTTTGGGTGGACTTGAATTTTGACAAGTTATTACTTAGTAGTAGGATGTTCGTCTTAGAGTACTTCCTAAATGTTAGCAGAGTCACAGAATTGATTTTTATTATGAAGGAAGGAGCTTTGTGGCCTGACCTTACTAGAGGGAATGATACACTGGGGGGGTTACAGAGTTCTAAGCTAGTATAGTCCAGTTTTCAGGATAGTGCTGAATTCAGGGCTGTGATACTAGTTTCTGAGTTGCCCATACCTTACTTGGATAGAAGGAAGTTTCTCTGTTCACCTGTGAGAGAGGGGAGCTTTGAGCAACCAATCTGTCCCTGGAGGAGTGGTTCCAGCCCAGAAGTTAGTAGTTTATCGGCCATCTCTTTCATTTCCCTACTATAAAAACTGCATTTGCACGGTTTTGCACACCGGACAGTGCCGGTTAGCTACGGTTAAATTATTCCTGGCTGCACTAGGTCTCATCTTCAGTTTTTCCCTTGAAACTAGTCTAACTCTCAACCTAAGCACTCAAAATTCATCCTACAGTCCAGCACTTGCTCAGACCTAATAGCAAGCACTAATATACCCTGACACTGATTGCCCAGCAGGGCAAGGTTCTTTATTCACCCCTCACCAACCAAGCGACTAAGCAGCTCACCCTAGTATTCAGGCATGACCAAAGGGCAACTTCAGGTGCACTCTCCAGTCCAGCTGGTGAATCTGGGTATCCTGAGGCAATGTTACAACTGCCTCATGTACACAGACAACCCTCTCCTCCTACCACAAAACAATAACATATGCGAGAGATGCAATTATACAGCCAAACTGGAAGCTAAGCTGTCTCCACCCAAGACTGGAACAGACAGTCAAGAGGACAAGGTTAACACTTGCACCACACCTCCAGCCGCACACGGACCTACTAAAACAGCACTGGCAAAAAATACACATAAATACACAAAATCATACTCGGAGGCTGTAAATAAAAACCTGCAAAAGCATCAGAGACCTCCAAAGCAGACACCCAAACAACCTGCACTTCCTGTCACAAACCACAGCCCCCTTGCTAAAGGATAACACTGCCCAAGATGCAGAAACCTTTACAAATGCACTCTATGAGCACCTACAAGGATGCATGGATCATGCCATCCCTAGCAAAATCAAGACTCACTCCTCTAAGAGAAGGAAACCAGTTTGGTGAACCCCTGCAATAAACAGGCTATACAATAGAAGGAGGAAACTAGTTCAGGAAAAAAAGCAAATCCCAAGAAGGAAAGACATCCCTGATCAGTATCAGTAAGAAACTAAAGTCCTTCATGAAATCATCCAAGGCTAACTTCAAAAGAAAACTAGCCAAGGATTCAAAAGATAACCACAAAGCCTTCTTTAGCTATGTTAAGAATCTTAAGTGGCAACTCACAGATATGCACTGAACTAGTGCAAAATAGCACAAAATATACTGAACCTACTGATATTGCCAACATCCTGGCAGATAGATTCAGTGCAAACTTCACCCCCCTCTCACCTCCAAAAGGGCCCACAACAATACCAGAAAAGTGTAGTCTCCCAAAAATCACAGACGTACAGGTGAAAACAGCCCTTTCAAAAGCCAAAAACACAGCATCAATGGGACCAGATGGTGTCCCAGGCCATGTCTTGCATGAACTACAGAACAAACTAACCCCCCCCCCCACCTAAACATGCTGTTCAACCTCAGCCTCTCCACAGGCTATGTGCCCATAGAATGGCGCACAGCAACAGTTATTCCTCTCCACAAAGGAGGGGCCACAACTGACCCTGGTAACTATTGCCCCATAAGCCTGACTAGCCTGGTCTGCAAGGCTATGGAGCGCATAATCATGGAACTCATTAACAAAGACATTGGGAACCTCCAAACACTTGACCCAACCCAGTTTGGCTTTGTTAAGGGCAGATCATGCCTACTAAACCTGGTTGACTTTTTCAAGACAGTCACCAAGGCCATAGCTGAGGGAAAGGTAGTTCACACAGCCTACCTTGACCTCGCCAAGGCTTTTGACACCATTCCCCACTCGGGTATTACAGAAAAACTCACCAGCCTGAACATAAACCCCTATGTCACAAAATGGGTTGCTAACTGGCTTACAGACAGAACTCACATGGTAAGAATAGCAGGCTTCAGGTCCGACTCTAAATCAGTCACAAGTGGTGTCCCGCAAGGCTTGGTCCTTGGACCCCTACTGTTCAACATATACTTTTCAGAAGTACAGTGAAACACAGGAGGACTATGGCTAACCAAGTTTGCCGGTGACTGCAAACTGGGAGCCATAATTGACTCTCTGGCTGACATGGACATCCTCCAAAAGGGCCTTACTGAGACAGACACCTGGTGTCAAAGTCATGGCCTCAAGCTAAATGCCAAAAAATGCATAGTCATCCCATTTGGGAAAAACAAAACACCCACAAATTACCACATAGGTGGCAGCCCCCTTAATACAGAAGAGGTAATAAGAGATCTGGGGACCCAGGTAGATAGTAATCTCTCCTTTGACAATCATATTGCCCAAGTAGTTAGAAAATCCTTCTCTGTGTCCCATCTAATTACGCATCTAGAAATAAAGAGGTTATAGTGCGCCTCTACTCGTCACTCATTAGACCCATCATAGAGTACAATGCCCCATTTGGGATGTACCTCACAAGACACTTCCAACAGCTGGAAAGACCACAAAAGTACCTCACCAAGAGGATTACTTGCCTCAAACATATGTCCTATGCAGCCCGACTGAAAAATCTCTGACTGTACTCAGTAGCATATCTCTTACTCAGAGGTGATCTCTGCCTGAATTACAAAGCCATGTCCAACTCAGTATTGATGGACATGCTCCACCTAAAGAAATCAAAGTCACTGCGAGCCACACACTCTAGTGAGCTAAATCTCGCCACAACAATAAATAGAACATGCTGGCGGGATAGATTCCTGTCATAGACTCCCCATGCTTTGGAACAAAATTCCAAATTAGATCAGGTAGAGCCCCTCACTAACACTCTTCAAGACAAACCTTGACGAGTGGATGGGTAACAGAAAATACACCCCTGGGATAACTTCATTGGCTCTGCTTGACAAAGGATCAGTTAATTAATCAATGGGGCGGCGAAAGCCGACACACTCTGGCTAGGCTTATAAATGCCCTCAGGCAGATAGCCTAGTACCTACCTATGAACCTATATAAGTGTCCCAGTTTATAGTGAGATAGTTGAACTCACCCATGAATGTAGTATTGGATTGAATGGTTAAAACAGTTAAATTCTCTAGTAAGTTTTTGTACAAGCTGTGGGATGTACTATAAACAGTGTACTATTAACAATATTTTTCTTTATGTTCACATTAGTATTTTTGTTTATTTTCAGTCTGTCCTGTTTTTTGTTCAGAATTTTCTTGTTTACACATTTTTTGCTACTTTTGTATAAGATTTAAATTACTTCTTTTACCTAATTCTTGTACATACTGGGGCTTTCTCCCAGGCATCCACTGAAAATTGGACTTTGCTCAGTCTGACTGTCCTGATCAGCAGAAATAATAAATAAATAAAATAAATTAAATTCTCAGTCATAGAGGGTGCCCTTTAGCATACAAGGATACGATATGGCACTTTGCCTGTGAAAACGTGCACATGGGGAAGCTTAGCAAGTCTTCAGATGAGTTTGTTGTTGATATAGATTGAAACACCTCCACCTTCAGTCCCTGCCTATGCAGTAGCTGCCTTAAATGATTGGAAGTCTTTGCAGCCCTGCCCTGCTGGGGTGCTGTCCATGGCTTTAAACCACATCTCAGTAACTGCACAGATGTCCACATTCTCAAGGGTGAGGAGAGCCTGGAGTGGGTAGCATTACTTTTTTAGGCTCCTGGCATTGAGCAGTAGCACCTTTAGAGTCCTTTGGGTTGGTTCTGCAATGTCAGAAGGTATGTTAGTTTGGCAATGCCTGAAAAAGGCACTGTGGGTGAAGACAAATTTTTAGTCAATATTCAAAAGGCTAAAGGGGCAGGTGCAAACCATCCTTGGTAAATCAACTTGGTCTGTTGACCACATCCTCACATGCTGACAAATATCGTACCGCCCTTGGAATGACATTAGAAACTGCCAATTATTGAATTCAATCATCATTTGTTCATGCTGTGGCATAATCCTTGATGGTTGGTAGAATTCTGCTCAGTGCTAGTCACAAACCAACCTTAGACACAAAGTTCAAGAGCTCCATAAAGTTTCTGTTTATATAGTCCAGAGGTGCATTTCAGATCATTTACTCCCACATGGACTAAGACTGAAACATATTGGTACTTGTGTTCTAATGATGACAGCTTGGGTGATTTGGTTGATTCTGACCCCTGATAGACAACAGATCGTGTTTTCTCCTTAGTCAGGCTGGTGAGTCAGACATCTGTTTATCTCACAATGGAGTCTCCTATGATGCAAATACTGTAGTGCACTGGCTTGCCTTATGGGTCTGTAGTTGGAGATCCGAAGAGCATAGCTGAGTTGTATTCAGAGTTGTTTTGATGGAGTTCTTTTGGGGTTGCTGAAGATTCTTTTTGTTGGATGAAGATCCAGGAGGTCTTTGGGGTTCAGGAAGGTTGCTTTTAAGTGCCTCAGCATACATTGGTCTATGTGTTGGGGTCACTACTATGTGAGAGGAGTGTAATGCTGACTTTACTGAGCACCTGATTGTTATTTTGAATTATTTTACCTCCAGTGACATTGTGTAATTACATCTTTTATATACTGTATGTTTCTCTAAGGATCAATGTGTTGTCACTGAATGTGAGACAATTCCTACATTGTTTGAAGATGCCCACATTTACCAAGCATGTGGCTGAAAATTGAGAAAGTGCCCATCTGTGGTTTCAGGGAATTTTTAGCTAAACTACAATGGAGGGATACTGCTGTGGTTTACAACAGGCTGACTTCAGCTCTTTGAAGGTAGAACCTGCAATTAGACTATGTATGACTGTATTTGTGTGGCAGTGATCTTCAGTGCGCAAACAAGATGTTCTTTGTGCAAATGAGTAAAGTTTTAGGTGAAGTTTTATAGGGAAAACTTAGTTTTTAAGTGTCTGTGTCTATACAGGGCACTGCTAAATGGCACTATGCAACCAGCATAAGAATTTATTGACTCAAAGAAAAGTGACTAGACCAAATAAGAAACCCTCTGGTCAATAAAACAATTTCACTTTAAGCCTCCCTGTCTGTTTCCCAACTTTGACACACCAAGTTACTTTTCTAGTGTCACTAGACTTGCAGTCCCAGTCTTAATGTAAAAACATACTTTAGTTAGCTAGGTGATTCTAAGACAGACAAGCCAGCAATGAGGAACACATACTTTAAAGCAATTTCAAAACACACTGGCAGCAGCTAGACCAAGGAAAAGCAGATACAGTTTATATTGATAAAATGCAGAAAAATGCAATAAATAATTTGAAAACACAGCAACAGTCTTCAGAAATAATATAATCTCCCTCTGCTCCTTCCCTCATCAGGAGCAAAATAAAAGCACCAATTTCAAGATTATTCCTGAAAAGCAGCTCCTGTGTTCTCCATTGATTCATAGTCTAGTCCCTGATGTTGCAGATTTCAAAAGTAA
Organism: Protopterus annectens; assembly: GCF_019279795.1. Classification (NCBI taxonomy): domain Eukaryota; kingdom Metazoa; phylum Chordata; order Ceratodontiformes; family Protopteridae; genus Protopterus; species Protopterus annectens. Next base: position 88,310,304 of record NC_056734.1, read on the forward strand.
GCTGGAAAGAAGGGAGTAACACTCTGAATATTGGAGTGTAAACTCAACTGAGTGGGGTGATTTGAAACAGAGCCTAACACAGGCTTTAAGAGTTTAAGGAGAAAGCCTTCCTGGTTTGAACTTTCAGTGCCTAATAGAAATGAGTAAATGAGAGATGAGAGAATATGAGGAGGGGCAACTCAAAAGCCAACAAGTTTGAAAAGCACAACAGGAAATGGGTTGGTGGATGAGAATACTTCAGTCCTGCCATTTTCTAAAAACAAGAAATCAAAGCAGTAAATAAAATGTAGGAACGGAACAGACACTGCCGAATGCAGCTCTAAATGTCTAGAAAAGTATGTGCAGACACAAATAAATAAAACTAATTCACTTCCCTTTTTTATTTTCTGTTTTTAAAACTCCAGCAGGGAGCCAAATAATTCTTAGCTTGAAAATGTAACCCAAGCCTTATTGAAAAAACAGACCAGGCTACACTATAGTGTATTAAATATCTTGGAATTCTCAGCTTTAGAGGAGGATGTAACTTCTACTTATCTGTGGCTACAGACAAATGAACGTGTAGAGGTAATACATCCTGAAGCAGCTTAAAAGAAAGCAGTAGTAGCAATGTCTGGGAAGTGCCTATTCATAAATAGAAAATGGGCTTAACGCACGTCAGTACCCTGACTGGAGAACGAACGTCCTCCAGCAGGGTATTAATGTACAAGTAATGCCCGGTGAAAAACAAGTCCACTGCTTCACGGCAGCTTATTAAGCTGCCGTGGAGCTCAGACTGAGAAAAACAAAATGGCTGCCATTATTTTATACTCGCTAAACAGCGCTTCTGCTGTTTAACGAGTATAAAATGTAAAAAAAAAAGAATACGGAAAAAGGTGTGTGTGTGTGTGTGTGTGTGTGTGTGTGTGTGTGTGTGTGTCTATGTGTGAGAGAGAGAGAGAGATCTAGAGAGTGAGAGAGAAAGCAAGAGTGATTTGTGAGTGAATGCATGTATGTAAGCAAAGACTTCTTGTGAGAGAGATCAAGAGAGAGTGAGACTGAATGTGCGTATGAAAGCAGCTGGAGACTGTGAGAGATTGAGAAAGAGGGTGAGACCGATCCTGTGTGGGTGAATCTGTGCATGAAAGCAGAGAGACTGTGTGTGTGTGTGTGTGTGTGTGTGTGTGTGTGTGTGTGTGTGTGTGTGTGTGTGTGTGAGAGAGAGAGAGAGAGAGAGAGAGAGAGTGAAAGAGCGAGAGAGAGAGTGTGAGTGAGTGAAGTGTAAAAGTGAACCAATGATCCCCCACCCTGTCGGGCATTATTGCTTGCTTATATTAAATCACTATAATGATGTAGGGGAGTCCAGGGATGGAAAGAATGTGCTGCTTAAATATGTGCTCATCTGTTAAATACTGTACTTCCATCTAGGACAACTCTAGATAAACCAACTGCCAGCATTATATGTCAGTCACTGATATGGAAACTGAAGGATACATAGACAAGATGAAGGTAAAAGGAAGTTAGAGCTAAACCATCCATAACGAAAGAGGGAAAACAGGAACCTTATTACAATGAGGTCAAACCCAACCCCAGAAATCCATATGAGATTGTTATGCTCCGGCAGAAAATAGAAATACATACATGGTGATAAAGAAAGCATGCCACTGGAATGTAGATGGTGTACATAATATTGCTCCATTCATATGGGCACATGCCATGTATGTGTCTCACATCTGTGCATGTAAATATTAATTTGAAGTAGTTACTTTTAGCATTTGTCATCAGTTGTTCATCAGTCTTCATTACCTGCATTTAATACAATTTCAGGATCTGAGACTAGAAATCTAGCAGTCTGGTACTCACATGCAAATTCTTTCGTTCCTTTCTTTTTCCATAAGTACTGTTTCTTGTGTTTGCTGTTTGTGTTTTTGTTATGAGATCATTGAAATACTATTACAGTAATGAAGACAGTCTTAAAATTTGCTACCAAAATGTGTGGTATATAAAACAGAGTTGCACTGACTAATGGAATGGACTTGGTTGCAATCCAGCGTGCTTTATATTGTTAACTGACAAACAGCACAGACATTTTCCTAATTCTGTGGTTAAAGTCCAACACCTGGGATCTAAGTCTCATTTTATGTCATTCCTGTTGCATATTTTAATTCATTTATTCTCAGATTACTGTCTTAATGCAGCTCAGGGTCATGGGAGAACTGAAGCCTATCCACCCCATGCAGTGGACTTAAGAAAGAGAAACTAATCTTGGATAGGGCTCCAAGACATTACAGTATTCAGTCTACTTCAATATTATAACTGAACAGAGTTAATCATATGCTGTAGCTGTCAGCTTACTGAGATGTTTACACTGAAAAAAAGTTGTTTTGTACTCTGCATATAAATCCTTACATACATATGCAAACAATACATGTGTAAACATGTTAAAACACACACATACACACACACACACACACACACACACACACACACACACACACACACACACACACACACACACACACACACACAGGCACATGCACACATGCATAACTATAGAGAAATAAAGGCATACAGAGGGTGCCACAATACACACATTTACACAAACACACAGACACACATGCACACACTTGCAAACTTAATGACATAATGGGCCTTAATGTACTAAAGACATACCATGGTGGCATGCCAAGTAAGTAAGCAGACATGCTACCTACCAAAGAACGTTGCTGTACTGCAACATTTTATCGGGGTTGAGAAATGACAGCAAGTATTCAATGCAATAAAATCAACAGATTACACTAAAGATCCACAGGAAGGCTCTCAAACAATATATACTCCTAAAAGTAAGACTAAAGCACTTCTGTCCTAGAAAAAAAGACTTCATCAGAACTAGAAATAAAATTCAATCTGGCTTTTTCAAAGGAGAACAAGTCACATGATCAAAATCTTAAACAAGTAATGTCACTGCTACATGGTAAACAAAAGCAAAAGTCTAACAAAAAAGTTTAAAACATTTGAAATTAATCTGAAAGCTGAAACAACTTGATTTAGTAAAATTTATGAAGCTAAATCAAGTTTTTAGCTTTTAAATAAGTGTTTTCAAATATTTAAAACTATTTTAAACTTTTGCATTGTTCATTTAAGATTTTGATCATGTGAATTGTTCTCCTTTAAAAGGGTCTGATAGAATTTTATCACTAGTTCTGATAATCTTTTTTTCTATGATGAAAGTGCTTATGTCTTTTACGTTTTGGAATAAATATTAACTGTTTCAGATTCTTGCTGTGGATACTTTGTGTGACCTGTTGGATGTTGGTTTGTTTTGTTATGCTTTACTCTCTTCTGCTTAGTATTCAATGCAGACAAATACAATGCACTGTTCATTAGCTGTGGTGATAGTGAGGCTGATAACACCTACCCCATCCTAACAGAAACAGACATAAAAGGCAGCTGCAGCACTCAATGACCTTGGCAATACTACGTTGGATACAAGACAGTGATCGAGAGAACATGCTTCCACTCTCCCGCACACGAGAGGCCACACCTAAGAACAGGGCTCAGTTCTAAAGACCATTGAAAGGAATATTAACAAGTAATAAGAGAACTAGAAAAAGACAAATGGGGTATTCAGGAGAATTGGAGATCACAGAAAAGAGCTAGAAGATCCTGTTCAATAAATCCCAGAATGAATGTGAGGAAACAACATATAAGTCCATGAAACAATGGTAGGGTATTTTGAGGGAACTGAATCAGATGCAACAGATAGAAGGGACAGTAGAATAGCTTGGAAGTTTATACTTTAGTTTGTATCAAGAGTGTATTAGTTTCAACAAAAGGTGTGATAAACCGATGGAACAAGTTGTCTGAGAGGGCAGTTAGATATAACTGTAAAAAAAAACATTCAGGAGGACATGGCACAGAGCACAGATGAAAGGGACAGGTGGACCCTGGGAATTTAGAAGTAATATCTGTATGTTAGATGCACCAGAGTGGACAGACTACCAAATATAACTGCCATAATGGACAGACAACAAGATACAACTGCTTTTTTTTTTTTTTTGCTGGTAGAATATAAATAAATGAATGAATGAGTGAGTTGTAGACATTTGATAAAGGATATAAGGGGATATATCAGAAATAAAAATATGCCATTTAGAGGATCAATAATACACAGATACATAGTTTCTTAATTTCTTTAACAGCATTTGAATCGGCTCAAAAGAAATCATACTGGATAAAATATGTATTGATGCTTTGATAAATGTGCTTTATTTAATTGACTTTTCAGAACATATTATTTTTTGGGGATTAGTAAAACCCAATTTATTTCCAAATTACATTAGTTAATTCCAAATATTTCCTTGTCTTGCAACAAATCTTAAGCGCATCAACTGTTGTAATATGAATTTTATTGATTTCTTACCTTGTAAAGATATATTCTGTTGTAGCATATATTCCAAAGAACTGCACACTATCATGAGAGGAAAACAGCATGCTAAATATGTCAAGATATGTTAATCAGTGTACATTAAAAATGGCATCATAAAATGTAAAAAAAAAAATATTAATGTGAACACCTAAACACCAATAAAGATAACGTTACAAAAGCTGGTTCAAATAAACTATCTCATGCAAGAAGAAACAGGTAGCTAAAACTGTTTATTGCTTGCATTCTGCTAACAACTGCAAGAACTGCAGATAAGCAATAAAATAAGGATAATTAATGATGGATGCAAAGAAAGGCATAGCTATGGTAGGGTACAGGGGGCAGCTGTGTGAGGCACAAAGTGTTAGGGAACATGATCAGTAGATGCCAACTGGTCTTTAGTGCATTACTGGGATTCATTTTATTTGCAATTAGGACTGAAGCACTTATCAATCTCTTTATGGCATAAACTGATGCAAGTGATGTGCAATTGATAGTTACTTGCAGTTCTGTATGTGAAAATGGTCATCAAATTGCATAAATTAGCTGTCAGATGAAACTGCTTGGATAATAATTAATACAAACAGGCTGTACACTCAGTTATGTTGGATTTTCCCATAAATAGTCATTGAAGTATGCTGACTGCAGATAAAAGCATAATGGTTTAGTATAATATGGCATGGTGTAATACAAGATTGTGCGCTACAGTATGTTTAGAGTTCTAGAGGAATTTTTAAGTGTCAGATGGCTACTAAAAGAACAAAAATATACATTTGATGTTAAAAGATTACTAGCACTAGTTTCTTAAAAAAAAGCATTTTATTTTAAACATTTTAGGACTCTGTTTTGCCTGGTGAATCCTGATTTTTCTTTATGTAAGACGCTTTCATTTAGACTAAGATGTCAAAAAATATGTATGTCAAAAAATATGTACGTCTCATTGCCTCAAAAACATTGAACTGTATCTGACCTGAATGCTGCTAAATGTCAGAAAGTTAGATGCTGTTAAATGTATTACTCTTTTGAGACTGTATGTCCGGAACTTCAGAATTATGTCAGATTTTCAGAGTATGGTTGACAGGAATAAATGAATGCAGTTCCTTGAGCAAATTAAAGATAATCGATAAAGTTCCTAATGGGGACTAGATCTGAAAAGTGGGAAAATACTAGAATTATATGATTAATTACTACAACATGTAACGAGTTAGACCAAATAAATTACATGTGAAACAGACGAATAAAAATACTGCAATCAGTGACTTCAGAAAGGGTTGTCTAAGGGTTTGTCACAGTAAAGTATTTTTCCAAGGCATACTTGGGGAGTCAGAAACATTGCATCTGAGATCTTGACCAAGCCTTCTCTGTTTACTGTGGATGCGTGATGAGATCTGATACTCACTGACAATGAATACAATCAGGCAAGTATTCTTAATTTGTTGCTATGGCAGTGACCTACAAGAAGATTGTGTATGTTTGTGGACTATGGTGTGGCTGCAAGAAGGCACAAGCAGTAGTAGTGTCATCTGTCAGTATGAGCCTCAAAGGTGCTGCAACTACTGCTGAGGCTGTACCCCTGTAGACCCACACTTACACCACCACTGACCCCACTACTTCACATACATGTGCGCGCGCACACATATATACACACACACACACACACACACACACACACACACACACACACACACACACACACACACATACACTGACACTGGCTGCTCTTAACAAGTATTCCAATTAAGGTCCCCAGTACAGACATTTTACAGAAAAACACATTTTACCTTCATAGTCTTCAGAACTCACTCACACACACACTTCCCTGTGAAAGATATTCACTCCCATGTTCCATTCAAAACCTGATAAAATGATAACTATGCTCTGCCCTTTGTACATTGCTACTTGGATTGCCAGTGTCTGAGGCACAGCATGACCAGTCTGTGCATGAGTAAGCACAGCCTGGTGGTGGTGGTATTCTATGCATCATTTGTATGCAGTGCATGCACTTTACTCTTGTCTACTATGTTATCTTTGCTTTGCCTATTGTGCTCACAGTGTCTGCCTCTTCAGGTATTCACCCTGCTGTAGCTGCTCCCCTGTGCAACATAGTGTAACTTTGCCCACATGGACACTATCTTCACATATGTGCCCGGGTCATACAGCAAGTTCCCCCAGATGAATCCATATAGCAGAAATGTGCCATCAGCAACACAAACACATGTTCAGTACAGTTTCCTGTTTACATTGTGTATGACTGTATATATGGCTACTATGATTTTTGTGGTTTATTTATGAGTGTCATGAACCAGGGTTCCTGAGCATATCAGGAATCCCCAACAAGATGCTCTGGTAGAAAGTCGCCCCTTCACAAACTGTTGGTGCAGGTCACAGGCATGTCATATGTAGGAATTCTGCTAACTACCTGAATAGCTTGCACATACTGTAGATTATACTCTGTACATTACAGACCACCTGGTGGTGATGGAGTGTTACCCTTTATGGTTCGAATACCTTTTTCACAGCTCACCAGGCTGTACTTTTATTTCAATGAAAGTACAGTCTATGGCTCTCAGTACTTCAGGGTAATGTGCTATATCATAGAAATACTGCATTGTGCTGGCTCTGTCCTCTGCAGTACATGGGGACCCCATATGCCCCCCTACATGCTGGCATTGAGAAACTGATGGATTATTCTTGAGTCAAATGCCTTAGATACCCCACTATGTCCCCAGTAGGAGACTGAATTGTCCCTGTAGCTAATATATGTAAAGCCACATGTACCTTAATATTTACTGGGATTCATACTGCATGACTCCTGCTGGACTACAGAGAAGGCCAACACATTTCCACAGTTTATTGAATGGTGTCCCTTTCAACATGGTACTGGGCCACAATGTCAGTGTCGTGGAGTCTGTGAAATGTTAAGCATGGTCAGATGACCTGTACTTCTGAGATGATGTCAGGTATCACTGAGCATGGCAGCAGCAATAAAAGCCTCTTGCAGATATACATTTAATAAAGCTGTGGTAACCACTAAGAATGTTTAATGATTTAGTCAGTCTGAACATTTGGCTAGGTTCATATATGCAGTAGGTGCAGCTCGAAAGCATTCACATGTTTCTGGATTACTCTGCCATCTTATTTTACCTCATTAGCATACATGGAGATGCTCATTTTAGCAATGTTGCTCATTACCATGTAATTATTTGGCCATTAGTATATACTGCTTTAATTACATGCTTGTCACAGCCATATTGTGCAGGTTATTTTCCTGAATCACACACATCCTGCATGTAGCCATGGCTCTGGTTGTGAGAATCTACTCAAAAGGAAAGCTTATAGTATTCCTATCAAATTCTACCAATGTAGCAACAGCAACGTTTTACAAATCGGTATTGGGCTCACTTTTGATGACTAAGCATGAAGGTGGTCAGGACCACACCAAGCCTTTACAAAACCATCTTAGGAGATCAGCAGTGGCCTTAGGTCAACTGGTGCCCTAGGCAAAAGGGCTCCACGGCGCCCCCCCACAACACTACCTGATGCCCTCATCCAGTCTAACTACATCAAATAAATGCTGGACAAGTGCCCCTGCTAGACCGGCGCCCTAGGCGGCCACCTAGTTGGCCTATGCCAAAGGTCGGCTATGTAGGAGATGTGGGCAGTGAGTTCAGTACTGACTGAAGATACGTGACCACCACTTTAGCATATAGGTTGTCTTTATACTTGATTGAGAGTGGGGGCAGTAGTCCTCTACCTTGGGTGACTCCGTCTAGTTTATGAAGCAAAATGATAGAACAATGATAGAACAAAATCCATAAAAGGGAAGTCACCCCTGATCATTATTAGTAAAAAAATACGAGCACTCATAAAATCAACTAAGGCCAATTTTGAGAGAAAAATTGCCATGGATTCAAAGGACAATCATAAGGCCTTTTTCAGCTATGTTAGGAACCTGGGTGGAAACTCACAGATATGCTCAGAATTAGTCCAAAATGATACAAAAATCACTGAACCCACAGACATTGCCAACATACTGGCAGACAGGTTCAGTGCAAACAAAGGAGAGATAACTATCCCAGCCGAGTGTAGCCTCCCGACATCTCAAATGTGCAGGTGAAAGCTGCGGCAGCTGTTTAATCTCAGCCTTACCACAGGATTTAACAAGTCTAGTCTGCAAAGCTATGGAGAGGATCATAATGGAGCTCATAAACAAAGATATAGGGACTTGCAGACATTGGACCCGACCCAGTTTGGCTTTGTCAAGGGAAGATCATGCCTTTTGAACTTGGTCGACTTCTCGAAATAGTCACCAAGGCCATTGATGAGGAAAGGCAGTCCATACAGCCTACCTTGACACACAATACCCCACTGGGTATTGTAGAAAAACTTACCAGCTTAAATGTAAACCCATATGTCACAAGATGGGTTGCAAACTGGGACAGAACCCACAGGGTTAGAGTTGCTGGCGCTGTGTCAGACTCAGTGGTGTCCCACAGGGCTTGGTCCTTATTGTTTGGCATCTACTTCTCAGAAGTACAGGCCAACATGGTGACAAAGTTTGCAGATGACTGCAAACTGGGCCATAGTGGAAAGTGCATCGGACACTGATATCCTTCAGAAGGGACTCACGGAAACAGATAGCTGGTGCCAGAGCCATGGCCTGAAGTTAAACGCCAAAAATGTATAGTCATACCCTTCGAAAACAAGGTAACGCCGAGCTACCATATAGGTGGCAATCCACTATGCACAGAAGAGGTTATCAGGGACCTGGGGACCCAGGTTGACAGTGGCCTTTCTTTGGCACTCACATTGCTAAAGTGGTTAGAAAGACCTTCTACATTGCCGACCTGATCATAAAGGGATTCACATCCAGATCTAGTGAGGTCATTGTTCCACTGTACTCCTCCCTTACCGGATCAATGATCGAGTACAATGCCCCATTCGGGATGTATCTCACCCGACATCTGCAGCAATTGGAGAGACCCCAAAATTTCCTCACCAAAAGGAGAAAGGGACTCCAAAATCTGTCATGTGCTGCCAGATTGAAGAAACTCCAGCTCTATTCAGTCGCATACCGCCTGCTCAGAGGTGACATGTGCCTGACATACAAGGCCATGTCCAACCCGAATTAATGGACATGCTCCACCTCAAAAATCCAAATCCACCAAAACCACTAGAGCAAGCTTACTTAAAACTTTTACGGATATATAAATAGGACGTGCTGGAGGGATAGATTTATCACTCAGAGACTCCCTATGCTGTGGAATAAAATCCGGTCCATGTGAGGCAGAGCACCTCGCTGACTCTGTTCAAGAGAAATCTAGACCTGTGGATGGGAGATGAATCATCTCTGGGTCACTGCTGGACAGAGGCACAACAAACTAATGGGCACAGTATTTTTCTAGGCTTATAAATGCCTTAGGGCAGATAGCCTAGTATAAACCTATGAACCTATGAACCTAAAATAATGCTAGATTTTCTTAATGGGGTAGATTACTTCAAACATTGTTGGAAACTATTTTAAAGTGGGATTTTCTGGTATTCTTTCATGATCTTGTACTGGCAGTTGTCAGACTTTCACAACCACCTACCTCACCAAATACAGTAATCTTAATTCATTCTACTACCTCTTCTCTAGAAATTGGCTATTTTAGTTATTAAATCACATACATTTGGAAAGAGAGAAGGCAGCTGCAGCTTAAACAAAAAAAATATAATGATGTGCCAGGTTCTGAATGGGAGACAAAGGCTTCTTGGTACAGTTCAGGATAACAAGCTGCACACAGCACTATTCACCTTGAGAGAGATAATCATCCCTTTTGATGTGTTTAAATATTGGATCTTTTATTCTACTTACCTCTTCTTTAATGAAATGTCTAGAAGCTTGGCAGGTTTGTTTTTGCAGTGCCTGAGCTTGAAAATATGTTCTTTTCAAATGTAGTTCAGCTCTGAATTTTATTGCGAGACCTGCTTGTTCTTCAAGTTTATCTGTTCATCATGAAGATGTATATGGCAAGGTTTATTGTGGCTAATTTCCTCTTGCATTTCCAGTCTATGAGTATCTTTCTAAATTTTATTTATTGGTTGCAACTTTCCATCATTCTATTATATGTATATGGTCCTACTGCCTAAGAAGCTGCTTTTAAAGTACTTAGCAAGGTCTTGCTTTAAAAACCCCATATACAGCTAGCCTGCTTGTTCTTCTCCACACCCCTAACCCTTTTTTTGCTGTTGTTTTATAATAATGCTGTGTCTCTAACCTCCACACTTTATGATTTCCAAATCACCCTCTCCCTTCTTTCATTGCTATTGACTGTTGTATAAGCTATTTATGTACTATTCCCACCCATTGTTTTCCATAGATCCATAATACTGAATTCCCGCCCAGCAAACCAGTATTGCTCTTGAGTAAACCTCCCTTACTACATATTGCCTCCTGCTGATTTTCTAGGAGCTCAGCAAACTAGTCCTAGCCTGCATTCTAGAAGTGTTTTACTTGTATCCATTGCCATCAAGGAAAAGTTAAAGACCTTTGATTGCTAAATTGCAGTTAAATGATTTCAGTGATCACTACTGTTTCCTGCTTTTTTCTGTGCATTTCACAGATTTTTTTTGTTGTGATTGTAAAAAAAATGTGCTCTTCCCCTCACTGTTACTTTAGCAAGACTGTCTTGAAATTGCTTTCAGCATGGGACTTTCAGCAAGCTGTTTAAGTGGTTTGTAGTAACATTGCACTTGTGGGTCTGTTCTACTGTGTTTTTACATCAGAAGGACTGTGTTTATTCATCTTGTGGCAGGAAGTGTTTGCATGGTCTATCTGAATTAGGAAATACACAAAAGGACTCATAGTGTAGTCATTTTATTGACCAGAGGGCTCATTAGTTAGTTTTCTGTTTTTATTTTCTGTGCTGCTATATATTTTACTTGTTTACGTGTTAGCAGTTCCCTGTACAGTAGCAAACACCTAAAAAGAGCAGTTAATAAAACTGTACCCTGTAAAGCAACAATATATAGCACAAATACCTTGTGCACCGTCAAGCTTAGAGCAGTTACTTGGGAGTTACTTGGGAGTCAAGTGGCAATACCTAAATATTTGTGCATGGTTACAACAACCTACACAAATTGCTGAATTCAGTATTATGTAAACTTTAAAGTTAGAATTTAGTACTGTTTAGCATAATCTACTCTGATAAAGTAGCCTTAATAACCTTCTAACCCCAATACACCACCCCCTTGTAGCTCACAAATCAAAGGACTGGACAGTATGATTATCAGTTTCCTAACTTCTCTGTAGCCAGTTGAGTGGATGTGGGCATCTTGAGACAATATAGCAATTGTCTCATGTTTACTGACAACAATGTAATTCTTAAAGAAGCAGACACAGTATGTGTGAGTTGTACTTACACAATGACACTGGAGGCTAAACTCTTGCATACAAGAGCACATCAGATTGTCAAAACAACTCACACAACACCTACCTCACATGGTGCACAACACAAATGTATACTAACGTATGCTGAAGCACTTAAAAGCAATTTTCTTAAACAACCAAGATCGCCTAGACCATCATTGTCAAAGCTATGCCTCAGTAAGCCCAAAGGCACTCAGAAGAAACAACACATAAAACCGCACTTGCTGTCACTCTCAGTGGATCCTTAAACACTTAGTCCCTAAGACAAGCAAAACCCTTCCCAGGACTGTCATCGTAGAAGACTCCATTGTAAATTATACTGTTGCACCTCTGACCGGCCTGACCAAGGAGAAAATAACTGCTTATCTGGAGCCGGAATCTTCCAAATCAGATAAGTAGTCAAATCATTACATCACAGATACCAGTATGATTCAATCATTGTCCATGTAGTTGTAAATGATCTGAAATGTACCTCCCTGGACTACATGAAAGGTGACATTATGGAGCTTTCAGTCTGTGTGTATTAAGATGGCATGAGCCTAGCATTGAGCAGCATATTAACATCACAGAGGATGATGCCACAATGTTGTTGTTGTTGTATCTTTTGGCTTTTCCCGGTTAGGGGTTGCCACAGTGGAACTCCAGTCCGCTAATGATTGGCAGCAGATTTTTACGTACCGAATTGCCACAGTATGAGCAAAAAATGATTTATTTCATCAACTGGCTATTTTCTGGTGTCATTCTAAAGAAATCCAACATTTGCCAGCTTGGTAGGACATAGTTAACAGCCTGTGTTACTTTTTAAAGGAAGGTCTGCAACTCTCCCCTCTCGGCTTTCAAATACTGGCCAAAACTTCATCCAACCCCATAGTGCATTTTTAAGCAGTGCCAAACTGACAAACCTACCGACATAACAAAATCAACTCAACTGAACCTCAGGGTGTTACTGCTCAATACTGGGAGTCTAAACAAAAAACTGCCCTTCCTCCAAGCCCTCCTCATGCTCAAGAATGTAGATATCCATGCAGTTATCAAGACATGGTTTAAAGTGGCAGAGAGTACCCCGGCAATGTAAGGTTTCAGTGTCTTCCACACTTTTAGACCAGTAGCTGAACAAAAAAGGGCTACATAGGTGGCATCTCAATATGCATCAATAACAAGCATACCTCTAGGATGATCAAATAGGGTGACACACTGGAGTTCTTCCATGTTCAGATGACCATAGACAAAATCCTGCACCATATCCTAGCCATGTATAGGTCACCCTCCATGTCCCACGAAGCTCGCAATGCATACTTGGACCTACTGGAAACACATCATCCAACCTAATTCCCTACTCATGGAAGACTTTAGTTACCCATCTATAAGCTGGGAATACTACATGGCCTCAAATCTATAGGCACAAACATTCTTGGACTTCATACCTGCAAGCACCCCTGACCAAATAGCGAATATGCCCACTAGAGTCTCCAACATACTAGACTTTGTGCACACAAATATGGGAGAATGCTCTACCCCCTCCCCAATGTCTCATCTTATCTTGTATGGTCTGACTACAAAGATGTCTCTTTCAAAATCAACTCCATAATCCATTAAAACCAATAGCAGTTAGAAACTATCCTAAGGCAAATTACCTTTTAGCAAGTCATGGATTGTCAAAATTCAATGCCCCTCAAAACCCAGAGAACACAGCAGCCTATGTTGAATTGCTCTCAGAAACTCTGTACAACCATGTCAATGGCTGCGTATAGGCTACAGTACCTAACAGAAGTAAGCCCAGGACTATCCCTAGAAACAAACGTCTCTGATGGCAGCCCAAATAAAACAGGATGTACAGGGAAAAGTATGCCAAAAATCAAGAAGGATAATTCCCATAAAAACAGAAACTCTCTCATGAAATTAAATAGGCAACTAAGAGGGTTAATTAGGTCAAGCAAAGCCAATCTTGAAGTTAAGATAGCCTCTCAGCTGAAAGATAACTATAAGGCCTTCTACAGCTATGTCAGAAACCTCAAGGGCAGCATACAGCAATGTGCTGAACTGATTGTAAATGATGCCACATTCACTGAGGCTGGCAGTATAGTAAACCATTTAACAGACAGATTCAGTTCCAATTTTACCCCCTCTCACCCCCAACCACCCCCTCAAAAATAGCCTCAAACATAACCCCCTCCATCTATAGCTAGGGAGCATATACTGGCTGCACTCACAAAAGCTAAACCCATAGCCTCAGTGGGGCCCAATAACATCCCAGGATGCCTCCTGAATAGTCTAAAATGTGATTTATTAGGACTCCTGGAGTCATTATTTAACTATAGTCTTAAAACAGGAGTTGGGCCTGAAGCTATGCTTGGTAGAGGAGAAGAGGTTAAGTGTTTGAGAAGTCTGGACTAAATACACTTTTTGAGGATTTTTTTTAGTGCAGAAAGAATGGGTATTCATTGGAGTCTCCTCCTTTGCATAATGGAATTTGTAGAGATAATGAGTACATTGTTTTCTTAGCTTTGTTTATGAGAATAGAGGCAGGGTATACTAAGTGGTCAGCAGCCATTATGATGTATTCCAAGGGAAGACTGTCAGTAGTGAGTCAGTAGGTTTTAGCTTATGAAGTAGTGGATGGTTGAGATGGGAACACAGTTAGTATGGAAGACAAGGATTTTAGAGGATAGTTCTGTGGGAATGGGGGGGTGGCTGAACGTATGAAATGTGAGTTGGTTGGAAATAGGTTAAGTATGTTTGGTACTAGGAGATGGTTTGGCTAGGTGGCCTAGATTTAACAAATCATTAATGGAAAACCAGAATTCTTTGGGGATCTTAGCATGGGTATTCTGGATTGACATGTAGTAAGTTTTTTTTTTTTTTTTTAGATCTGATTGATTTTTAGGGTAGTTGCAGAGTTCTTTCAGGTTTTTGGAGATTGGTCTCTGCTTCATTATGAAGCCAATATTTCCAGGCTTTATCTCTGACTCATAAGTTTGTTTTGTATTTTTTGTAAGCCACGGGATGGGGATGAATTTGACTCTTCGGTGTCTGGTTGGAGCTAACTGGTTTAGTATAGTGAGAACAGTGTCATTACAATATGCAACTTCTATATCCAGAAGGAAAGTTTTTAGTGGATGCCAGTTGCAAGCTTTTAGCATTTCTATGAATGTATCTTTGTTAAATTGAGCTAAGCTGAGGACAGTTTTATAGTGTTGACCTTTTGGAAATTGAGTTGGCAATTTTTTAGAAAAGACTGGGAGGTGGGCATTCATAAAGTTTGGGGGGGGGGTACCAGAAGAGAGAATTTTACTTGGCTTGGATGTGAGGGCCTAGTCTAGAATAGAAGATCCGTTGGAGTGCTTGTTGTATCTGGTCTAAGAAATGATGAGTTTTTGGAATTGTACAGATTTAATACAGGTGGAGCATTAGAAGTGGAAATAAATTGCCAATTAATATTTGCATATTATAGGTAAACATCATCTTGAATGATAATTTCTTGGCTGATGTTGGTTGGCAGTCAAGATAGAACGTCCTCAAAGTTGAGGATCTGTTATCTAGGGGAGTGCAAACAATAAGACAGATGTTTTTATGGTCATTAACTTTTAAGAGGGAAATGAATAGTTCATCATTGTTGAAGGAGGGTAGGCTGACTGGGCATGGTGACAGTACCAATTACTTATTGTCATAGTAGGTTAGCTGCCCTTCTTGGCCATTTTAAGTCTAACTAGTTTCCCAAAGAAGTGAGACTTAAACCTTGTACCTTGTGTCTGTGAGCTAAATGCCTTATCCATAATGTCAACTCCCACTGCCTATGGGGGGGGGGGGTTGGCACCCCCTATAGATGTAGAAAACTGCTACACCCCTTTCATTTTGTGTGATCTGCCTGTTTGTAATATGTTATATTCTGGGGGAAGTATTTCATCATTCAAGTGCTGCAGTAATCCTGGGCTGTGCTTGTTTGAATAAAAGATTTTATTCTGAGTGGAAGTGGAAGTGGTGGGATTACAGGGGAGAATCTGTGAGTAAGTAGTGGACCCTAGGTTTCGATAGATATCACCAGAAAGAGTTAATGGCTTAGTAGAGGTTGGCTAAGGAATGGGATATTAGGGTTTGTATCTATGTTTCAAATCAGAGTTCAATACATAGAGGTTATGTAGTTTATAGGTGTCACAGGATATAAGATTCTGAAAAGAGGTGAGAGGAAACACTGTGGAGAATATGGTTTGTTTGGGAATAGAGGTCCTTAGTGGAGTGGTATGTGGCAAGATGAGAAGGAGACAGAGGAGGGTGCTGCTGAACAGCATGGTACTTGATAGTAACAAGTATGGAATAGAAGGAGATTAGAGAGTGGCAGTAGTTTTTTTGTGGAGAAGCATTGAATACACAAGTAGATGAGTGGAGCAGAGATGAAAATAACTTTCTTAGAGGTTAGAGTAAGATTATGATGGAGACAGAGACGTTAGGGTATAATGGAGTTCTGTCTATGGGTTTTGAGGAGCTGTGATACAACAGAGGAAGTATGATGATGGAATTCTGAAAGGGTTTTATATTAGTTGTGAAAGTGTGCAACTCAGGGGGAACTAAAGTTTTGAGTGGTTCAAGAAATATACTGTTTGATTAAGGGAGGCTTCACTAAGGAATGGAGTTAACTGGAGATAATATTGTAAACTTGAGTTTTTGCTACGTGTGATAAGAAAAAGTGGTTTGGTAGTAAAAGCAATGTTTGTTAACTATGAGAGAATAGTAATGCCTGAGGTGGGAAGTGTGATTTGCGGAGGCTAATTAATTCCATTTTGACTAATTTTGAAGTAATTGTCGAAATTGACAGTGGGGATCATGTTAATAGGGAAGGGTGGGGCAGGTTGGATTGGGGTTAGAGTAAAGGAGCAAAGTGAGTCCGATCAATAGCCAGGGTGAATCATACCTCTCAACCGTACAGATTTTCACAGAATGTCCAGATTTTTCCCTCACATTGTTGGTCCGATTTTCAAAAATTGTGTTTTTTTTTGGCAAATTATTAAAGTCTGAAATTAGAAAATAACAACAGACATTTGCGTTTCAGACTTAATACCCTTCAGAAAATTAATGCTAATGCAAAACCAGTTATTCTATCAACTTTCTAAGTTTGTAAAAGCAATATTTAAAACTTGTCCCTACTTTTGGACCTTTGTCCCACTTTTATTAATGGCTTTGTCCATATTTCTTGCTCTCAGAGGTTGAGAGGTATGGGGTGAATGGGCCAGGTTTCACCCATCTTGAACTGAACAGAAACAACAAAAAAAAAGTATCTGCAAAGGACTGTCATTTGAGATTGATAGAGTTAGCCAAATTAAACAAATCCCAACATTACCTGGCTAATAAAAGTAGTTGAGAGTGGACACTTGGGGCCTAACATAACAAAGAGTGAAATGGAGGCCTGTTGAGCAGTTTAAAAAGGAAAGGGAGTTAAGATGGGGGCTGGGTGATACAATCCTCTAGAATAAAAAAATATTGGGGGGAAAATCTCCACGGTGAATGCAAATCTCAGTATCAAAAAGCAGTCTGTAATCTGGTAAATCCTCATGCAAT
This sequence comes from Protopterus annectens, assembly GCF_019279795.1. NCBI lineage: Eukaryota > Metazoa > Chordata > Ceratodontiformes > Protopteridae > Protopterus > Protopterus annectens. The sequence continues at coordinate 88,327,667 of NC_056734.1, forward strand.
ACCAGTTTGAGCCTGTTTACAAGTTGTAGGTAAGAGCTTAGATTTTGCTCAAATTATTTTTTCATTATCTGTCAGTAAATCAACTTCAGGGTAAGAAAAGAAGGGAAAAAGAAAACAAAATAAATTAGATAAATGGAACAGAAGTGCTTATACAGAAAAAGGGGGAGATTTGCTAATGCATTAGCTGGAAGGTGCAGTTTAGGAAGTGCTGGCTGTCAGGTTGAACAGGATGTAGCTCATTAATTATAGAGTGGGGGAGGAGGGGTCTGGAGCTGCAGAGGGGAAGAGGAAGGTTGTCTTTGATTCTGGTGCAGTAAAAGAGCCATCAGCAGACCACTATGCACTGGCCAATCAGAAAGACATTAAACATTTTACAGTGATTTGAATGTAATATGATAATACTGTGGATAAAGCCAAACAAAAGAAAAGAGAGAGAGAGAATGTGATGTGTGACACCCGTGCCCTGGCCCAGCAATCAAAGAGTCTCAATCCTCACCACTAGCACAAGAGAGGGTATCTCATATATGAGGAAAGGATAACAAATACACACAGTAAAGTGCAATTTCCCTTAAGAGCACACAGAGATCACAGTCAGTCCGGGGCTGGTCGCTGCCTTGCTCTCCAGGTCCCCAATAAGACTCCCCACTGGCACAGCTATAGGGCACAGATCTCAGCCTAGCTAGGCAAGCTAAAACCTCCAGCACCCTCTCTGTCCAACCAGTGCTTCTTGTCCCTGCCAAAGTAGCTGACACACACACACACACACACACACACACACGCACACACGCACACACACACACACTTTGAGATAAGAATCTATACAACCACACAGACACTTCTGTGGAAGGCTGACACAGGTTCTCCAGCCATGCCCCTATTACCCAGACTACATGGTAGTACCCTGCCACCACCCAGCTAATAATTATCAGCTACTCAAAAGCCCTTAAAAGGGTGTCCAATTATTACTGTTCAATATTATTATCCAATTGGTAGTATGACTAAACAGTCTAAAGACTTATTAGAGTAACTTGGCACAGGATCCTTATATATATGCAATGTACTCTAGAGCTTAAATTATCTCTACACAAACCAGCCACAGTTAAAAGGTTTTAAAATATGTCATAATAAATAATTAAAACCACAAGACAATACTTTCTACTACACAATCAGTGCTAGTCAAAAGTTCAGAGATTGCACAGAAATACTTAAAATAATTCAATAGTACAGTTCTGACATAACAGAAAAACACGTAGTCTAACATTTCTAGATTCTAGCTATCTCTAAAAGAAAACACAAGTCTAAGATAACTTACATAAGACAACAGGCAGAGTGTTGTGAGTTGGATGATCCAGACAAAAATGCTCAGTGTCTTCTGATTCTCTCTGTTTAAATTGAAACTGCAGTTCTGAAAAACATTACATCATTTCTTGTAGACTTTCCTGGTGTTCCCAGCCTACACATTAACTGCAATTACATTCTTAACATCTCCCTTTTGTTATCTTGCAGCTGGTCAGGAACAGAGCAATAAAAATACATTTGCATGTTTAAAACTAGCAATTTAACTCTTGGTTAAAACAATAGAAAGAATTTCTTCATCTAGACTTTTTGGCACCACTGCTACTTCAAAGAGTCACCACATGCTTTACTTTGGTCAGTAGAGTGCACTGTTGTCACATTTATTTCCAGTTCCACATGTAACAGTATTTCTTTACATTTAAGACAACAAGCCTGTAGTTTACATTCATATTTACAAATGACAGAATTATCTGCACAATTTTATCTGGCTAGGCTGGCAGCCTTCACATTTCTCCCTCCGGAGAACTCAAGTTAGTTTTTCAATGACCCTTGAGAAATGTCGTTTGAGAGAGTTAGGTCTATCTGAGTGTACCTTACCCCATTCCCTGTCCTGAGAGCGCATCTGCATTGGCATTGCTAACCCCACTGTGGTGCTTCACTGACATATCATATGCTTGCAACCCCAGGCTCCATCTTAGCAAATTGGCATTTTGCTGGCTGGCTCTGTTTAACCATATTAGGGGGTTGTGATCTGTCATAACAGTGAATTTACATCCATACAGATAAGGCTGAAGTTTCTGCAGTGCCCACACTATGGCTAGACATTCCTTTTCTACAGCTGCATAGCATTCTTCCCTGGGTTGGAGCCTATGACTGAGATAAACCACTGGATGCTCTTCCCCCTCTGAAGAAATCTGACTAAGTACAGTGCCCACCCCATGGTTGAAAGCATCCAGCTACACAACAAATTATTTGCTGTAATCTGGACTGGCTAACACAGGGGGTCCTACCAAAGCTTCTTTAAGCTTCTGGAATGCCTGCTCACATGCTGGGGTCCACACTACCTTATTTGGCCTGTTCTTCCTTGTCAGGTCTGTGAGGGGAGCAGCTATGGTACTATAACTGGGGACAAACCTTCTGTAGTACCCTGCTGTCCCTAAAAATGCCCTCACCTGCTTTTTAGTAAAAGGTGTAGGCCATGCCTGAATGGCTTCCACCACTCCCCACTCTATGCCCTAGGTAGGAGACCTCAGCCATAACCGCCTGACATTTGCTCAGCTTAATGGTCAACCCTGCTCTCTGTAGTCAGCCCAGCACCTCCCTGACATGGTGAAGGTGCTCTGGCCAGGAATGGCTGTAGATGACAATATCATCTAGGTAAGCAAGTGCAAATCATCCTGCCCCTGCTAGGATATTATCTACCAGCCTCTGGAAAGTCGCTGGGGCACTCTTCATCCCAAAGGGCATCTTTGAGAACTCATACAAGCCAAAAGGAGTCACAAAGGCTGACTTCTCTTTAGCACTGGGAGTCAAGGGCACCTGCCAGTAACCCTTGGTAAGAGCAATGGTGGTAAGATACTTAGCCCCACCCAGCTGCTCTAGGGCCTCATCTGTCCTAGGCATAGGGTAAACATCCAATTCTGAGTGACTATTTAATTTCCTGTAGTCCCCACAGAACCTGGTGCTGCAATCCTTCTTTGGTACCAGCACCACTGGGGAGGCCCAGGGACTGTTGGACTCTTAAATTACCCCTAGTTCCAACATCTCCTGTACCTCCTCCCTCAGAATCTGTTTGATTCTCTCTGGCACCCTATAAGGGGCCTGCCTAATAGGCATTTGGGGTCCTGTATCCACCTGGTGCTGCACCAGGTGGGTGCTCCCTGGTTTCCCAGTGAACATGTCCCCAAACTCCTGCAACACCGCTCAGATTTCTCGGACCTGGGTAGGAGATAGCTGCTGGGACATTGCTACCCCTTCCACTGAGGTGTCAGTCCAAGCCTCACTGAGGAGATCAGTCACCAGATCTCCCTCCAACTCCTCCTGCAATCTACTGCAAATACTCAGCACAAGGGCCTTCCTATCATGGTAAGGTTTCATCATGTTAACATGGTAAAATTTGTGCCCCTGCTTTCTGCCTAGCAGTTCCACCATGTAGTTAACATAACTTACCTTTCATACCTTGTAGGGTCCCTTCCAAGCTGCTTGCAGTTTGCTGTGTCTGACAGGAATGAGAACCATTACCTGCTGCCCCACAGCATACTCTCTAGCTCGAACATTCCTGTCATACCACACCTTTTTCTGTTGTTGGGCTTCTGCCAGATTCTCCTGGGCCAAGCCCATGAGTTCCCTGAGCCTTGTCCTGAGCTTTAGGACATGTGGCACATCAGACTCCTTGTGAGACTCACACTCACCTTCCCACTCATCTCAAATTAAATCTAGAGGTCCCCTCACCCTGTGCCCATACAGCAACTCAAAGGGTGAAAAACCTGTGGATTCCTGGGGAACCTCTCTGTAAGCAAACAACAGATGGGGCAATTATTTGTCCCACTCCCTCTTAAACGGATCTGCAAATGTGCGTAACATGGACTTGATTGTAGAGTTTAACCTTTCAACAAGACCATAGTCTGGGGATGGTAGGGGGTGGTCTTCATGTGCTTCACCCCAGAGGACTTCCACAGACAAGCCAGCAGGTCTGACATGAAATTGACACCTCTGTCAGTCGGTATTTCTTTTGGGAATATTGCACATTTTGGATAATCAATCAATCAATAAATAAATATCATTTTTATATTATAAAATTATCTTGATCAAAAATCTCTAACAAAGCATTTACCACCTTCTCTGCCTCAATGGAGGACAAAGCCACTGTCTCGGGGTATCGTGTAGCATAATCCACTACCACTAGGATATACATTTTCCCTGTGGAACTTGGGATACTCAGAGGACCCACAATATCCATAGCTACCCTCTGAAATGGCTCATCAATCACAGGCAAATGCATCAAAGGAGCTGTCACCTTGTCTCCTGCCTTGCCTACCTTTTGGCATTGCTCACAGGTCCTGCAGTACCCTGTTACATCTCTAGAAATTCCAGGCCAAAACAAGTTTTGCATAATACGCCTCTTTGTACATTTTATGCCCATATGACTTACAAAGGGAATTTCATGGTGGTCCTGTGCCATAAAAGAACTGTACAACAGAAGGACGAAACTGTTGCAAAAGACAGTACAATCCCATGAGTGGAGGAGCTCCCTGTTCAGCCTCAGTAAGAAGCTGAGATCCCTTATAAGATCCTCCAAAGCTAGCTACAAAAACAAAATTGCCACTAATGCTAAGGAGAAGCACAAAGCATTCTATAGCTATGTCAAGAATCTCAATGGCAACACCCAGATCTGCTCTGAGTTACAGCACAAAGGCACAGAAATTACAGAACCAACTGAAATTGCCAACATCCTGGCAGATAGGTTCAGTGCTAACTTTACCCCCCCTCCCACCCCTAAAGGGCCCATATCTATACAGGAAGAATGCAGAGTCCCTGTAATCACAACTACGCAGGTAAAAGCTGTACTCTCTAAAGCCAAAAACACAGCATCCATGGGACCGGACAACATCCCAGGCTGTGTTTTACACAAACTTCAGAACAAACTGGCTCCCCACTTAATTACCATGTTCAATAATAGCCTCGCATCAGGCTTTGGGCCCAATGAATGGTGCACAGCAACAGTTATCCCACTCCACAAAGGGAGAGCCACCACTGATCCCAGGAACTATCGACCTATTAGCCTGATGAGCCTGGTATGCAAGGCCATAGAACGTATCATCATGGAACTCATAAACAAAGACATTGGTAACCTCCAAACTCTGGATCCCACCCAGTTCGGGTTTGTGAAAGGCAGATCATGCCTCCTGAACCTGATCAACTTCTTTGAGGCAGTCACCAAAGCTGTAGATGAGGGTAAGGTGGTTCACACAGCCTATCTTGACCTCGCCAAGGCTTTCAACACCATCCCCCATTCTGGAATTATAACTAAACTCACTAAACTAGGTATAAATCCCTACGTCACAAGATGGGTTGCCAACTGGCTTACTGACAGAACCCAAACTGTAAAAGTTGGAGACTCCAAATCTGACCTCAAAGCAGTGACAAGTGGAGTACCACAGGGTTCCGTCCTGGGACCTCACCTGTTTGGTATCTACTTCTCTGAAGTACAGGCTACCACAGAAGGCCTCTGGCTAATGAAGTTCACAGATGACTGCAAACTAGGAGCCATAGTCAAGCCCCCAGATGATGTGGACATTCTACAGAAGGGCCTCGCTGAGACAGATGCCTGGTGTCAGAGCCGTGGCTTCAAGCTCAATGCCAAAAAGTGCAGTGTAATCCCCTTTGGTAAAAACTCTGTACCTATGAACTACCACATAGGCAGCAATCTAGTTAACACCGAATGTGTGATAAGAGACCTTGGGATCCAGGTGGACAGTAGTCTCTCCTTTGATAGTCACATCGCCACAGTAGTCAGGAAGTCCTTTTACATGGCACACCTCATCATAAAAGGGTTCTCATCCGGAAAAAAAAAGAGGTCATTGTTCCCCTCTACTCAACACTCATTAGACCCATTATAGAGTACAATGCCCCTTTTGAAATGTACCTCACAAGACATCTGCAGCAGCTGGGAAGGCCACAGAAGTACCTCACAAAGAGGATTACTGGCCTCAAACAAATGCCCTACACTGACCACCTCAAACATCTCCAGCTTTACTCCATAGCATATCGCCTACTCTGAGGTGATCTCTGCCTAACATATAAAGCTATGTCAAACCCAGAGCTGTTGGACATGCTACACCTAAAGAAATCCCAATCCCTCCAAGCTACACGCTCTAAGGACCTAAACCTTGTCACCACAATAAACAGGACATGCTGGTGGGATAGATTCCTGTCCCAGAGACTTCCCATACTCTGGAACAGGCTACCCATCTATGTCAAGCAAAGTTCTTCATTAGCACTCTTCAAGAAAAATCTTGATGAGTGGATAGGAAATAGGAAATACACCCGGGGATTACTTCTGTGTCTCTGCTCAACAGTGGCACAGGAAAATAACTTTCTTGGGTGGCGTAAGCCAGGGAACCTTGTTGGCTAGGCTTACATAGGCCCTGGGCCGATAGCCTAGTACCTACCTATGAACCTATGAACCTATGGATTATGGCTAGAAGCACCAGACGGTAGGCTCTAGGCACTACCAACTGCTGTACTCTCTCTCCTTCTAGCCCTCCCTCAGGGTTCCACTCTCTGTATAGTAACCCTTTGACCCAGTATACAGATTCCCCCTTTCCTTGAGAATCAGGGGCCTCCCTAGCTACCTGCCTCAGGCCTTGCAATGTAGGGTCTGAGAGCTGTGCCTGTCTCAATTCTCTCCTTGTAACCCTTCCCAGCACCCCTTCCACAGGAAGTTTGGCATCCTCTGACAGTGGTGCCTCACTGTCAGCCTGGGTACTACTACTCACCTCTACCTTTGCAGTCACTCTGTCCAAGGGAACATCAGTACCCACAAGCAGCTGTGGCTCACATTCAGTCTCACTGCTACAAAGTAGCTCCCTTCCTGAAGTAACCATCTCACCAGTTCTGGCTGCAAGTGTGCAGTCTGTCTGGCTTTCCCCCAGGCTACCAGACCCACATGCTTGTCTCCTGGCCTGACCGCATGTAACTGCATAAGTACATGGTACTGCCTCATCCAAATCCTTCCTTCTCAGGATATCTGCAGGATGGTAGTTCAATACCCCTGTTGTCTAAAGACAACCTACTATTGGCATTTTGTCTTTCCCGCTTACTGGCTCCCTTACCTTTTGTTCTCCACCTTGCCTCCGTGGACACCTGTATGCCACATGGCCCCACTGGTTGCATTCAAAACATTTAATCCTTGCTCCTGGATGTGTATCTGTACTAGTGGCTTCCCCTGCTACTGACAGATTCTGTTGGGGCAGTCTGTGCTGCCCACCATGGGTTCCTTTAGACCCATGAGCAGTACTTGGGGTCCCCTTCCTGTGCAGAGCTGGCCTGCTTGCCAGGTATAGGTCTCCCTTCTTCCCCAATTCATCTGAAGTAGCACATTGTCTATCAGCTAACCAGATCCTCATGTCCTCAGGCAAAGTGCTAAGGACCTGTTCCCTCACCAAAAGGTCTGCCAGCCCTTCAAAAGTGGTGACCTGACATCCACTCACCCACCTATCGAAATAAATGCTCAATTCAGCAACATATTCACACACAATTTCATCTGCCTTGCGTCTATGCTCACAAAACTTTTTCCTGTACATTTCAGGTGTTAGCTTAAACAGTTTTAAAAGACATTTTTAACAGCAGTATAATCAAAACATGCAACGTCAGACATTTTGGAGAGAACAGTTAAAGCTTTACCATGGAGTAAGGGGGTCAGAAACCATACCCAGAGCCCTTGGTCAACTTCATACTGTTTACATACCCTCTCAAACATATGAATGAAACTATCAAAATTATCCCCCTCTTTAAACTGTGGAAGAAATGTACTGAACTTTTTGTGCTTCTGGGGTCCCGTTACTCCCTTCTCCATTATCTCCATGACTCTGGTGAAGAGTCAGCATCTCCTTCTCATGCTGCCTCTGCCTCTCTTGTTCCTCAGCTTGCAGATGTAACTGTTTCTCATTCTTCTCAGCCTGCAAAAGTCGCAGTCTCTCATTTGCTTCTAATTCCACATGCCTGGCCTCCAACTCAAGTCTCTTTAGCTCTGGCTGGATTTTTAAGTCCACTGCAGAAAGGATGAACTGTCCAATCTCAGAGGGAATTATATCTCCACTGCCAGTCTGATTGCCCTCCTGGCTGCTGTTTTCAGATGAAGCTGTAACCAAGGCTGCAATCAGGTCTGCCTTAGTCAGGTTTCCATGCACCAGTTGCCTAGCCTGACACATCTCAGCCAGATGGCTCCTTGTCAGCTTTCCATACTCCTCTGCTGACATGCTGCCTGCTCACCCTGACTAAGCTAACAAAAGAAATAAAACAATTGTGATCTGAACTCTGAGTATTTACTGCATGGCTGTTTTAGAGTACAAAAACACCTTCAAAGCTCACTGTACACAAGCTACAGGATTCACTTTACCCACACAACTACAGGCCAATTAGTATTTGCCAGCTAATTAATATGTGGTGTGGATATCCCACCGCTACCAAACAATTAATATGTGAGGATATCCCAACACTGCCACCAATTAATATGTGATGCCCTTGCCCTGCCCCAGCAATCAAAGAGCCTCAATCCTCACCACTAACACCAAAAAGGGTGTCTCATATATGAGAAAGGATAACAAATACACACAGTAAACTGCAATTTCCCTTAAAACCACACAGAGATCTCTGTCAGTCCGGGGCTGGTCATTCCCTTGCTCTCCAGGTCTTCAATAAGACTCCCCACTGGCACAGCTATAGGGTCCAGATCTCAGCCTAGTTGGGCAAGCTAAAATCTCCAGCACCCTCTCTGTCCAACCAGTGCTTTGTGTCCCTGCCCAAGTAGCTCACACACACACACACACACACACACACACACACACACACACACACACACACACACACACACACACACACACACACTTTGAGATAAAAAGAGTCTACACAACCACACAGACACTTCTGTGGAAGGCTGGCACATGTTCTCCAGCTGTGCCTCTTTTACGCAGACTACACGGTAGTACCCTGCCACCACCCAGCTAATAATTATCAGCTACTCAAAGGCCCTTAAAAGGGTGTCCAATTATTACTGTGCAATATTATTATCCAATTGGTAGTATGACTAAACAGTCTCAAGGCTTATTAGAGTGTCTTGGTACAGGATCCTTATATACATGTAATGTACTCTAGAGCTTAACTTATCTCTACACAAACAGCCACAGTTAAAAGGTTTTAAAATATTTAATAATAAATAATTAAAACCACAAGACAGTACTTTCTACTATACAGTCAATGCTAGTCAAGAATTCAGAGATCACACAGAAATACTTAAAATAATTCACTAGTACCGTTCTGACATAACAGAAAACACTTAGTCTAATCTTTCTAGATTCTAGCTATGTCTAAAAGAAAACACAAGTCTAAGATAACTTACATAAGACAACAGGCAGAGTGCTGTGAGTTGGATGATCCAGACAAAAAATGCTCAATGCCTTTTGATTCTCTGTTTAAATTGAAACTGCAGTTCTGATAAATATTACATCATTTCTTTTAGACTCTCCTGCTGTTCTCAGGCTACACATTAACTGCATTTACATTCTTAACATCTCCCTTTTGTTATCTTGCATCTGGTCAGGAACAGACCAATAAAAATACATTTGCATGGTTAAATCTAGCAATTTAACTCTTGGTTAAAACAATAGAAAGAATTTCTTCATCTAGACTTTTCGGCACCACTGCTACTTCAAAGGGTCATCACATGCTTTACTTTGGTCAGCAGAGTGCACTGTTGTCACATTTATTTCCAGTTCCACATGTAACAGTATTTCTTTACATTTAAGACAACAAGCCTGTAGTTTACATGCATATTTACAAATGACAGATTTATCTGCACAATTCTATCTGGCTAGGCTAGCAGCCTTCACATGATGGTTCACAGATTTATATGGATGGTGAACAAGCTCAGGGCATATTAACAGTCAAAGGCCTTTTGATGCTCTGGATCCCATGTTATGACTTACAGGTGCCCATCAAGTCATCAAATTCTTTCTTGAAGGTATGACTTGAAGAGCTGTGTATAAATGAGAAGGTAATTTAATTTGTATGTATGTCTCTGAGATATAAAGTTGTCACTTCACTGTATAGTTGTAATCAATTTTGATTGAAGATAAGCAACCTCATGTGTTTACGTCAACAGTTGGATATTCTAAGTAAGGGGTCTCAAATAGTATGGGGTCCTTTAATGTTTCGTATGTCAGGCATAGGTAACCTCTAAGAAAGTTATAAGATGCAGAGAAGAGAGGAAGAGTTGCTGTAGAGTCTTTCAGTTTAAGTCAGGCCTGGAAGTCCTTTATTTCTACGTGTTAGGAGTATCATACGTCGCAGAACATGGTACAATATTTTGGGATTTGTCCTGTATAAAGGGGTAGAATTGCTTCTCCAACATGACTGTCAATGCCATTGAGGAACAGGAGGGTAAATGCTCATGCTTTGCAGTAACATGAGTATCTTTGGTAAGATTATTATCTACAAGCAGTCCATGGTCATTTATTATTTTATCCTTTTGCTACTGCTGCTCACCAGTGAGATGGTGGGAGGTAATTGTCAATTACCAGAAAGCTGTATGTTTGCATACTAAAGGCAAGGTAATTTCAACTGTACCATATATATATAATATCATGGGTTGTTTGAAGGGAGGCAGTGGTAACATGACTAAGGGCAAAGCCCCCATGTTTGCAGACATCTGCAGATTTGGTTATATCTGACACTGGAATTAGTTTTAACACCTGTGAAAAAATATGCCAAAAGCACAAAGCTTTGAAGGACATCATTGGTGGCAAAAGATAGTGAGGCTAGAAATCTAATTGTTCTTGCTTGTTACATACAGTCTTAGTCAGTTCTGGCCCAAGTTATTATGGCTTTATCAACCTTGATATCAATCAGTTTATGTATGATTTAAGCTTGCCACATATCCAGTATTTTCTGGACTATATATAAATTAGAGTGATTCTCCAGTAATCCGGAGAGCACTGTACAAATTCCAGTATTCTCTTTAGTACCATGAACAGAATGCCATAGTTGATTAAAAAGCAACCTTGGTCTGACTTTTTTCATAAAAAGCATGAAGTGATATGGAGGAGTCCAACATTATTTAAAAAAGTAAAAAAATATTGTAACATGATATGAATGAGTCAGTAATTAGGTGGTTAAAAAAAAAAGAAAAGAAATTAAACTAAAGGAGATATTTCACCCTAATGATGTGTATATTTACATCATAAAATAGATGTAAAAGTAGCTGGAAGTGGGGTGGGGTTGAGTAGAGACAAGGACAGGGACATAGCCTTGGTCTGGCTTTCAGCATTATAAATGCTGGCAGTCCTAGTATGATTCCGTCATGAGGTATAATGCTGAATGCTTTACATATATCAAAGTAAGCCATAGCTGCCTAAATAGATCTTCTTAATGAGCAGTAGTCACAATAAAAACAATTGCATGAAGATTACAAGATCAACACTTGATAAAAGTCTATAGGATTATGTTATGGAGAAGGTAGTTCCCTAAGTCTAGCTGAATAAGTTTGATGATGATTCTGTCCATCACCTGCCAAAATGACAGACTAAGTGTGCTATTACTGGAGTCTGTGGAAGAGCCTCCCTTGTGGACTGGGACTACAGTAGCCTGCTTCCAGATATCAGGGCTGTAGCCAGCTTTTAATAATCTATAAGAATGAATATAAGGGTATGCATATTCAACTTCCTGGTATCTTATCTGGTCCCATACTACTGCTGTTTGTGATTTTACTATGGGAAGAGAAGACCATTTTAGATGTCATTTCTGTTATCATTCTGTAGCGTGGATTCATTTCCCCTTTGTATGTATAGTAGTAGTTAGTTGTGTCTGCTAATATAATTTTCTCTAGCACTCTACATCTTTGTTTCTTTTCATTCGTTTTTCCAGTGTGGTTGCAGAAGGCCTTATTATTGTCATCCAGTCTAGTGTCAAGTCTTACACTGAAAAAAGCTTTTCTATGTTTAACTGTTTTAGTCAGTTATCTTTGGGTGGAGAACTTTGTTCATACCTCTCAACCTCTTAGCACAAGAAATATGGACAAAGCTTAAGGCAATGGGGGAGCAAAGACTCAAAAATAGGAACAGATTTTAAATATTGCTCTTATCAACTTAGAAAGTTGCTTGAATGACAGGATTTGCATTTGTATGCATTTTCCAAAGGGCATCAAGTCTGAAACTCAAATGTATGCCGGCTTCAGTACTCAGTGAGTTGCCAGAATATTAAAAAAAATTATGAGGGACAGAAGAAAAGTATGAGGGAGAAAAGGGAGAAATCTGGAGATTCTGTGAAAATCTGGATGGCTGAAATGTGCAACTTTGTTATGTTACACTGGGCAAAGTATCAGTCAACTTTGATTGCATACTTTGGCAACATAATAATGGAAGAAAGTGTGTTTTGTTTGTTCTGAAGAAGGTCTAAGTTCTTGGCTGAAAGCACTTAACGAGTGGATTAACTTGTGGATTAAAGTTTTTCATCAAGGAATTCTCAGTGGCTCCACTTGTTTTTTGTGTTTTCCCAAGGGGTTGTACTTTGTTACACAATTTTGAGACTATTGGCTTTTTTTTTTTGTGGTGTTGATTGCATACTTGTTTATTTTTCTTTACTAATTTGTTAATGTTATGACTCCATTTAGGTTTATTGTGGAATTATTTTTACAATATTTATGCCTCACAAGGATGAATTTATCAATTCAGTTGTACAAAGTGCTGCAGAGGACCATGAAGGATTCATGAAATTGTTGAGGTAGGGCTTAATATACATTCCCATCTGAATGATGCAAGATGATATTAAAGGCATCATACGTGTGTAGCAAGAGACCAGTCTGTGCAACCAGTCCCTGTCTCCATGATGAAGTTTAGTTGAAAGGTTAGTGAAAAAAACATGCTTCCTTCCAAGAAATAATAGATAACGGGGAAAAAAATAGTTCACTATGATCAGTGCTTTTGGATTATAATGAAACAAGTTTAAAAAAAAAACACCGGAGACACTGAAGACAATAAGTATCCAGACTTTACTGATGATTCTGGTACCTCACCTTCAAAAAGCCTTCCAAGGAATTAATTTTTTCATCAGGGATACCTTCCTATATATCACAAACAATTATCCAATTACCACCAATAATTGCACTTAATTACAAACTGCAATAAAACACCAACAATTTGATATGCAAATTACAAAGCACAGTGCAGAAACACAATTTGATTACATACTTCATGCCATATGGAACCATGAAACACTCTGAAAATTTCTAAACATTTCAAAAATATTTCAAAAAGCCTGAATAAGTATATCTATACATAAAGGCTGAAATTACATATTTAAATCTAGTTTAAATTTGACTTTTTCTAAATTTTGAAGCCGAGGTACCAGAATCATCAGTAAAGTGTGGATATTTATTCTCTTCAGTGTCTCCGGTGTTTTTTTTGCAAACAGTTTTTTTCTTTGTTGGTGTTTTTATTGATTATAATGAAACAAGGCCTACAAATTCAAGTTATTTTCTCACAGGTGACTGGTCTCTTCATATAGAAAAAAATTATTTTATAGTAAAACCAGACTTCCAAGCGCCAGTAATTTTGATTAAGCTTTACCCTTATTCTTTCACTGGCACATGACCCACTAAAGACACCTCTGCTGAATCCTGTCTCAGCCTAGAGGTCAGGAATTACATATGAAGTTTGCTACAGGAGACATCAAAAAGTCTGTAAGGCAGTAGAAAAATGTTGGACAAGAAGCAGAGAAAATTGAGGGTGGGAAAACAGACATGGAATCTGTAATGTCTGGTGGAGAAGTATGTGGTTTGTCATGACTTATTTGATTTATGAATCATTTAAGAAAAAATGTATAATTTCCCCTGAAGGTGTCTAATGTAGGATGTGTGGGGTTTGCTTCTTCCATTCCAATTAGGGCAATAAATGTTCTGATTTCAAGACTATTCACTTACATAGTCCACTGACTGCTCAGGACTTGATGGACTAACCTGTAAGATGTTTATTTTATTTGATCGTTTAGAATATTACAATATTTCATTTTTTATGCTTTGTTATATTATCTGTCATTGCTTGTTTTGCGTATGGCAGTGTTCATTGCTGAAAAGGGGCCAGAGTAATTACCGTGTTAAAAAATAAATAAATGGTAGGAGGTGCGACTAATGTGTGCTTTGCTAAAACGATGGGGCTGGTTTGGGCCTAACAATGACAAATTATGCCATAATTAGGTTATCAGCCAATCCCTGACACCTTGTGCCCGAGGCAGCCACCCCCTCTACCCCACCCTAGCTAAGCATTTTATTCATAGATGGTAACTTTTAGTGAAATTGACTGGATGAGGGAAGGAACGACATGCACTGATCATTGGTGTAAACAGTCAGGAAGGAGCTGATCTAAAAACTCTACTTCTGCATGTCAGCATAAGGAGTTGGGCAACAAAATGAGAAGAATGGCAAGGAATATCCATAAATGGTGTGAATGAGACATGGGCAATATATACCATTGGAGGAAGAGGAAATAGGGATTCATGTAGCAACCAAGAAAAGAAAGTGTTGCTCACATATTGGGGGGGTATTACAACAAATATAAGAGAATTAGAGAAAGAATCACTGAGAGCAAGACAAACTTATGCACTTACCTGATTGTAACAAAACAATTCAAACTGGCAGGAGAATGGGGAAAGATATGGCAGAACTGAGACAAAATTTGAAATTGCTATGATAATTTGATGGCCTAATTTTTTTAATAATTCTTTTTTATAATAGAATGTAGCAGTAGAGAAGAGAGGAACGAGGGAAGAAAGAAAGCTACTGGCCTTAACAAATACACTACCTAATACAGTTCACAGTAGACATGTTTATTCTTATCTAACAATTTAACAATACTAGCATTTCTTTTTTGTTGAGGAAGGGATAAAGAAGGCTATAAAATCTTGTCTAATCTTAGCAGCACCTTATAAAACTTGAAGACAAAAATAAGGAAGGTCAAATATTGCACATTAATATACTGAGGTTCTGACATATAATCTTGATGGAAGCACTGTTGTTTTTTTTTCTACTCTTTGTTGACCGGGTTAATCACACTAGGTCAGTGTCCTCATTTCAGGGGAAACCTTAGGTGGTATTCATATTGACTAGATAAAATTCTATATGATATTTTGTACCAATCTAATCTACCACAAACTCAGTCCAATGAGATGTCAGTTTAACATCTCAGCTGAAGTATGGCACAGTCAGAAGTGCATCACCCCCGTTGTGCTGTACTGCAGTGTCAGTACTGGAAAATGAATGAAAACAAAAAACAATGGAATTCAGACACATGAGGAGGATTATCATACACAGTTTAAAATCCAAGTTCTTTCATGTTTATATATTACTAGACTTCTATTATTTTTTATTAATTTCATTTATTATTTTAATGGTAGTGTCACTGATTTGAGTATTGAAAAATTAATCCAGGTAACTGGAGTGGGAACAGACTCCACAGCTTTCTGATCTTCCAGCAGCAAAGGCGAGTGTGCTCCTTGTTGACCAACTGACACTGACATGTCATCAACTAATGTGATCTAACAGACAAGATTTAAATTATTTGACAACAAAAAAGCATGCTTTGTTTAACAACATTAAATCAGACTGAATTGTTATGAACCCAAACAGATGATATAAGTAGGTGCTGGTAATAATAATCAGTTGATATAATTTTTCAGTATAATTATCAGATTTTACAGTAATTGGCTTATTTTACTGCCACTCACGAGAGAGAGAGTAGGAAGTGATGATGTAAGTATACTAATGAGTGCAGAGTTCATAAATAATCTGATTACATCACCACTTATTGTCAGACCATTTTATGAACTTGCTTTTCTTATTACCCCTGTCATTGTTTTATTCTTCAACCATGATTAAATCCATTTAATGGTTTATGGTAACCTTTTACTGCTTCAGAAGAATGTCCACGATGCTAGAAATGTGGTGTTCATAGGTTCTTAGGTAGGTACTAGGCTATTAGCCCTAGGGCCTATATAAGCCTAGCCAAAAAGGTACCCTGGCTTTTGCCACCCAAGAAAATTATTTTCCCGTGCCCCTGTTGAGCAGAGCCACAGAAGTGATCCCCGGGGTGAATTTCCTATTTCCCATCCAATCATCAAGATTTTTTTTGAAGATTGCTAATGAGGAGCTCTGTTTGATATAGACAGGTAGTCTGTTCCAGAGTATGGGATGTCTCTGGGACAGGAATCTATCCCTCCAGCATGTTCTGTTTATTGTGGTGACAAGGTTTTGGTCCCTAAAGCATGTAGCTCTGAGGGATTGGGATTTCTTTAAGTGGAGCATGTCCAACAGCTCTGGCTTTGACATAGCTTTGTATGTTAGGCAGAGATCGCCTCTGAGTAGGCGATATGCGACGGAGTAAAGCTGGAGTTTTTTGAGACGGTCTGCGTAGGGCATCTGTTTGAGGCCAATAATCCTCTTTGTGAGGTAGTTCTGTGGCCTTTCCAGTTGTTGTAGATGTCTTGTGATGTACATACCAAAAGGGGTGTTGTACTCTATTATGGGTCTAATGAGTGATGAGTAGAGGGGAACAATGACCTCTTTTTTTCTGGATGAGAAACCTTTTGTGATGAGGTGAGCCACATAGAAGGATTTCCTGACCACTGTGGCGATGTGATTATCAAAGGAGAGATTACTGTCCACCTGTGTCCCAAGGTCTCTTATCACACTTTTAGCATTAAGTAGACTACCACTTATGTGGTAGTTCATGGGTACAGAGTTTTTACCAAAGGGGATGACAATACACTTTTTGGCACTGAGCTTCAGGCCACGGCTTTGACACCAGGCATCTGTCTCAGTGAGGCCCTTTTGTAGTATGTCCACATCATTAGGAGTTTCAATTATGGTTCCTAGTTTGCAGTCATCTGCAGACTTTGTTAGCCAAAGACCTTCTGTGTTAGCCTGTACTTCAGAGAAGTAGATACCAAACAGGAGAGGACCCAGGACTGAACCCTGTGGTACTCCACTTGTCCTTGGTCTGAAGTCGGTTTTGGAGTCTGCTACTTTCACAGTGTGGGTTCTATCCAGGAGCCAGTTGGCAATCCATTTTGTGACATAGGGATTCATACCTAGTTTAGTGAGCTTATCTATAATTCCAGAGTGGGGGATGGTGTTGAAAGCCTTGGCAAGGTCTAGATAAGCTGTGTGATCCGCCTTACCCTCATCTATGGCTTTGGTGACTGCTTCAAAGAAGTCAATCAGGTTTAGGAGATATGATCTGCCTTTTACAACCAGAACTGGGTAGGGTCCAGAGTTTGGAGATTACCAGTGTCTTTGTTTATGAGTTCCATGATGATACATTCCATGGCCTTGCAGACCAGGTTCATCAGGCTAATGGGGCGGTAGTTCCCGGGGTCCATCATGGCTCCCCCTTTGTGTAGTGGGATAACCGTCGTGGTGCGCCATTCAGTGGGCACAAAGGCTGAGGTGAGGCTATGATTGCACATGGTACTTAGAAAGGGTGCCAGTTCATTCTGTAGTTCATGTAGAACACAGC
Source organism: Protopterus annectens (assembly GCF_019279795.1). Taxonomy (NCBI): domain Eukaryota; kingdom Metazoa; phylum Chordata; order Ceratodontiformes; family Protopteridae; genus Protopterus; species Protopterus annectens. Next base: position 88,345,246 of record NC_056734.1, read on the forward strand.
CTGGGATATTGTCAGGTCCCATGGATGCTGTGTTCTTGGCTTTGGAGAGTGTGTTTTTTACCTGTGCAGCCATGATTACAGGAACTTTGCATTCTTCCGGTATAGAGATGGGCCCTCTAGGGGGTGAGAGGGGGGTAAAGTTAGCACTGAACCTATCTGCCAGGATGCTGGCAATATCAGTTGGTTCTGTATATTTAGTGCCATTATGCTGTAACTCACAGCAGATCTGAGTGTTGCCATTGAGATTCTTGACATAGCTATAGAATGCTTTGTGGTTGTCTTTAGAGTCAGTGGCAATTTTGTTTTCGTAACTAGCTTTGGAGTGTGATATGAACAGTCAAGTTGTAGCTGTCTGGAAAAAGTAAGAGAGCTCAAAAGTAGTGATTGCATGATGCAGGAAGTCATTGAAAGATATTTGCAATCATTTTAAAAGAAAATGAAAAATAGAATAACCAGAAGGGATTAAATCAAAATATTTTTAAATGATAATAAAATGATGAGAACTATTTTCAATTGTTATACATAGTATAGTTCCCCTACAACTTCGGTTAAAACTCATTGAGGGTTTACGTGGCTGGAAATAACTGGATGAAACTTCCACTGTGCATATCTTCTTCTAAAAATGTGTTTTTTTTTTCTGTAGGGTACATGTGTTTGTGCTCCTCTTTGTGGGGGGCGGGGTACAAGCCTCCTACACCATCTGAACCAATGTATACCAACTCAACATTTACTTGAACATGAAAAATGGAAAACATATCACCCTTCAAAAACTGCTTACACTCACTTAGAAAACACACCAGCGGTGATTTCTTATGGAAAGACATGATAATGTGCCATCTTGTCCAGTTTAAGGTTGACAAGATATTGGAAAGCTGTTTACAGCTCATATTCAAGCTTCTTCATCCATGCTTTTTAAAGAAAAACAATAATAATTATTAGGTAGACATAGGTTGTGATCAGTTTATACCACTTCTATTTTATTCTCAATAATTTTTTTGTATCATTTGCCTGAGTACTTGATCTGAGCCCATCTTTCAGCTGCCCACACTGCAATCAGTTTACTAACCTGTCTCCTTTCCCATTTAAATGTCTGGACGTTCTCAGTAGCATCACAATTCATTAAATTGCAGGAACTACTAGACCAATTATTTGTGATTCACAAATGCTAGAGGCATTAATATTTAACACCAACAAGTCATGATGCCAAGTAGACATGGTGGTTGCACACTTCTTACCTCCTGAGTCCTTGCTGATAAAGGTAGGTGCAGTATGGTCTGTAGGTGACATTTCTTTTAGGTATCACAAGGTGTACCAGTAATATTCAAAGACCCTTGCTAAGTCCTTTTTTTCAGCAGTGCAACCTCACATCTTCCACTAACAAAAACTTCTTAAACCTGCTCTGAATACACATTAGAACGCATATACTTGTTTAGTGCACAATGCAAAAAAATGATTCATTTACAGTACATTTTTTCTTTCTGCTGTTGCTTTACGGGTTAGTATAATATTTATTTATTTTTTTTCCCTCCAGTCTCTAAAATGCCACTGTATGAAAAGAAAAAGCATTGCTTCTATGTCCAACTTAGAAAAGTATATTGCATGTAAATGTGCATTTACCCAGTAATATCAAATGGTGTTCCAAATATTCACTTCAGATTTTAAAGCCCATAAGTCTGACTTAACATATCAGTATTACAATTAGTCTTCTGTTTACATTCCTTAACTCCATATATCATTGACTTCATTATGACAGACAAATTGTAGATTTTATTCAGTAGCCATTATTGCATTTTAATTAGAATCTTATTGATTAATGTAATCTAGGAAATATACAAATGCCCTACTTATTTGTAACTGAGCATTCAGAACAATATAAATATCTTACTATAAGAAAATAATGACAATTTTATTTGTTCAGTTTGATACTGGTATAAAAAATAGATTCCTCTATGAACATAGATCAAGTTTTTTAAAGTGTACTCCATTAGTTAAGGCAAATCTTTAAGTACCGTATAAGTGTTGCAGTCCATTGATCATGCTGCTGTGTAATAAGTGGATCAACATTTCAAGTTTTGGCAGGAAGATGGACAGCTTTAGAGTCTTATCGATTCATCTGAGTACACTGGAGTCATAATAACGTATGCTGTCAAGGGTCTGCTAGAGGGGAAGCCTGTAGCAGTGTTAAATTTTTGCTGCTACATGTTATGCTCCTCCATAGGCTCCATGAATGGAGAGCTGACAGAAAAGTGCATTATTTTTTTGATCAATATTTAAGCAAAAGTAGGAAACAGCGAAAAATACTGATAATGGGGAACTGTCAGGCCTAGCATTGCAGCTGAAGTTTTAATCAACTCAGTAAAATTACTTGTATACATGTTTCTGACAGACTGAATGAAGCTGGCACTATTTGTTTTAGAATACATTTGCAGAAGTAAATAACACGAGGACCTTTGTCTGTATTACTAAGCTCCCCTGTGCATTAATGGTGGGCTGAGATGCATTATTTATAGCTGCATTTTCCATTTGTTATATGCTTATAACGCAATACCATATTTTAGCAGTTGCATTATTTTATACTTATCTGAGTACATCCAAAGTCTTGTGAATCTGAAATTACTCTTAAGGGGTTACTGGAACAGGTATTCAAAACAAACTCATGGTGTGGTACAGAATGCATCCATCTCTCCAGATGTGTTGCATGTTTGAATTTTTCCAGCTTGTGCCAATAAAACAAATACATGCCTCATTAAAATAACCAATAGAAACAAGTCTGTTTGGAGTTAATCTCTGAGCAATTATGAAATTGCTTTAGTTAGTTAAGCAAATCACATATAATTGTAGTCCCCCGTTTACTTGTAAGTGACTGTTTTATTTGTCTGTTTATTTACTTTATTTATTTATCTTCATGGCTAAATGATCCTGCCTAACCATTATAGTCCAGTTTGTATAGGGATGCCAAAACACTTCTGGTTCACTGTGTGAACATCAATCAAATGTAAAGTAAGAGATCAAGGATACAAACTGTTTAGCTGTAAACATTAGTAAAAACTGCAATGGTTTATACACTCAGCATCATTCAGAATAAATTGTTAATGACATGCTTGAACACCAGCAAACAAAAAAGTGAAGTCAATTGATATGCCAACAAGTTATGCCTTGATAACTTGGTGACACATTATGATAGAAAGCCAGTTTCATAAAACAGAAGTGTAATGGAGTAATACTGTTTCTCTTATGTTACTCTTAACTGTCAAACTTCCATGAAAAGTACTATTAATCCATTCATTCCAACCCCAGGGACCAAGCACCAGGAGTGGAGACATGGAGGGGGTGAAATTTTTCTTTTGGCTTTGACATGCTCCATACACATGCCCATAGACCGCCAAGATGAACTGCCAGTGACCTTAGAGAGGGGTGTTATCTGTTTGCAGATGTGACATAACCTTAGTCTTGTCCTGTTGTCCTTGCTACAAGCACTCTGAAATGATCTGTGGTCACCACCAAGGATTCTAGCACAGACTATGCATCCTGACTATGCATATCCATGACTCCACTATGAAAGAGAGGAAACCATACAGTGCATCTTCATTCCACCCCCTCATCCATTCTGATAAAGCCAAGGCTAGTTGAACCTGAGATGGCTGGGTTATAGTTAAGGCTGCAATGCCCCACCTTCACCGTGGTGCTGGCTGTAGTATTTATAATCTTAATGCATTTGTATACTGCTGTATGGTGCACCCTTAGGACCAAAGAAAATGCTGACAGCCAAGCAGTTTCAAATAAGCATAAATATATATACAGATATATATTTTTTGGGGGGGGGCTTAAAAGCATTTGCAACAAAACAATAATGGGATAAAGAGAAATTCAAAAGAGGAGCTGAATCAAGTCATATGTGTGCCATTCAGCTGAGGCATCGGTGTGAAAAATATTAATTGTTAGAAATAAACATTTTAATTATTTTTATTCATGGTATAGCAGCTAATTAGTTTTAATAATGTTAATACAAATTAAAAATAAACAAAAGAAAGAGAAAAGATCTGCTAAAGCTGCAGTTATTGAGCTTGTGGATGTTTTCATATTACAACAAATCCAGTCACTGTTCAGGCAAGGGCAGCCTTGTTATTACCTTCTTTCCTGCTCGTGGTAAATGTTTGCTTCATTGTTAACCACTAAAGGTCAATGGGCATAAGCATGTCTTTTTAAGGCTGCCATGTCACCTCTATTTAATTAAGGGAGTTTGTTTAGAATTACAGGGTTGGCAAGAGGAGAGCCAGTTTCTCAAACCCAGAACTTATGTTTGTGAGTATTTGGCAGCCTTAGCCATCTGCACTACTCTGCTAGGCTGTTCTTTGTACATACGTGTGTGTATATGTGTGTGCATGTGTGTAGGTGCGCGTGTGTGTGTGTGTGTGTGTGTGTGTGTGTGTGTGTGTGTGTGTGTGTGTGTGTGTGTGTGTGTGTGTGTGTGTGTGTGTGTGTGTGTGTGTGTGTGTGTGTGTGTGATTATATCATGCGTACTGAATTAAAACTTCTAGCTTGAGATTCTGGCAAAGATAATTAAATGCCCAAAAACACAATCAAGAAGGCAGTTCTGTGTATATTTATTATTTTATGTATTTATTTTATATTTGTTGACCGGGTTTGTCTGACTGGGCTACAATTGCCCATTTTCAGCAGAGGCACAAGGAGAAAAGCTCCAACAGAAAAATAGAAATTTAACATATTGAATACATATAGAATACATTCATCAGTACCACACATTATTGCATTACAGTGTCATGCATTACACTGTGACAAGTGAAATACATATAGAAATGCATTCATCAGAGGGATACAGTCATAATTACATATTATATACTTAATAGTGCAATAGTTGCATAGCTGAATATTTTGCTAGTTATGTTTGTACAGTGGTGTACCAAGAGGAGAAGATAAAGTAGTAAGTTTGTTTACTGAAAGGAAGGAAGAGAGAAGGGAAATAGAAGGTTAAAAGGGAGTGTTTACGGGGGATAATTATATTGGCAGGTCCATTTTTCATGAAGGTATTTTTGTAGCGGTTTTGAATTGTTTGGGATGTTCAAGGGATCTTATATCTAATGGGAGGCTATTCCAAGCCTTGGAAGGGTTAAAGCTATAGACTAAGTGACCCATTTTGGTCCTTGGTTTGTAGATTTTTAGTAGGCCTTGTTCAGAACTGTGGAGTAATCTAGTGGGTAGGTAATGAGAGATTAGAGATGAGATAGTTGGACAGAAAGAGGGTTTGTAGAGAATGCAGTGAATAATCTGAAACTGATTATACTAAAGCAGCTTAGGTAATTCTTGCCAATTTAGTTCTTTTAGTGAGAGACAGTGATGGGACTTGTAAGAATTTTGGGCAGCAAATCTGGCAATCCTGTTATAAGTTGTGTCTTAACTTGTTTAGTAGTCCAGTGTTGAGGCTGGTGATAATTTGGGGGCTATATACTAAAGTGGGTAAGAGGAAGACATTTGAAAGGGTTAGTTGTTCTGTTTTGGTAAGATATTTTTGTTTTTATAGAGGAGACATAGCTTGAGGTGTGTTTTTCGGATACAATTATTGACGTGTAAATCAAAGATTAGTCTGTCATCAATTGGAACACCTAAGAGTTTTGTACTGGTGTCCACCTGTATTTAAGTGTTATTTTGTGACAATATGGAGAAGGAAGACTTTATGAGGTTAAGGTTTTTAGGGAGAAAGAGTAGTAATTTAGTTTTCTTTGGATTAAGGATAAGTTGATTTTCAGATAGCCAGTTTTCTACAGAGTTAAAAGAGGACTGTGTGTGTGATTTTAGTTGAGATGGTGATTCGGCAATAGTGATAAGTGTAGAATCATCTGTGCATTGTATCAGTGAGGATCCAGGACAGGAAGAGTAGAGAAGGATGGTAAAGATGTTAAAAAGAAGGGCCCCAAGGATGGAGCCTTGTGGAACACCCATTTTAACATGAAGAAGAGGGGAGAAAGCCGAGAGCCATTTGACTGACTGGAGTCTATCAGAGAGATAGCTGTTAAACCAAGATATGGTGGATGGAGAGAAGTGTAAGTTTGCTAGTTTAAGGAGAAGGAGTTTATGAGAGACTGTATCAAAGGCTTTGGAGAGGTCAATGAAGAGACAGGAAATGTTTGTTACTGTCTCTAGCTAGTGATACAGAGTTTAGGAAAGACAAGAGAGCTGTAGTAGTGCTGTGCATGGGACAAAAGCCATGTTGGATAGGTGTGAATAGATTTTCTTGCAGAAGGTAGTGTAAGACTTGATTGTATATACATTTTTCCGGAATTTTGGAGAGTGGTGAGAGTATGGCTATTGGTCTAAAATTAGCTATATCTATGGAGTTTCCTCCTTTGTGTATTGGAAGGGTGTAAAATTGCTTCCAGATGGAAGGGACTATGGATTCCATGATAGAGCAGTTTATTAGAATAGAAACTGGGAAAGCAAGAACATCAGCAGCAGCCTGAAGGAATGCGGAGGGAATGTTGTCTATGGATATGGAGCAAGGTTTTAATTTAAATAGTAGAGTTTTAATATAGTTAGTGGAGAGAGGTTTGAGGGAGAAGGCAGTGGTAGGGTTACTATTGATGGAAGAGTTTGAGCTATTAGGTCTATTATTGTTGGTGGGATGGTTTGTGTCTTGATTTAGTAATTTTGATATTGAGTCTATAAAGTAGTTGTTGAATATGGAGGCAGTTTCCTCGTGTGTTTTGTCAGGATAAAGGTTAGGGGAGACTAGTGCACCTGGGTGTAATATTTGATTCACAGAGTGCCAGAACTTTTTAGGGTTGGATTTAAAGGTAGAAGATGGATTATTATAGAAGTTTTTCGTATCTTTATTTATGTGACTTTTGGCAAGATTTCTAAGTTATTTATATTTCTGGAGGTCTGGTTGATGTTTAGTTTTATTCCAAATTTTCCATGCTTTGTCTTTTTTTTTAATAGTGCATGAGTGTTTATGGTCAGCCATGGGGATACATTAGACTTTATGCGGACTGTTCTAAGGGGTGCCAAAGAATTTAAAATACTAAGGAAAATGGAGTTAAAAAAGTGGACAGCTTCATCCAAGGGGAGTAGATTAAAGGGATTCCAGTTTACTTTTGATAATAAAGATTTGAGAGTTTCATGATTAAAGTTTGTTAGTTTTTGGTGTTTGATAAACATTTGAGGTTTATTTTGATGGGATGTGTACCTGAGTATTTTTATTGGGCAGTGATCACTTAGGGAATTTGGTAGTGTTTCAGGGTTATGGTATTTGGAAGGGTGTGAGACAAGAATCCAGTCAAGGAGAGATGAGGCTGTATGGGAGTTATTGAAATAAGTGGATCAGAGATGAGTTGAGTATAGCCATAGAGATTAAGGTGTTGTGAGGAGTTTTGAAAGGAAAGAGATAGCCAGTTAATGTTGACATCCCCAAGAATGATAGTTTCTTTTGGGATATGTTGGGAGATGTGAGAAAGCATATTTTCTAGTAGGGGGATGTTATCACCTGGTGGAATGTAAATTGTTACAATGATGATAGTGGAATGGCTATTATTATTTAGGTTTACAGATACAATTTTGGTTGGGGAGAAGACTTGGGATGTAAAAGCAAAGTTAGAAATGATAAGGTGATTGTTAGAGTGTAGGATAGCAGCGCCTCCACCTTTCCTTTTTGGTCAGTCTAGACAGTTTATGCTCTAGCCAGAGGGCAAGATCTCTATGTCTTGGTGTTGGGATTTCAACCAGGTTTCAGTCAGAACAAGGATATCTGGAGTATAGTGGGAGATCCAGGCATGTAGTTCACTTACTTTGTTCAGAATACTCCTAGTGTTTACTGAACAGAAGTAAAGATGTATATGAATCTCCTCATTGTAGGAAGCACTGAAAAAATTTTAAAGAAAGAAATAAAGAAAGTGAAGATAAAATGTAGTTACATTCCCTGTACTTACAGCACTAGATAGCAGCACTTAACATAGCAATATTTGTCTGTGGCCTTATGGAACAGAAGCAAAGTGTTTATCTGTGTCATCAGTGTCCTGAGTTTGGGAATGGAGTTGGACCAAAGGGTTGGCTTGTTGGATAGGATGAAGTGGCCAACTATGCAATGGGAGGTTGCCAGGTTTTTATCTCTGGGGGATGATTAGAAAGGGATCACTGCCTGTTTGACCTCCGGTGGAAAACAGGAGCCTTAACAGTTAGCTTTGCTGAAAGGAGAGGTGTGGGTGTTATGAACTGTGGGCAGGGGTACACACAAACATTTCTATCCCTGTTAGAGAATTTGACTACCATGATGTCTCCCAACACCCTGCTCCTTGTAGGTCTTTACTCCCTAGTGCTTTAGTCTCACCACAAGACTGTTTCCAGAAGAGTGGGGGAGGCTGCAAAGGGACACATCTGAGATTGTCCAATAAGGAGCTATGGGGATAACCAAGGAGAGAAAATCTGGTGTAGAAATCAATGTGTTGGGTGAGGACTTGAAAAGTGACCAGACTGTTTTAAAGTATTTGAAGAGAACTGGATTACAACAGCAATGAAAAATGATCTGACTGTACCAGATCGAGTGTCTCATAGCTGGAACTGTATTTTTTCATGAGATAAAAAGGTAAACTGGTAGTGTATACTTAAATCTTCATGGAAGGGATGTCATTTTAAAAATAAAGCATTTTTGTTTTACTAAAATAAACTTGAGGCCACAACTGGGAAAAAAATAGTGTTGCCTCATGAATACCACCTTGGTGAGCAAGCCAAAGCAGTCAAGTAATAAAATAAACTCTGTCAAAGGGGATTCTAATACCATGGTACAATTTCTTTATACTAATGAGACTTATGTGTAATATGTGATGTTTTAAGGAAGCAATTTGTTTCCTAGAACTTTGTAGATTAGTCATAGGATTCCAACCTTTTATAATGTCCAGAGGCATCATTACAAGTCAGACTAATGAAGACGATTACACATCATGGGACAATATCAAGAAACCCTTGTACTAGGAACCTTTGTTTAGGTCTATGACTTTTGGGGAAGTGACAGGATAGTGCAAGTCGTACCTTCCCCACTTCTAGTTCACTAAATCCATCGCAAAACTATACAGTAAAAATTGGCTTTACAATGTCAAATCAATGCATCCATGTCTGGAGTACTGTGGGCATTTCCAGAGACCACTGAAGTAATACGAGTTGTAGAAGGGTTTAAAGAAAAGTAACAAGAGAGTGAGAAGACAAGATGGACTAAAGGAATCAGAACTCCCTTCACTAGTACACTGAAGAAATGCAATCCATGACCCTGCTAGTGGGCCTGTTCTACCCCCACATAATGGCTATCCCTTCATCAAAAGTAAAACTAAAACACACCTCAAGTCAAGCAGCCTTCTGCCATCCTATTCCAATTTCTGTCTGTCTTTACTTTCTGAATTACAGAATTTCATCTTCTGTAGCCTATTTATCTCTTGACTCATCTAATTTTAGTCTACTCCTATCCTTTTTCTGTCACAGCCCTCTCCTCTCCTCTCCTCTCCTCCTGTCTAAAAATACACTCCTTTCTCCCTTCACCACTTAACGTCTTAAATATCTCCTCTTTCCCACTCTTGTTTGCTGGCATGACTAAGATCTGTTTTCCTGTATATCATTTTAGCAAGTTTTTGTCACTGTTATCAATGGTTAACCATGCAAAATGTAAAGAGAATTCTCTAACTTTGATCTAACTGGATATACTATTCATACTACAGATGTGACTGGTCTTACAGTTTTAAGATATGTTACATTGATATGTTAATTTGATAATAGTCTATGTTATACTGATTTTTAAACTGTCAGTGTCTTTGTCCATGTTTTTTAACCTTTTCTCCCAGGCCTTCACTTAAAAGGGGCACTTTGCATGCCCATTTGAACTGTCTTGGTAAACAAATGCAATAAATAGTGGTCAATGCAGAGCTATAGCTGACACCTTTTTTGCCCAGAGCTATTTTCCTTCCTGGTGCCCCTCAGCACCAGGTTGAATAGCAAAACATTTAACAAAAAAATAAACTCCACTTTCCCTTGAGCAGCGCCAAGTCCTAACACCCTCATGTTCAACGTGAGAGAAAAAAATAAAAAATAAACGAAGGAGAGCCACCATCTCCTGACACCCTCATGCTCTACATGAGAGGGAAAAAAGGGCTGTTCTCCAATTTGGTGCTCCTATGGATGAGCATCAGATCCTAACACAATTCCCTATACTGGTCATTAAAAAAAAAATCTTGCTGATTGAACCCCCTAACACCTTGAACCCATGCCTATCCCTTCACCCCATCCTAGCTACACTTCTAGGTGAGATTTTCATTAATTTTTAACTCAGCGATGTTTAACTCAGTGAGTAGTGTTTAACAGTAGAAAATAACCCCTCATGTTTTTTATTCATGCACTAGTAGTAATGCAATCTTTTTGGTCTTTTCTCTACAGTAATGCGACTATGGCAGTAGTATATTTAAGTAACAATGATATGGAGTGATGGGGTGCTTGCCCCCACCAAAAAAAAAAAAAAAAAAAGAAAGAAGAAAATAATGCTTTTCATAATTCTTTTGATGGGCTGTTTTTGTTCACCAGTTGAAGCTTCAATTACTTGTAACATTGTGAGAAATAAAGGAATGGTATAGTAAATGTGGTGTGGGAAAAAATGAAGGGATTTCACTGAGTAGGAAGCAAAAAGAGAAAGAGAGCACGGTATGCATTTTGTTGTGAAAAATGAGGACGTATTTCTTCACTGACAGGTTTGTTGATTTATGAAATGCAGTTCCAGAATGAATGCTAGACAGGAACTCTACAGTGACACTTAACAAAAGTGTGCAGTAGCTGAAAATGGAAAAGACAGAGATTGAAAGCTGATAAATTGTTTAAAGCTTTTATCTGGACAGAAAAGATATTCTAATTGTATCCCTTTGATGCCAAATAAAGTAAAATAAATATATGCTGTTTAGGGACCATTAGTAAGAAGCAGTTTATTCAATTTCTGATAAATAGATACAATTCAGAGATAGAGACAGTGAGAATGAAAGAAGCACTTTATTTTCTACATTAAAGAAGTTTGTTTTTCCTTGTTACAATAATTTTTATTGTGCAGGTGTGCATACTACAGTTATGTTAAAACTGTTAAGACATTTAAAATTCTGTTACTAACTAAAGCATCATATTCATATTTTATGGTATTTGTACTGTATGTTAGTGTATGGACATATTCTTCTTTTGTTACTTTTAAACTGTCTGTTGTCTCAATGTGCACTTGATGAATATGCATTTTAGCTGTTTACCTCATGAACATTTAATTGAACTAACCTCTCTAACTGTACATGTTGCATACATTTGCTTAGTACTGTCTGTTTTATATAGATTATTAATGTAATTCTTAACATTTATTTGATAATTAAGCAGTGTGTTTCTTTATTTGTGGTTACTTTGTTACTATGTGACCCTGATTTTGACAGACAAGAGTTATTTTGCCCAGCCAACTTTGCAAGTGAATGCTCATGTACAGAGCTAATGCTAAGTACATAATGGTAACAAGACAATCAGAATGTTACAAGTTCTATGTGCATTTATAAACCATTTGAAATTGATGACAATAATGTTCTATACAAATGTTGACTTGTATCTGTATAGATATTCCTTTTTTTGTGTTGCAAGTTTTAGATTTCATGCAAAAGGATTTTAGACAAGGCAGTTTGAATACTCAGCAAGGATTAAAGGAATAACATTAGCAAGCACAAGCACCCCCAATAGTCAAAGCAAGTATGCTCGCACATCTGTGTAATGTTAATGTAATCAATGTCACAGTATATATACACACACACAGGTACACACACACACACACATATATATATATATATATATATATATATATATATATATATATATATATATATATATATATATACAGAGAGAGAGAGAAGGTTACATGAAAAAGAATGGAAAGTAACACAGTAACATTGATAGCTGAGTGTGGAGTAGAGGTTACACTATAGTAACAGAATCCACAGAGAGGGACAGCAAAAAGTGCAAATTGAGTAATGGTAAAAAAAAAAACAATTGTTGCAAAAGCAGAGTTAAGACATTGCTATGGCAATCAGAGCTGTATCCAACTCTAAGCAACCTAGGCAGTTGCCTAGGGCCCATGTTGGCTGGGCTGGCCATGTTGGATAGGTAGGGCCTTTCTTCCTGAAAAAAATCTCCTGTAAATAAAAAAAAAATGAAAAAGTAAAACTGTAAAACCTGACTTGTGCACCACACATCACCAGCATTAGGACCGTTCAGGAAACAGCACAGCAAGGCAAGCCTACTTCTGTGCCATAATACAAGTTACAGAAAACTGTGCACAATTAAAGTATTACAGTCATGTGATGATACATTTTGCAGCCATGTGTAAGAGCAGCAGCCAACCCCTGATCAAAGCTGTGAGTACTTCATTAGCACAAGTGTGAGTTTGTGTGTATAAAGAACCCCAGTTAGGGGCATTGTCTAGTTAAATGATTTTTGTCAGAAACAAACTCTGATCTTAATTATTGGCAAATAAGTGCCTTAAACCTCCACACCAACTGCAAAGTCTCCTTTAATTGAGTTTTGAAGAATTAGTGATACCTACACAGGAAAAGTTGTTTACAGTTAAGTATTGTGATATACCAGCCTGCACCAACAACATCAAAATGTTACCAATAAAACTGTAATATGCTGTTGAATGTCATTAAATACAGAATATATGCTACCCTAATGTGAGCTGATCCATCATTTCAGTTCACATGCCAGTATATCTACAGTTAATGGGAAAGACTGGCATAAACAAAATAAATCATTAAAAAAGTAGCACATGTGAAGCGAGATGCTAAAAAATATAAATAAATAAAATAAATAAATAAATAAAAACACAGTCCTCAAAGGAATTTAATTCATGACTTTCTACAGAATGCTTTCATTGCAGTGCATTAGAAAGTAAAACCACTGCAGCGGTTAGGGTTGAAGAGGTCATAAAACATGCATATTATGGAAAGATTATTATTATTATATTATGGGCAGACTGCAAACCAGAAAACTGTGTAACATCATACAATCACTAGGTATTCTGAGACCCCCGGCCAGTGCATGGATGCAGTAATAGTACCTGCATGAGTGCAATGAGCCATCAAAAGAGATTGAATAATGGCAGTATCTGCATTTTATTTCAGGTTGTAATATGTTTGGAGGCCTTTAATGCCATTTGACCTGCTGATGTGCAGTAAATCTATCAGTAATGGGCTGGAGGATGCCTTGTATGCCAGACAGAGGTCACTTCTTAGGAGCCTATAGGATACAGAGTATTTGTTTGTGTCTTTCGACTTTTCCCGGTTAGGGGTCGCCACAGCAGAACTCCGGTCCGCTAATGATTGGCAGTTGATTTTTACATACCGGCTTGCCAGGTCTGATGCACAACCTTCAACGAAGGTACGCCCATTCACGCATGTCTCCACACAGAAGAAGCTCTAGCTGAGAATTGAACCGGACAGCGTCTTACTGTGAGGTGACAATGCTACCGCAGTACCACCACCGCGGGTACAGAGTATAGTGATAGGATTCTGAGGTGGTCTGTGTAGGACATGTTTAGGCTTTGTATTCTTTTTAGTAAGGTATCACTGTGGGCATTCCAGTTGTTGCATATGTCTGAACAGATACACGTCAAAGGGAGCATTATATTTGATGGCTTAATGAGAGCTGAATAAAGGGGGACAATGATATCTCTAGATCTAGGCACAATCCCTTTGTTTATAAGCTGGACAAATATTGGTCAAAAGCTAGGTCACTGTCCACATAAGTTTTCAAATCCCAGACAACAGGGCCAACATTTAGGAGCATATTATCAATGTGATAGTTCCCTGGGGGAGACAACTTCCCAAAGGATACAATAATGCATTTTTTTTTTGCATTTAGTTTTCATTCCATGATTTTGTTACCAGTTATTTGTTTGGGGCAAGCCTTCCTGGAGGATGGCTAAACCATTTGGGGATTCAGTGACTGCTTCTAGCCTATAATCATCTGCACACATAGTCAGCTAGAACTCCTTGGTATTGGCTTTTACTTCAAAAAAGCAGATGCCAACATAAGAGGTCCCAACAGAGAACGCTGGGTGACTCCACTGGTGACTGGTCTGTTTGTGGAGGTAGCTTTTCCTATTTTAATTATCTGCTATTATATTTTTATGTTTAGCCTTATTTCATACATACATTACAAGCAGTTAGTACTTGATACCAATTGTTTAGTACACAGTTACCAGGTAGGCCTCCATGGACCTAACAGGTACTTTCTAGACCAGTGCATTATCAATTAGAGCCACAGAAGGACTTAGTGATGGGATTAGAAATCATGCACAAAAAGGGAATGTTGGAGCACTGTTATAGACTGAAAAATGAACATTACTAAACAGCATACGACAATTAATTAGAAGGTCAAATCCCTTCCCCTAATGTAAGGATAGTATACAGATCACTACCAAACTGTTACCTATACTTATTTCATATATGCGTTACAAGTGATTAATCCTTCATACTACTTCAAGTAGATTTGAACCTGCCTGCCTAATAGATATTCACTACACCAGTGCATTTTCAAGTGAAGTCACAGAAAAACATACAGTAAAGGGGTCAGAAAACATACATTTCAAGGGAACATTCAGACACCTCCTAAGACTGAAAAATGAACATTTGTAAACAACATGTAACTATCAGGGCATCAAAACCCTCCTGGTAGTATTTCAACAATATATATATCATGTAATGCCTACAATGGGACATGAAAACTGTTAAAGTGAAGCTTTATTAATGTGACCTTATGTTAGCATTGCCTGGTGTTACGCATCAATGGTCAGCACAGTTGTTCTTCACTTACCAAGGTATTAGTTCAATCAAAGACTTTTTATCAGTTTTTGCCATGGGGTGAGAGGTGCCAAATCTCTAAGCATGCATATGAGCAGTGAAGTTGCACTCCATCAACTGTAGCATAAACTAAACCAAACAGATGATTTTTCTTGTTTGATACACCTTTTGGGGCACTTGTATGGTGTAATGATGTATGTCTCATAACATTAAAGTTTGTAAAGTGTATGGAACAGAGATAAAAAATGATAGGGAACAGATGGGATGGCAAAAGGTGAGGAAATAAGGATTGAGCAGGACAGAGCTGGATGACATAGGCATTTACACATAATACAATGACTATGAACCCACGGATGTGCTATTACTATGATATTTTGCATTGTATTTGTAAGGGTAGTTACTGAAACTTTCCAAATATGAGGTCATTAACAATACACATCTGGGATATATAGCCCCTGTGCAGAGTGGATACCAAACAGTGTAAAGCAGCCATTTGCTTGCCTGTATTGTGGTTGTAAATGTGTTGTGTTTGTTTTTGGATCATGTAGGATACTGCAAATGAGAATATGGACCTGAGAATAAAATGGCAAGCACACAAAGGGAAATACCTAAAGTGAGCTAAAAAGAAAGGAGTTGGATGGATGCCTGTTAGGAACATATCTTACAACTTCTAAACTCTAAATGTTAGTGTCAAAGTCATTAACAGAATGAAGACACTAATGATAGGATGGTTTCATTTCATAGGAAACATCATTAGCAAGACAAGATGATTACAATTGCATAGCTTTGAAACCATCCGTGTGTCACTCGCATTCTCTACAACAGAGCATTAGCTGGGTATGGTACAGCATTTTAGTTAGGGAAGGTATTGGTAAAACACCTATCAGGATAATGGAACATACAATAGCAATACAATAGAAATACAGCTGAATGTAACCAAACTCATGCCTGGGTCAGTCATAGCTGCTGAACTCAAGTATTATTAAAGTGTGCCTCTGAAGCACTCAATGGAGCACCATTATGAAAGCAAAACAAAAAAAGAAACTATTGCATGTTAATGTCATCTAGCTTTATGATGAAAACATAACATTGTAAAACAACATCATGCCCACAGGGCATTAGAGTCCTGTACCTAGTACACTGCGAATGGATTCATCACATCACAAATACATTCAGCCAATGAGGCCTTCAAAGGAAAGCTTTTAACTTTACCATGTTTCAATATTGCTAGGTGAAGCAGATGTATGCCAAGCTCATTTGGGCAACTGATGAAGTGATCTTAGGGCATTTCTTCAATTTTACATAGGATGGGAACTTTCATTTCCTTGAGGTCATAGATGGTCAGTAACATTGCTCCATGACAACCATCATGCAATGTATGATCACAGAAAGATAATTGTAATATATATATATATATATATATATATATATATATATATATATATATATATATATACACACACTTTTGGACACACACCTGGTGTTTATTTTTTGACCAAATGAAATGTTGGAAATGGAAATATAGGAGACAGAGATGAAAAAGTAAAGCAAGCAGAGTAGGACAAAAGGTGATTTAATAAGGGATGAGCAGGGTGAAGGTGGAATAGGAACATGCATCTCAACTTCTTTGCTCAGTAATACCAGTGAAGTACAACGATATCATTAATTGTTTACTGACTTGAATCCTCAGTGATTTGCCAAACATCTACACCTTTTATGATGAGCTAGTGAAGACACTCATTTATATATTAATTAAAAGCCTGTTTTGTTTGTTTTGTGTGATAGAGGCCATTTTTATTTATTTATTTTTTTTATTGAGAAGGAAAAGTCAGGGAAGTTAGGGAAGGGAGTCAGGGAAGTAAGAGGTGGCTATGAGTGATTAGATAGGTTGCAAGGAGAGACAGACATGACTGACCGGGTATGGGGAACGCAAAGAGGGGAGCACAATCGTGAAAAAGATATCAGACAAAGGGAAGACAATGGTAAGAGAAGGATTGTATAACATACAGGGGTGGTTACAGACACAAAATAACAGTGGAATTTGTATTTATTTATTTATTGACATTTGATTATTGGGAAAGGCCATATGGGTAAGTGCCCGTTTTATTTACTGATCCAGGGAGAAAAACTCCAAAGTATTACAAAAACATTTTAAGAACAGTAATTTTTCAGTCTTCAAAAATGATAAAAAAATCTGCAGTTTAAAGAATTATACCAGATTAGATATAATGTAATAATTTTGGTTAAAACATGCAACTAATATGACAATAATTTAATATTTAGAGAAGTTGTAGCCAGTTCAGATGACAACGATTTAATATTTAGAGAAGTTGTAGACAGTTCAGCGAAATTAAAGGTACATTTTTATTTATTGAACACTTATTTACCTGGAAAGTCCAACTGGGAGAGAGCCCATTTTCAGCAGAGGCCCGGGGAGAAACAGTCCAGATGCATGTCTTTGGAATGTGACTTCAATGGTTTATTACGAGAGGATTTTAAATTATGTTTTTTTTTCATGATAGGGGTATTTGCTGGAAAAAGCAGTTTGTTTGTTTGTTTGTTTGTTTTTGGGGGGGAGCATGTGTTTTGAGATACAAAGCCATATTTCAGTGGCTGTTAAAGTTTCTTGAGTATTTTTTTGAAGATGTGCCAGGTTGTCTGATCTGTACATGAGTGTGGCATTATCTGGGTATTGCATTAGGGTGACTTGTTGTGTGGATGTGTGGAGGGTGTTGGTGAGAATGTTAAAGAGGAAGGTACCAAGGCTAGGGCCTTGTGGTAAACCATTGGAGACTGGGAAGTTTGAAGTCATTTTACTGACTGATACCTATTAGACAAACAGCTTTTAACCATAGAAGGGAGAGCTGATATTAACCTAGTGAGGACATTTGAAATAGAAATTTGTTGTGACAAACTGTGTTGAAAGTTTTAGACAAGTTTATAAATAAAGAGGAGACTATTTTTTTATCACTAGCTTTATTGATATTGTCAATATAGGTTAGAAGTGCAGTGTTAGAAATATGGGAAGGATAGAAACAGGGCTGTGTGGGGGACAGTAGTTCTTTCTGCAAGAGACTGTTTAGCAATTGTTTCTGAATACATATTTCAAGTATTTTAGGGGGGGTAAGACTGTTATAGATCTAAAGTTAGTAATGTCTATTGACTTTCCTTCTTGTGCGGAAGGATAATGTGTAACCTTTTCTAGAAAGAGAAAATGTTGGATGTACTATTTATGAGGATTGAGACAAGACAGGCAATGCTATTGGCTGCTGTTTTAAGGTACTTGCTTGGAAGATCATCAGTTGAATTAGAGCGTGGTCTGACTTTGTTTACGAGTAGTTTTATGTCGGATGTGGACACAGGTTTGAAGGTGAACTTGGAAGTGGTGATATGTGGCTGTTGGGCAGGATTGGAATTAGCTGTCGGGAAATCCTTGGTTAGAGATGCTATACTATCTATGAAATAAGAGTTGAATTATATTGCAGTTTTGAGTGGTGAGTTTTTGGAAGAGGGGTTAGGGTTGAATTTTTGGCTGGTATGTAAGATTCCTTTTATGGCTGACCAGACTTTTTTAGGATTGTGTTTACTGTTGTTCTGAATGTTGCTATAATATAGTTTTTTGTCTTCATTTATTTGCTTTTTATTAAAGTTATGGAGCATTCCATAGTTTTTGAGGTATTGTGGTGTTTTATATTTTTACCATTTTTCCATGCTTTTTTTTATCCTGCATTAGCAATCTACTTTTTTGGATAGCTTCATTGCAGTACTTGTTTTAGTGTCTTCCTTCTAGGAATTGCAAGGTTATTTAGGCAAGTTGTATGAATTAATTTACAGTATTATCCAAGGGGAGGAATTTAAAGACATAGCAGTTAATAGATGATATGGTAGAAATGAATTTTTCTGGGTTAAACCTGGACAGTTTTCTTGTTGTTTTTTTAAATGTGCTATTTAAGTAGATGTGAAATGTCTGGTTGTTCAAATTGGGAAATGGTTGCAAAGAAAAATTCTGACATTATGCCTGTGGTGGTAAATTTTCTAGGTTCTGATACTGGATATTTAGCATTGGTAAATTCAGAAAGCTGGCAGAAGGTAGGTAGGAAGTATTTTCTATGAAGGAAGAAAGGATGTGCTGGTATCTTTTATGTTTCTGAAATGTTAGAATAGAGAGATTTTGAGAGGATAGAGCATGAGTATATACTTAAGATAGGAACTAGTGAGAGTTTATTTCAAGAACGTGGAAGTTGAAAAGTAGAATTATAGACAGGTACTGCTGTGGAGGGGTCTGAGTATGAATTGATATATTGCAAAGCATTATGGGAAGAAGGATGATGAGAATGATGATAACTGTTAGAAGAAAGTTGCAAAATATGAAAATAGAAGCAGAACTCTTTGTATGGTAGCTGTAAAGCTGTTTGGAGAGGGTTAGGGGATGATTGTCATAGACCCTTTCAGTGTGGAAAGACATGGAACATGACTGTTTAAAACTTAAACTGAGGGACACTACTCATAATGTGGTACACTTGAGAGGTATGAAAATAAAAATGTCCCTACTCCTATAATCTGTGTTTCCCTCACATGAGCAGAGCTGACCACAGGTGCATTCTGAAATTCAATAGAATGTTTATCATGTTTATTCATCATTGTACAAATGGAGATATTCAGAAGCAAAAATGAGATTGAGCTCTAATTAGCATGTGTATCATGCTCAGAGGGGTAATCTACACGATGACAAGAAGAGAGCCTTATTGCGCTAAAGAATAAGCTTTCGAGCATGGACTTCTAACTATAGTGGTGGTTCATCCAGTGCACGTCCTGGTGGTGCCATCTTACTTCCTCAGTTGCGCAAATGGTAACTGTATGCTACCCTTTGTACTTTCTTAGTTGAATCGCCTGTGGGTATGCACAGCCTGGTGATGATGTCACCTTGTGACAGCACCTGCATGTGTATTTTATTATTTTATACATGTATAGCTATACAACTGTGCATATCTATCTAGATGTCCAACAGTGTTTATCTATGTATCTATCTATCTATATGTACACACACACACACACACACACACACACACATATATATATATATATATATATATATATATATATATATATATATATATATATATATATATATATATATAGTTATATATCAGTCTACTTCTTTTTATCAAATTTACAATTTGCTGAGCATTACCAGTTGTACAAAAGTACACTCTTCTAAAACTCTCAAATCTCACTTAAGAGCAATAGCTACCCTGCATAATATACAATCACAATGAAATACATGCATATTCTAGTATTTTTGCAGTTGGGCCAGCCCCCCTGCACCTCCCCAAACCCCCTAAACTTATATATACCAACTCTGAGGTCACACTACAGTGACAACAAAGGTGGATGCAGGTTATACTTTTCGCTTAAGTAAGATTCGGAATAGTGCAGTTTCAGAAGAATGTAATTTCATACAACTGGTGTCGTCAAATTAACGTTCGGTAAATTGTAAATTTGATAAGAAGAAGTAGGTCCATATATATATATATATATATATATATATATATATATATATATATATATATATATATATATATATATATATATATATATATATATATATATATATATATATATATTTATATACTTACACACATATACAGTGTATTCTTTTTGAATTTATATTTTATATACATATTTTAATTTTTTTGCCCAAGGGTGACTTTGTGTACTATCAGCTGCCGATATAAATGCCTTTTGCAAATACTCATTTACAATAGCTGCAGCAATTCGTAGAATTATGCACTGCCTTACACTGCCTGAACATGGACATCTGGTTGTGTACAGATCTGTAGCAGGGTTAGCATCGCAGTGTGGTATTTAAAGGTTTATGAATCACTTTGCCATCTTGTTTTCTCATATTGCCATATATGGAGCTTCATTATGCAGGCATTAATATATAACACAGCTGGCCATGTTATTTTGCATTGTGTTGCTTAATTTTCTGAAATGCACATTCCTTGCTTGTCTCTGATTGCCTTGCAGATTTGCTGACTGCAGTGAGGCAACATTTTATGATTTTGGCTCACTGTTTTATGTCATCTTTATGAAAGGGATTCCTTGTATTTATATTAAAAGCCTGTTATAAGGCATTCATATAAATGAACGTTTTAACAACAAGATGTAGGCAGAGGGCTTAACTTAAATAGTTGCCAATTAGCATATTCGGGTATTAATCCTCTAAATGAACCATATCCTAGTACAGGTAATAAAGTAACACTTCCTTACTATTTCTAGCCATGTATTCACAGAGTATGAAAAGTCTATGATCATTCCATCTGTAACAATTAAAGTAGGTAATTATTTGCTATGACTATACTTAGAAGACACTAAGACTTTAAGAAACTAGTACAAATAAAAAGCTTATGAGTGATTTATTTGCTTATATTTGGTTATATTGGTGGACTAGAGAAAATGCTGGTAAATGGTTGTTTACTATTAGTTTATTTACAGCAAAATTGTCTGGCAGTTTACATCACAGGTTTAAGGCTACAGGCTGATTAATCAATCCTGCAATGTTGGATCTGATTCCTTCAGTTTCTGTTTGCAAACTGTGTGACTGAAGTAGTCACATAGCCAGCAAGTGGTCACAAGTTATTCCTGAAAAGGGCAGTTGTGTCCAGCAGGATTTCCTTGTTTGCAAATAAACAAATACTGAATCAATATTTTGAAACTGATATAAATATCACTTCAGAACTCTCACCACTCAAAAAGAAGCATATTAAAAAAACTGTACAAAAAATAACTTTAAAACATTTACCACAGAATAAAACACAATTATAAAAGTTGCAGATAAACCAGTCCTTGAGTTAAAAAGTTTTGTTTTTTTACATAGTGTATTTTGAAAATGTTTTCAAAATCAGTATTTCCAGTGCATGTCATTCTTAATCTCAAGTAGGACATGACATAAACAGAAACATCATATTAGAAGCAATACAACTAAGTGGGCCTTTTAACCAGGAGAATTTTTGTTTAGTTCAGAGCTTTTTACTTTCACATCTCACTATCAGTAATATATACATGCTGTTATATACACAGAAATCACAGGAAATGCAAGGCTTTTCATCTACAGGCCGTGTATGCCTTGACAGTAACCTACCTGAGCCTCTACTAACCTTTTTAAGGAGGGCAAGGCCTGCAAGTCCTGTATATTTTAGGGCCACCATCCTTTTGTGTAAGCTATGGTTGAAGGCTGGCATGGAGTAACATTGCTTGACATGCAAGAAAAAAATCTATTCCAGAGCAAGGGAAGAAATTGGATAAAGAACCTATGTCTGTATTTAATTTTATTTATTTCCTGATGTGATTTGAGATCTCTCATTCTACTGTCGGCTAAGCTATCCCCTATATCAAGAAACATAAGGTCTCTGATAATATTGTCCCAAAGAACATGGAAAGCAAGACACAGGTCTCCCCTCAAGATCCTATAATGATTTCAAGTGCAGGGACAGTGATTATATCCTTTCCTGATTGCTAAGATTCATGAGGCCCTAGATTCTTTTTGTTAGGAATCTTTTAGTTTTCTGATGCATCTAGTGAAATGTCGACCTGCTAAGGGGTGCATTGTATTCTATAATGAGTCTAACCAGGACATGACTACTGTGGTTCAGTAACTTTTCTGGTTTTAGATTAGGTGCCCTTTGTGATTAGTTGTGAGATATAGAATTTTCTGTCTACAATTGCTATATGGTGATCAGAGGAAAGGAAGCCGTCTATCGATCCAGGTGCCCAAGTCCCAGAACAGACTCATTGGAGAGTCATGTGTCATTGATGCAGTAGGTAACAGGAATTTGTTGTTTTATGAAGGAGGTGGTACTGCATTTCTTGGCATTTAGTTTGAGCCCTTTATCAGTCCACCAAAAATGAATGCCTGTTAGTTTTGTTTGAAGGGTATTAAGTATCATTGGTTGATTTAGCAACTACATGCAGCTTACAGTCATTAATAACTATTTCTCCCATATGTATATATGTTTTTTTTTATCATCTGTTTTAGTTAATTTTTTATGATTTGTTCTATCTTATTTTAACTTTGCTAAATTTTGTTTGTAAATGTTAACTGATTGCACTGTTCTGGAGAGTTTCTCCCTGGGTCACCACTGAAAACGGGCTTCTTGCCCAGTCGGACACTACCCGGTTAACAAATGTAAATTAATTAATTAATTAATTAATTAATTAGCAAATTTAATCAGCCAGAGATCATCATTGCCTGAGTTTAGGTCAGAAAAATTATACCAAAAAGAAGTCTATTACAGAACCCTGGGGAACACCACTAATCACCTTTTCTCTAACCGAGGAGGCATCACCAACCCTTACAATGTGTTCTGTCCTTCAGAATGTTTGTAATCCATCTTACCACATAGGGATCAGTGTTTAAAGCAATTAGTCCATGAACAATCCCATCTTGTGGTACTGTGTCAAACTTCTTTACCAGAACCAAGTAGGCAACTTGAACAGTTTGACCACTGTCCACCATATGTGTGACCTTTTCAAAGAAGCTCACAGGATTTAACAGGCATGACCTAACCATAACTTGTACTTTGTAGTTTATATTATATTTATAAAGATTGTACTTATCTGTTGTAACTGGAGCTTTTCTCATTGAGCCTCCATTGAAAATGAGTTCTTTCTGACACAGTCAGACATCCCCAGTAACTAATGTCATATAAATAAATAAATAACAAATATGAATTGTTGTGGTTCTGGTTTATGAGGTCAGTGATAATATGTCGCATGCCTTGACTGGCATCTATAATTCCCTTGTTCAGTGATGGGGCCACACTTAGAAGAGCATTACATACCTCTCAACCTCTCAGAGCAAGAAATCTTGACAAAGCCATAAATAAAAGTGGGACAAAGGCCCAAATATAGGGACAATTTTTCAATTTTTCTCTTACAAAATTAGAAAGTTGATAGAATAACAGGTTTTACATTAGTATGAATTTTCTGACTAACATGAAGTCTGAAACTCAAATGTCTGTTATTATTTTTTAACTTCAGTCTTTAATTATTTGCCACAAATTTATCAGAAAACCACACTTTTATGAAAGATGGGCCAAAAGTATGAGGCAAAAATCTGGACATTTTGTGAAAATCTGGACATTTGAGAGGTATAGAGCATCATTATTGCAGTGTGCCATAATTCAGGATCATAGCCTTTGGCAAGCTTTAGATTGAATAATTTAAGGATGAGCTACATGAGCCTGCTTGACATTATTTATTAGACAGCAAATTATATTGACGGGACCCACTGAAGAGGGTTTTGTTTGGTCTTGGAAAGTGTTTTAAGGATATGATCTTTAAGATGGTAGAGGGAAGTGAGTCAGGGATGTTTCTGAGCACGGATGATAGTTTTAGGGAAGAAATTAATGCAAAGCATATTTGCTTGAATCTTGGCAGAGGCTTCATGCAAAGCATATTTGCTTGAATCTTGACAGAGGCTTATAAGTTGGCATGTTTGTAGAAAGGGAAGTGCCATTATATACACATTCAAAGTAGTAATGTGAAATGTTCCTTAGTTTTCTAACTCTTAGCCTCAGAATCTAGCCAACATTCATGGGATGCTTTGCTGGTCTTTGTACTTGCATTCAGTTTCTTGATGAGGTATTTAATATTTTCTTTGTGATAGGAAGCTGTAGCCTCATAAGGTAATATAAGCAGTTTCTTCCTACTGTTGCGGAGTTACTAGGGTACTTTGCTGTGGAATTTCCCAGTGTGTTTGATTATGGTGAGGACTGCTTTGTCAATGCATTATTTGAATGAGAGTAAGCATCTTGACATAAGTGACTGCATATCCCATATCCACTGTGAGGTCAACATGGCTGAGTTTTGAGATGTAATCATACAATTGGACATGTTTGCTTTTCTGAAGTCTATAAAGAGGGTTGTGTGTGTTGGCAGGGAGAAAGATGTTCTTACTGTAATGGCCTGACTTGGAGATACTTGCGAATAAGCTAGCTACAGTTGAAAAAGATCTTAAGATTAAAAAATTTGAAAGAGATCTGACCGATTATAAAAATGGTAAACAGTTTGATAGTAGTAAAAAGACACTAAAGTTTATGCCTAATAAAGAACATTCTTCCTCCTTTAAATGTAAGAGGGGTAAATCTATCCTTAAAAAGACTCCATCAGATGTATCAGCTAGGGAGAGTTCCTCAGCTAATGAAACCGATGGTGAAGTATCTGTTTCTCCTATAGCTAAAAGGAAGTCTGGAATTATCCCTTTAGGAGGGTTAAAAGGGAAGGTAGGAAACACAGACACAGGCACAGTCAATTTGGAGACAATTTTACAGCTGATGCTGACCAAATAAATAAGAACAGTAATGTATGTAATATTTCTTCTGCTGTGTTGTCACCTTCTGAAAATGAGTTACCTAAAGGTTTGGATTGTATTCCTGGTTACTGTGTATTGGAAGATGCTTTTGCTGAAGATGTGGCTGATTTTTGCCAGTTATTAAACTTCAGGTCGTTCTTTGATAAACCAGAAGGAAGTGGTCAGGATACCCAGAAATATAGATTTAGGCCATCTAAATTTACACCACCTATGAACAAATATGTGGCCAGTTTTCAGCAGAAGATTTTAAAAGATTTGCATTATCAGTATAGGGAATTTAAGAAAACCTCTAGTTCAAATTTGAATCAAATGGAGTGGTTAGCACTCAAAAAAATTAGCTGAAAATAAGCAAATTGTGATAAATAAGGCTGACAAGGGTGGGCAGGTGGTTGTTTGGGATTGGGCCATGTATTTTGCTGAAGCTAATGTCCAATTATCTGACCGATTTTATCCAAAGATATATTTAGACCCCACCCTTAAGTTTAAGGTTGAGATTGATAATTTTTTGAGAGACGCCTATGAGGAAGGGATTATCACAAAAGATGTCTTGTATCAACTGACAGTGCAAGATCCTATCAGGCAATATTTTTATATGCTGCCCAAGATCCGTAAAAATGCTAGGAGCCCACCAGGTAGACCAGTTGTAGCGGAGAATGGTTTTCTGACAGAGCTATTATCAGATTTTTTGGTTATATTGCTTAAAACCATTATTGGGATATGTCAGATCTAGAATTCAAGACACGACTGAGTTTTTGTCAATTATAGAGGATATGCAGTTGGATTCAGGTTGGTTTCTTTGCACGTTGGATGTGAAAGCATTGTACACTAGTATTCCACACTGGGCAGATTAATGGCCATAGAGTACTGGCTAAATGTTGCTGTTGTTGTGTCTTTCGGCTTTTCCCGGTTAGGGGTGGCCACAGCGGAACTCCGGTCCGCTAATGATTGGCAGTAGATTTTTACATGCTGAGTTGCCAACTCTGACACACAACCTTCAACGAAGGTACGCCCATTCACGCATATCTCTACACAGAAGACACTCTAGCTGAGAATCAAACGGGACAACGTCTTACTGTGAGGTGAGAGCGCTACCACAGCACCACCACTGCAGTTCAGAGTACTGGCTAAATAGGATATCTATATACTGTGCAGGGTTCAGTACTTTTCTGTTATGTTTAACAAAATATCTACTAATGAAAAATGTATTTTATTTCAAGGAAGAATGCTATTTACAGTTTAATGGTACCACTATAGGGGCATCATTTGCACCTATTTATGCTAACCTCTTTATGGAGTATTTGGAGGAGCAATTGATTTATGATAATTCACACAATATCTGTTTGGAATCAATGGACATCTGGAGATGGTATTTGGATGACTGCTGGTTGGTCTGGAAGTAAGATGCAAGTTACTTATATACTTAAATGGGGTATACAATTTACTGAGCATCATGACTTGAGAAAAATTACCTTCTTAGATGTAGAGATCCAGGTGGAATTAGATGGGACACTCAATAGTGGAGTGTTCAGGAAATTCCTGGCGGTAAATACTCTTTTGCAGCCCAACAGTTGTCATCCTCAACACATGGTTAAGAATATACCAAAGGCACAGTTCCTTAGGATCAAAAGGATCTGTTCTTTAGAGTCAGAATATGTTAAAGAGGCTGAAGATCTGGTTCAGTGATTTGTGGAAAGGGGGTATAACAGTACAGATGTCCGTAAAATATAATGCTCCATCCAAGACATAGATAGAAAGCAGCTTTTAAAATATAAGTTTAAAAGGTGGCAGAGGGACTTCTTAGGCTAGTTACGAATTTTGGAAATAATACAAAAACTTTTACGGAACTTGTGAGGAAATATTGGCATATATTACTTCTAGATGAAAATCTAAGTAATACTTTACCAGCTGAGTGTTTATTTACATTTAGGTGTGGAAAGACTTTAGCAGGCTGGTTCAGTCATTTTAAAAAGAACATTGAGGTAGGTCCAACTATAGGTCGATTGTCCCTTGGAGGGCATGTAATTAGAGGATGCCAGGCTTGTGGACACTGTAGCAACTGTAAATATGCTAGCAAAACTGAGCACTTTTCATCCGCTAATACTTCAAAAGTTTTTGACATTCAAATGTTTGGCAATTGCAACACAGACTGGGTTATATACCTAGCTACATGTAACTGTTGGGCATTTTATATAGGTCAGACTTCTCGACCTCTGTTTAAGACAACAGAATATATGAGTGATATCAGATACAAAAAAAAATATTGTTGCTTTATATAAACACACTCTGCAATATAGTACTGCTAAATTTTATTTTACAGTTATTGATGAAAATGGGTATAAAAGAAATAAAGGTGGATGGCATAAACTACTGAATCAAAAAGAAAAAAGGTGGATTATCAGATTGGGGGGCTTGTTTCTACTAGGGTTAAATTGTTTGTGATTGACCAATAGGGTGTAAGTAGAAACTATTTAATGGTCTGATGTAACAATGGTACTTTACACTGATGAAGGCTTATGCAGCCGAAACCGCTATGTGAATTGTGAACACCAATAAATTATTTCCAGGAAGAAGGAGTGCTGTCTTGTATTGTTGGTTGTTGGAATATACCATGGACCACAAGTACTAACAGTCATAGCACTATTCTTATTCAAAAAAATATAAAAGTATTTTGCCTCAGTCATATCAAGCCCACTTTTTATGAAAAGGTATGGCAGAAAACAGTATTAAAATCTTCACATGTATATATATATATATATATATATATATATATATATATATATATATATATATATATATATATACATACACCAGCTCTGGAGCAGCAAAGAAAGACAAGCAAGCAAGAAAGTCATTTTGCAAGAAAATTTTCCAAGGAGTCTTCCTAGTTCCAATTTTCTTATAGATCTCCTGGACTGCAGAGCATAGCATGATATGTTCACATAAAATTACAATGAAAATTTGGTGCAGCATTCACAAATTATAAGACTAAAAGTTGCAATAAAGTCCAATAAAAAGAGCTCCAAATCCATGTAAATGAGCTCAAGGAAGAATAAACAAGACAAAATACCAAAAAAAAAAGCACATCCAAACCCAACAGCAACATAAAATTCAATTTAATGCAAATCAGCAAAGCTTTTGGGTTTTCACCCTTTATCAATGCATACAATTTCCTAAGAGCAGCAGTTTGTTTAAAAAGGCAAGTCACATGCACAAAAGACCAATCATAGTTCAACAACAATTAAGCAATTTAGCTATCACTTTAGAAAAACAATTAATCAATTGTTTTAAAACCTGTCTAAAATGCAGAGTAAACAAAATATATAATACATTTTTCATAGTTTGCTTTGTTTGAATTTCAGTAAAGATTAAATACTGACAGAATTCAACCCAGGCGGATCATCTGCATTCAGTCATATTATTCAATTCTGTTCACATATTGCAGTAAAGTTCTTCAAATCACCAACCCTTCTATTTTTAGATAAAACTTGTATAACACAGATGGGACATTGACTATCTCTAAAATGACATAAATCAGAAACAAATTTATACCATGACAGGTTGCCACGAATATGTGATAAGAAAATTCTTCACGCTTAATTCCTATACGTACTTGATGGATTCTGTCCAACATGAGACTATATATCTGGTTTAGCACAATCACTATAATGGATTTAAGCATCAGTTCCCGTAATTCAATAATTTCATCACAATAAGTTTAGTAGATCTGAACTGACAGTAACACTTTTTTCTTCTCATCTGACTATAGTGCTGCTGCTATATTTTATTAGCTTTAAATCATTTTCAGTAGAAGAAGATTGGAAATTAACTTGTCAAATCTAGTTAATGACAGGAAACTGCTCAAAATGTCAAATGATGCTTCTGAGTTCAGTTGGTCAAATCTAGAAAATGAATCAGCATTCAAACAAATTTCTGATTTTCTATTTGCACTTCATGATGACTGCACATTAAATTTGCCACCAGCAGTACTCATTGTCTGAATCTATAAATTACAGCCTTTGTGAATGTACAAATTATAGTCTCTTTATCTGTGTGCATTATTTCCATGAGCACGTAAATCATTGACTCAGTGACCAAGTGAATCATTGTCCTTGACTTCTCTGCACCTCTACTGCACTTGTCTTGCATCTATACACTGATAATTCATTAAATCACACTTAGTTTTTTACAAGCAGACCTTCCCACTATATTAGGTTGCTGAATTGAAAAAACTTGAAACAATGAATTGTACTCTGTTTTTCCACACAAGTCACATTTTAATCTGACACATTGGCTTCTATCTGTAACCAGAATGAATCAGTAATAAAGCATTTCATTGACACTGTAAACTTCTCAAGCCAATAGGTATCAATGCCCTCTAAGAAATGTTACTTTCAACGCCACTGTCTTGCTTGGGCGCCAGGCAGAATTACAAGTCCATTGCAATAGAAACGTAAAAAAGTGCCATCAGAACCCTACAAGTTATGGGATTTCTGTACTGACATGTAGATTGCAGTATCTCAGAAACCCCCCTTTATTTCAGGGTATAGTGAACTCGGAGATGGTATTTGTTAAGCAGCAGTGGTGTGGGAATGCAGCCCCCCCATAACTCTCATTCAGAAAAGCACTTATTATGTATCAGATTTACTTTTCAGATTAGTTGTTTGGCTGAGAAATTGAATATCTGAGGTTGTACTTTTAAGTGTCGCTCACTACTAATGCATGTAGTGATGGAGCCATTTAGCTTAAATGTAATGCAGGTTCATAGGTGCATTCTAGGCTGTTGATCTTAAGATGCCCAGTCTTGCATCCCCACAGTAGTTGTTAGCCTTATATTTTGTATACAAATAGCCTAGAGAATGGCTGAACCATGATTTGTTGGGTTACTTGCATGTTTCCACAGGAATGCTTAAAGGGGGGGCAGTTTGTGTTTACCCATCCATTCATCTAAACTGCATATGAAAAGAGTAATAGGAATACTTTGCTTTATGTGGAATAGAAGATGGTTCTGTAGAAGTGATATTCTTGGTGGTACATACCTGTCCTTCCAACATGTTCTATTTATTTTGCAAAATAGATTTAGATCCCCTGAGCAGGTGCTTATGATACCATTGGATTTGCAAATGTGTAATAGGTCTGACAGAATAGGGTCTGTTCACCCTCTATACATGAGTCAGAGGTCACCTCTCAGTAGCCTATATAATACTGAGAAGAGGGATATGGTTTTGAGATGGTCTGCATAGTCTGTACAATTTAGGCCCTTGATTGTTTTTTTCTTAAGAAATAATTGTGAATATTGCAGTTGTGATAAGTAGTTGGACAAGTACATACCAACATTGGCATTAAACTCAATGACAGGCCTAATGAGTGCCAAATAGAGTGGAATAATTACATCCCCAAATCTGGATCCAGTACCTAAAGATGTAAGTTGAGTAGTGAAATTGGACTTTCTTACAACAGTAGATACATGGTGATCAAAAGACAGTTCATTATTGACATAGGTTCCCAGATTCCTTTACTGCAGTATCAATTTCAGGTATATGTTGTCAATGTGATAGCTACAAGGAGAGTAATGCTTGCCAAAGAATGGAATTATATACATCTTGGCATTCAGTTTTAGTCCATGACTTTGTTACCAGCTATTTGTTACAGACAAGTCTCTTGGAAGATCTCGGTGGCCTCTGTGGAGTGTTTTATGACATCAAGTTTGCAATAAACTATAGATTTGGTCAGCCATACACCATGCACATACATTAGCTTTGACCTCTGAGAAGTAAATGCCAAACAAAAGTGGCCCATGGACTGAACCTAGGCTACACCTTTAGTGACAGGACTTTTCAAGGAGGTAGAGTCTCCTACCCTAACTTCCTGGGATTTATTTGTGAGCCAATTTGCTATCCAATGAGGTAAACAGGGACTGACATTTAGCTATTAGAGCTTATCAGGATACCTGAGTATGGGATGGTTTGAATGCCTTTGTAAGATCTAGATACATGATGTGAAATGTTTGACCTTATCCATTGCTTCAGCATTTTTTTTGAAGTTGATCAGGTTAAGTAGGCAGGACTTGTCTTTGATGACTCCAAACTGGATTGGGTCAAGAGTCTGAATGTTACCTTTAGCTTTGATTATTAATTCTGTAATGATCTTTTACATAGTTTAACAGATGATAATGGTCAGGCGTATGGGTCTGTAATTACCTGGGTCTGTTGAAGCACCAACTTTGTGCAAGAGAATGACTTTTGCTTTCCTTCATTCATCCAGCATGAAGCTTGTTTTGAGTCTAACACTGAATAGCTTCTTTACTGGTTTAGACAAGTCATGTTTCAAGCTGAAAAGTGGGTGGATTTGTATGGTATCTGGTCTCACAGATGTAGTATTCTTGGCCTTAGATAACAGCTTGAGAACTTGTTCTTGGGAAATTTGAAGTGTGATCTAGATGTGGGTATGTGATCTGGCAATATTGGAAGGAAGGTGGGGTGAAGTTTGAGCTAAATTTGTCCACTAGTAGATTAGTTATGTTCTCTGGGTCTGAGTATGTGATATAATTTAATATTAGCTCTGCACTGTGTTGGACATTGTTTCTGAGATTTCTAACATAATTAAAGAAGGACTTGTAGTTATCCCTCACCTGAGTGGCTGTTTTTATTTCACAACTATCTTGTTTTAATATTGTTATATGTGTATTATTCTGCACGTCATATATGTATTAATATTTCTGTTAATCTGTGTATTTTCAGTATATTGTAGTGTGATGCCACTTTAAACCTATGTATATGTATTTTTTTTATTTGTGGGACTTTTCTCCCTGGGCCTTCACTGAAAATGGATAAAATTATCCAGTTGGACTTTCCCAGTAAATAAACGTCAGTCCATCAGTCAATCAAACAATCAATCAATCAATAAAGAAATACATTTGGTTGAGTTGATTGGGGTCCATTTAGTTTAACAAAAGCATATTTGAGAATTTGAGAGTTAAATTTATCTTTGTGTGCATTAAGATTTTTTTTTTTCATTTTTTAGAGTTTGTTTATATAAGGGTTCCACCATGGGGGTTTATCTTTGAATTTTGCATTGTTTGTATTTCCAGGGGGAGCAGATGTTTCTTTGCAACAATTTACATATGCATAGAATTTGGTACTGAGTGATTCTGTATAAGCAGTTAGATTAATGTGGTTGAAGGGGCTTTTCATCACTCAGTTTTAGTAGATTAGCCTTTGCATAATTAAGCAATAACCGATGTCTGGGTGTGAGTAATGCTAGATTTACTCATGGTTGGTGTGGTTTGGTCACAAGGGCAAAGCCCGTGTGGCCAAACAAAGACAACTGTGGGTAAACCTAGCATTACCCACACCTAGATGTGGGTTATTGTTATTATGCAATGACATTATTTAAGAAAAAAAAAACTTACTTTTCTTAAATAATGCCTTTGTATAATACATGCATGGTGTCCTTCCATGGTTTTCCGCTATCCTGGGGCTTTTCCTGATGTACTGCACATGCTAAATGAGTTTAATATAGCGAGTTATCTTTAAACAAAGCAACGGAGAAAGGAAGATCTCCGTTCCCTTTTTTAAAGCTATCTCACTATGTTAAACGAGTTTGACATAGCAAGATATCTTTTAAAAAAACAATGGAGAAAGGAAGATCTCCATTGCTTTTTGTTTTTAAGATATCTTGCTATGTTAAACATATAACATAGCGAGACTACAGCAATGGAGATCTTCCATTCTCCATTGCTACCTAACAGAAACAAAAAAAATCAAGACTTATACTAATGGAAAAAGTCCGGGCGACCAGACCTTTTTCCATTAGTATAAGTCGGATTTACAATGGGCACACTGGTTGGGCTGGCCAATCAGTGTGCACGTTTTGGAATACTAATTGGCAGTCATTGTATAATCTCTAATTACTGATGTGTTGGAAGATGCTTCAGGCTTTAGTCTTATGGTGAATGTAGTTACTTGATTTGACCTGGGAGGAAATTACAACTGAAGGTGAGCAAAGCTGTGTCTGTATTGGTAGGAACCAAGTCCAAGATTTTATCACCCCTAGCTGAGGTGCAGACTAACTTGTCCAGGGAGTTTGCATTGATGTAGTCCAAAAATCTCTGAGCATACATTTCTAAGGATATGTAAATCTCCACTTTATGGAGAGGTAATTGAAGTCTTCAGAGAGAATGGTGTTTGGCTTAATATACAGAGATTCCATACTAGTTACTTAGGTGATATAGGGTCATGGGGGGGTCTATATTAGAACATCGAAGTTTCAAAACTTCGAATGTTCCGATATCAACCCCTATTCAGCAAAAGTTGAAAACATCAAACATACAGAACAGCAAATTTTTTCTTAGGGAAAAAATTTGCTGTTTCAAAACACATGCACGCAACACAAGCACACCAAACAAACAGCAATCCACACACATACACCTAAAATCTTACACCTAACCCTACACTAAACTATACACACACCACTAACTATCCACTTACCTTAACCCAAACCGTAACCCTAAGGTCTGTTACTGCTGCACACTCACCTCACCCGCCCCCTAACCCTAATTCACCTACCCTGCCCTAACCCTCACGTCCACACAATCGCACACTTACCTGACCCGCGCCCTAACCCTAACTCATCTAACCCACCCTAACCCTCACATCCACACAATCGCACACATACCTAACCTGCACCCTAACACTAACTCACCTAATCCGCTGTAACCCTCATGTCCGCACAATCACACACATACCTAACCCACACCATAACCCTAACTAACCTAACCCGCACTCAATCGCACACTTACCTGAACTTGACCCGTAACTTTCCACCACAGTGCTTAAAATACCGAAGCAACAGAAACGGACAACCAAATTCTTTCCCTAGGACAAAATTCGGTTTTCTGTTGCTTTAATATTTTCAGCTTTCACTGAATAGAGGTCAATATTAGAACATTCAAAGTTTTGAAACTTCAATGTTCTAATATAGACCCTCATGGGGACATGTGGAGGTCTTTCAGTTAGTTATGATATGGCAAGGGGTTCTATTAGTAATGGATATAGAGGAGTTCCAGGTTGCTATCTTGTCTAAGCAATCTGGAGATGAAGTAGTGGTGGTGCTGCGGTAGCGTTGTCACCTCACAGTAAGCCGCTGTCCGGTTCGACTCTCAGCTAGAGCGTCTTCTGCGTGGAGATATGCATGAATGGGCGTACCTTCATTGAAGGTTGGGTGTCAGGGCTGGTAACTCGACACGTAAAAATCAATTACCAATCATTAGCAGACCAGAGTTCCACTGTGGCGACCCCTACCCGGGAAAAGCCGAAAGACACAAACAAATGAAGGCATTTCAGCCTTTAGTGCCTTTGTCTAATGTGCTGGGCCTGAAAGTGCAATAGATATTGAGAACTGAAACCTTGCACTGATGGAGTGCTTTCAATGGCCTTAAACCAGATCTCTATGATGGTGCATACACTGATGTTTTCCCAGGTAAGGAGTGCTTGTAGTGAGCGAAGTTTCTGTTAAGGCTCCTAGCATTGAGCAGCAATACCTTAATGGTAGAGTGAGTCTATTTAGTTATATTGGAATATTTAGAAAACTGGCATTACCTAAAATATCACTATGGAGGAGAACAAGGATTCAGTCAATATTTGAAAGTGTTGGGTGAGAGGCACAGGTTATCCCTGGCAAAGCAGTTGTGACTCTCTCTTCCAAAGTTGATATATATTGTACTCCCTTTAATGACTCTAGAAGCTAAGGCAGTTGTTGAAATCAATGATCAATAATCAGTGAGCCTCTTGCAAGAGGGAAATCTCCCCTACAGAAGGGAAAGTGAACATTCTTTGTGGTCATCCTGTTGCTTGTCCCTTCCCTTGTGCTACCCAAGTGTGCACAAGGATGTTTCATCAAAAAGCAGAAAAGCCATGAAATATCCAAGATGGTTGCCTGAATGATTGCCCTGCTGATAAACCTTTTTCCTCATGATGAATATGAAATGGGCTAATTGACCAGGAAGGGCTGGATGATCAGCAGACATTAAGTGCAAAGTATGTCAAAAAAGATAAATTTTTGTGCACCCTGTTTTCATGTGACAAAAATGGATAGAGGGTAAGTTCTATTTAGGCTCAAATTTATCTTTAATAACATTCAAGTCTAACTGGTGTTTAGTACAATTAGATGTATTAAATACCTTAATTGCATTATCGCCAGTGACGTGAAGAAAAGCTGAAGCTTAGACCTCTTGACTGTATTCAGTTTCTCCACAAACCAGTGCTGTCAAGGGTGTAGCTAGGCATACTCAGTGTACTCAAGTGAGTAAATTTTTTTCTGAGCATCTCTTAGAAACTTTAACAATCAAAGATCACAAAATGATTAAAACTGTCTAATCGAATATTTATAGTATAGAGGTATACAAAGAATGATTGTTTTGAAGGAATGCACCTCTAAAAATAGCTTTTTAGGAGTACAAACAATAACTGTTGGAAACAACATGTCTCCTTCCTATCTGTCTTGCATTTTCAGGGTTGAGTGCATTTTTAAAATGATAGATGAGTGGTGGGAGCAGCAACATTAAGTCTGAGTACAAAATGTAGACCTCTGGCTACACCTCTGAGTGCAGTACAGACTAAACTATGCCCATTGCTTCCAGCTTTCTGCTAGGTTGCTCTGAAGCACCATTGAAGATGGTGTAGTATGTGTGGTAAAATGGAAACCTTGATGAATATTGGAGCAGCTGTAGATGAAAGGAAATTGTGGGCAGTACAAAAAGCATGGTGGTTGTTTTATGTATAACGACTTATGTTGGAACTTGTGAATTGGTTGTGGCACTTTCATTAGAATTCTTGGTTGTTTCTTTTTCTTTTATTTACATGTACTTCTGCTTCATTCTTTAATTTGATTTATTTTCAGTCATGCTAGCTCAAAAATAACCTTTTTCCTGCTTGCTGTATTTGATTCTAAACTCATAGTGATGTTCCATTATTTGCTGGCTTAATGGTACCACAATGCTTGTTTTATTAAATAATATTTTTTCAGGTTTTCTTTTTATGCTCATTTTCTAAGGAACACTTACAATAGCAAAATTTCTTCTGGAGATATAGTGGATCTATTTTAAGGCAACTATTACTCCAATTTAAAACCCAGATCTTCTAAAGTCAGAGACAACGCAAACAATGGTGATATCCACGTAACTAAAGACTACAAACTGCTCAAAATTGCAGAAAAACTGAAGCTGCACTGACTTTGTGTCACTGTGTACTGCTGTTTCTGTATGAATTGTCTTTGTACACACCACAGAACTAGTCAAATAAATACAGACACGTAAGCTGCGGTTAGTTATAATATTCTGTAAAGCAATGGGATTTGGCAGCAACTGCCTATATAAGATAGAATTCAGTGATATCGTGTATGCACCACACCCTGATGGGATTTATAAAGATGCTCAGCGTTATACATTATAGTTTAAAGTGCGTTTTTCTGCAAAGCCATTATAGGTATCAGTAGCTTCATATGTTCAAGGTTTAAAAATAAATAAATAAAAGGGTTACATCTTAGACCAGCTCAGCATTCTTTTTCCCTCATTCAATTTTATAATATAAAAGTTGACAGTTCTCATTTAAGCCACCTGCTTTTGCAAACATAAAGAGTAAATCACTTTTTTTGGAGACTGTAATGTCTGTCAGATGAATTTTAAAGCTGTAGGACTTAAAGCGCAGTTTACTACTTTGACAGAATTTCTTTTCAGAATCTGCTTATCCTTTAAGCCTAAGCTGGTCTTTCATATATATCTTCAGACCAGTCTATGTGACTGTCAGTGTTCTTTCCATAGTAATAAAAGAAAAGTGAAAAATGATGCATTCTATATATACTCAGATAACTTGTGTGAATACAAGTAAGCTCAACTGAAAATAATAGTCATTCCTTGATATGATACATGGCAAGCAGTGACTTTCAGCAACTAAACTGATGTTGCCTGTCTAGCTGATTACATTGTATTTTCTTACTGTAACTGTTACAGTTGGAGAGTATTTAAGCAGCTGTCAGTGCTCTTCATTTTACATTAAAAAAGGCTTCTGCCCCAGATGCATGTGAAGCAGATCACCTGGACTTCCATCCACAAGACATTTTAAAAAAAAATCACGTTACGTATATGGTTTGGATTCAGGACTGATTATGGCATGACAGTGCTGCAGAATATTCTTTTTACATGTTCTAGTTAGATGCATCGGCAATCATACTCATTGTAAGATTTTTTTTAACGACTGCAGTCATTTTCACTGAAAAAAAGCACCGAGTCCTCACTGACTGAGAACCACCAGCCCTTCTGCTAACAAGTTGCCCTTTATTTCCCACCAGGAAAACATTCCCCCATAGGCTGAAAGCTGACAGTAGAAAACTGCCCACTAGACAGCGACCATATTTTTTCTGGCAGTAGTCTAAGCCCCATTCTTCCAAGTAACTGATGTGCCATCACTTAACCAAGGATCTGCAACACCTTCCTCTCCATTGTATCATAATCAGTCCTAAACATATTCCCTGGAAGACTACTGCATATTGTGGTCTGGTCGAGCCAAGTGCGCATCCATGTGCCTTACATATACTAAGTCTGACATGACATTTCTTGGAATATTCCCTTTTCTCCAAGGTATGGTGATCTTGGAAATGGTATATATAAGTTGGGAGGGTGGGTGTGCCTCCCATATGAAGATACATGGGGCTTGCCCCTCCAAAAAAACAAGTTTAAAGGCAAAAACGGATTTTCAACATTTGGTCTTTTTTTTTTTTTTTTTTTTTTTTTTTTAGTCAAGAACAAAAAAACAAGCTTATTAACAGGTAAAGATGAAATGCTGCCTAATTGCATCTGTGATTTCTGCATGGAAAAATGTAAGCCAAATAGCTCGATGAACAAGAGTCAGAATCATGAAAGATATTGCCCTGGAGCATGTGATGTACAGATCTGTGAGATTTCTGTGACACAGGGCTCAGCAATTATTTTAGTTAAGACAGCTAAATGAAGTTATAGCTGCAAACAGATTTTTTTTTATTCTATTTTTTAACATGGTTATTTTTGGTTTCTCTATGCAGTGATTCATATCTCTCTACACATTTAACTGTATTAC
Source organism: Protopterus annectens (assembly GCF_019279795.1). Classification (NCBI taxonomy): domain Eukaryota; kingdom Metazoa; phylum Chordata; order Ceratodontiformes; family Protopteridae; genus Protopterus; species Protopterus annectens. The sequence goes on from NC_056734.1 coordinate 88,383,582, forward strand.
TTAACTCATTTTTTTCTTAAGTAATTTTATTTATTCACTTATAAAATGCTTGGGGCTGATCATCTATATACCTACACATCAACAGATGATTGTTTATTGCTAAATGGTGATAAGCAGCTGGCATACACCTCTGATAGGTCAGAATACACTGCTACACACTGTCACTTGTGCTGGTAATTATTTGTCTTACTATTAACAGTAAAACAGTAACTTGCATTTCCCCCAGTCATGTAAACTTGGGTGGCTGCAGTTTACTAGCTGGGCCAGGGCAGAAGGCTGTAGTGTTGCAGAATATTATCAAAGTACAGTTACTGTTGGCAAGTAAGTAGTTGAAGGCACTGAAACCTAGAAAGAATGATGAAAAAGGGATCTGGGGAGTTAAGACAAAGTCTCTTCTCAGTAGAGTTTTCAATGTGAAGTGTATTGATAGGTGAAGATGCTGTATGCCCATACCCAGTGTAACAGTTTCTATTTCCTGCATGCTGCTGAGGCCAGGCTACACATAGTGAGTGGTTTGGTGATTCATATTTGTGTGCTATTGTTATACTTTAATTAGTTTAGTATCACTAGTGTGGCTTTAGAGACCACATCCCTGGTAGCCATCATATTTCAGATTTACTTTGTGTATGGCAGTGGAATGGATCCATGGCTACAATATTTCACAGTGCTGTCACTCAGACAAATATCTGTTTGTTATCTTGTGATGGCTGGTGTTTGCATTCATCATAAACTGCTTGCATTTTTTTAGAGAACACATTTTACTTTCATTGTAACAATTACTTATTTGAGGATCATGTTTGTTTTTGTGCACTGTGATTTCAGTGGCATTTTCACAGATTCAGGCAGTCAGTACAACTGAACAATTAGCACTATGCTATGAGATGTTAATGAGTTTGAACCTGTAGTTCAGTGTTTCATTCCCTCAGCCGCCATTTTGTCCACTGTGCGACTCTGAGTTAATCACTTAACATCAGTACTGCTGGATTGCCAAAGGAAATGGACACTTGTGTCCAGTGGACTTTCCTGGCTCATTAATTAACACTACTTATTAATTATGAGAACCAGTCTGAGTAGCCAGACTGATATACAGTGCAAACACTGATAATTTATGGGAATTTGTTGAGTTATTTGTCAGTTAAAGGTACAAAAATTAGATTGTGAGTCACTCAAAAATCTCACTGTTGATAGGAAAACTGTCCATTAAACAAAAATCTCTGATCTTGATGAAGATGGCTAGATGGTGATAATTTTGACCTGACAAAATTAGTAAATCATGAAATCTAACACTGCAGTAAAATAACTATAAAATGCTAAAATGCTCCAGTAAGTAATCTGCTAATAAATATTAAAATGCTCCACTTCTTTTTCAAGTAATCTCTGAGTAGCAAACTTAAAAGTGTTCATGAAACTTGTAATTTCTTTTTTTTCTATTTACAGCATATAAACCAATGATTTCTGAAGAAATCCTTCATAATTTGGATTTTTGTGATATTTTGGTGATTGGTGAGGAGCTAATTGCAGAACAAGAGTCTTTAGAACTAGACCGCAATGAGCTACACGGGAAGCATCTTGATGCAACTAACTCAACAGCAGGAATGTCTGTATATGGTAAGGTATAGAAAGAAAAGGAGTGGCCTCTAGTCACACTAGAATTTGTGAGCACACTACACATTTTTGACACAGAAATTAATGGTTTCTAATTTAGCTTAATAGCTAAACAATTTTTAATCCTCTCTGATTATTTTCTGACATATGCCGTACCATTATGCATGTTCGACCTTCTTAATAAAAATGTGTATTAGATATTTTTTTATCAGCTTGGGAAGGAACAAGACAAAAGTATTCATTAAAAGAAGACATAACTTGCCTACATTTAGAAACCAGTGAAACTTCTTAGGAATTAAGGAGAAAAATGTATTTTCTGTAAATATAACAAAACCTTACAAAATATTTGATTTTATATGATTCAGTTTTCTATGGAGGCACAGTTTAGCCAAATATATGTGTGTGTGTGTGTGTGTGTGTGTGTGTGTGTGTGTGTGTGTGTGTGTGTGTGTGTGTGTGTGTGTGTGTGTGTGTGTGTGTGTGTGTGTTTCTCTATGTATCAATCTATTTATGTGACATCCCCACTCTGGGCCAGTAATCAAGGAGCCTGAATCCTCACCACTGACACTGGAGAAGGACATTCACTTGGAACAAAATTGGATACACTCAGTATTTCCAGGTGCAGCTCTCTACATCACCCACAGTTTCCCCTAAGAGCACACAGGGAATACACTCAGTCCGGGGGCTGGTTCCTCTCTGTTTCTCCATATCCCCAATAAGACACTTCACTGGCACAGCTGTAGAGGTGAGTCCTCAGCCGAGTGCCCATGCCAAGTCCTCCACCACTCTCTCTGTGAAACCATTGCTTCATGTCCCTGCTCCAAGTAGCTGATACACCCACTCTTTAATTTTTGATTTGTACACACACACACACCTAGGAAAGGCTGGCATAGATTTACTAGCTATGCCCCTTCTGCCCAGGCTATAAGTAGTTACTGCCACCTGACACTCCAAAGCCAGCTACTCTAAGGCTATTACAAGGGTTCCCGATTATACTGAGTGAAATTAATATTAATACAAATGATACGGTTTGGCCAAGGCTTTCAGGAGTGGTCACAATGTGTCAATAAATAGATATAGTACTTTCAACAGTTAATATATTTTCTAAAAGACCAGCCACAATAAAAGTTTGAATATATTTAATAATAAATAATAAAAAAAACATGAGCATATGGACTATCTATTTACAATAAACACAAGAGTTTCAGTCACAGGAAATATTAAAAATAACACAGATTAATAGATTCACACAGATACAGAAAAACATTACTAAACGAATCTCACTATATTTTCCTGACTGATCTAAAGAATTACTATTCCCTGGTTCACTTAATAGTGCAAGGCAAGATGAAGTAGGTGAGGGGTCCTTCTTTGTCAGGTTCCAAAAGCAGAGTGCTCTGAGACTTCAGTCTCTCCTAGTATTAAAATATCATTTTAGTGATAGATTACTGAATGACATCACATACATCTGGTCATCTGACTTCTGGTTCCCATTCTACTCCCCCTTGGCTAGAAGCTTCCAGGATTTCACACAAATGTGTTATAATACATATCTCAAGCTTTGCTAAAGTTTATTGCAACATCTAGATGCTGTAAACTTCTGCTTTTCCTACAGAGACTAAGAAAACATGCTTCTTACAGACATTGCATCTCTGGCTTCATTCAAAACTGTGGGATAATATCTTTATGGCCTAAGCCTAGTAATTTAATTTCAGAATATTTTTCAAAGTCAGGTTGATTGAGATTAACCTCTTCTCTTCCAGTACCCTCTGTTAAAACATATACACTTAATCAGTTACAATACATTTAGGTACATTTTTTAACACAAGCATTTTACAAATACATTTTCAACACATCACCTGTATAAATCAGTTTGATATACAAATGACATATAATTATTTACAAAATTCCAGTTATCTGTGCTGGCATATGTTACACATGCACTGCCCTACTTCTGCTGCCATAGCTGGCAATACCTCGCATTGTCACAGTACATATGTACACGGTTTCACTTCATATTGCTGAAATGCTGAAATATCGAATTTCAGCATTTCGACAGTATAAAGCCGAAACCATTACAACACCAACACTTCACAATCACGAATCCACAACATCGAACACACAGCATACAGCTCACAACACACAAAACAAAACACCCACAACACAAAACACAACAAAACACCACACAGACACACCAACACTATAAAAATGCAGGGGGGCAAGTCCCCCTGAACCCCCCACACCCCCCTACTTATATATACTAACTCCAAGATCACACATACAGTAAAAAAAAAAAAAATCACACACAGCCAACACACACACTCATACCTCCCCTGCCTTACCCTAACCCACTCGTACAAGTTACAAAAACACTCATACACACTCACTCACCTGAAACTGCACACACCATCCCAGCCAGACACTTCCATGATATAACGTAAATGCGTAAGTGTAAGTTCGACATAGTCCTATTCGCGCTTATGCACTTTACTTATTTTGAGGTTTCGGCTTCATGGACACGAATAGCTGAAATTCGATGTTTCAGCAGTTCGTGATTATGAAGTGAAACCATGTACACATATATATCTGTGCGTGTCTGTACAAAATTATATTGTCAGATGCAAAGTGTGTTTATAGGCACATATAAGAGTTTAACTCTATGCACGTATAAGAGTTTATGTATAAGAATTTAACAGGCAAGTATGATTCTGTGTTATTAATTGCTTTCAAATACTGGAGCATCAAGAAACATACATATTTTTCTTTTAACTTCTCTAACTTCATAAAATGCTGTTTAATTACTGAGTGATCTTTTTTCATGAGAAAAATTAAGGCTTAGTTGCTTGCTAGATAACTATAGCTAGTAACATAATTAACAAAGTAAATGGAGCAGACTTTGTTTTGTGAACACTTTGAACACTTTTAACCTGATGTTTCTTTGTTTGGTACTAGGTGTAGATACAATAACAAACTATGAACAGGTTATTCGTCAGATACGGTATCGCAACTGGCATACTCCGTCACTCTCTGGTAGAAAATTTAGAGTTACATGCTCAGAGCTGAATGGACGTTACACAAGTAATGAGTTTAACTTGGAGGTAAGCACAGACACTGGCTAGAAGCTGCAGCAACATAATCAGTGTTTTTGACACAGACTGATAAAAACTGATAACATTTCTAATTTCTAATATTTTTTTCTGTACAGATATGTAATGAGAGCACATTTGGTTCTCTAAGTATTATAGAACAGTTTGTATTTCCATCCTTTCATCTTTAATTCAAAATATTTATTTTATTTTTGCCCTTTATAGTCTGATAAGACCAGATGAGAGAAAAAAAAATTGAGGAGATTTTGAAGTTCTGGAATAGTTTTATAACTTAATTAATGAAGAAGGGGTTGTACAACCCAAATCTAAATCTTATATTCAACCGTTTATAAGATTAGCTGATTGTGGTATGTTAGGCTTAGAGCATGTCAACTCAGCTTAGTTCAGGTTTAGTATTCAGAACCCAGTTTTCTGCATAGCCCATGTGTTGAAATCGTTAGTCTTGATTCTGACAGTAGTTGAGCTAAGATGATACTTGTTTGTAAAGAAATCAGCTGTGAATGTGTTACATTGCTTCTGCTTCTAGCTGTTTTCGAATGTCAGCATACTGAGTGTTTGCCCTTAACCTTAATAATAACAGAACTCCTGTTAAGTCTAATACACCAGGGAATGAAACAACTTCGCTCTCACCTTCAAAAGAAGCATATTTTGGTAAGCACCTTGTACAGTGTGTTAGGCTAATTATCTGTGAATTCGTTTACAAAAAGTGTTTGCAGAGCTGTTATCAAAACATAAATAGCCCTGCTAATGAGGCATAACAGCATTGTAATGCAGAGATGCACCTTGACAGAAATATTATACGTCTGCGCATATCGCTGTTCCCAAGATGTTGGAAAATTCACTGTACCATGATAATAGAGACATTGAGATGGTTACTCCTAATGAGATGTCACTGGCAAATTATTCTTAGTATGTTCAATCCATCAAAACACAAACTACAAACTTAAATTACCTTGTAAGTTTTAATAGTGCCCTGTGCTATGCCAGCATTTTTTATAGCAATAGAATACTATTCAGTATTACAGAAAATGCAAGTCTTTCTATGTCGGGCAACTTCATATATACCACTTATTTACTGAAATTCCTTTGAAGCAAACACAACAGTTTCCAAGTATTGCATTGCAAAGGATTTTTTTCCCTTGCAAATCATTTTTCTTTTTCTTAGGTAATGTTACATAAGAACAGATACTTCAAATAATTAACAAATGTAACCTTTAAACTATATTTACTTGTTAAATTCCTGTCTGTGTTTTCCTCTTTTGACACTTGTTAGTCAAAACTGAAGCAAGAGCAACAGTGTCAGCACACTTCCTTCATTCGGTACACCTAAAAGGTTCTACTGCTCAAGTCAAACTCCATTTAAGCAATTCCACTGTCAGATACAACATTGTCAGCACACTACCCTCATTCAGTACACCTAAAAGGTTCTACTGCTCAAATCAAACTCCATTTAAACTGTTCCACTGTCAGATACAACAGTTTCCAGCACACTACCTTCATTCAGTACACCTAAAATGGTCTACTGCTCAAGTCAAACTCCATTTAAACAGTTACACTGTCAAATACAACAGTGTCAGCACACTACCTTCATTCAGTACACCTAAAAGGTTCTACTGCTCAAGTCAAACTCCATTTAAACAGTTCCACTGTTAGATACAACAGTGTCAGCACACTTCCTTCATTCAGTACACCTAAAAGGTTCTACTGCCCAAGTCAAACTCCATTTAAACCGTTCCACTGTCAGATACAACAGTTTCAGCACACTACCTTCATTCAGTACACCTAAAATGGTCTACTGCTCAAGTCAAACTCCATTTAAACAGTTACACTGTCAAATACAACAGTGGCAGCACACTACCTTCATTCAGTACACCTAAAAGGTTCTACTGCTCAAGTCAAACTCCATTTAAACAGTTCCACTGTCAGATACAACAGTGTCAGCACACTACCTTCATTCAGTACACCTAAAAGGTTCTACTGCTCAAGTCAAACTTCATTTAAACCGTTCCACTGTCAGATACAACAGTGTCAGCACACTACCTTCATATTCAGTACACCTAAAAGGTTCTACTGCTCAGGTCAAACTCCATTTAAACCGTCCCACTGTCAGATACAAATGTGTAAGCACACTACCTTCATTCAGTACACCTAAAAGGTTCTACTGCTCAGGTCAAACTCCATTTAAACCGTTCCACTGTCAGATACAAATGTGTAAGCACACTACCTTCATTCAGTACATGTAAAAGGTTTTACTGCTCAAGTCAAACTCCATTTAAACTGTTCCACTCTCAGATACAAATGTGTAAGCACAATACCAACAAGGATATGACTAAAGCCTTTAGCCACCATTACAGTAGCTGCTGTTTCTTTTCTAACTTCAGGTAGACCCATATGAAGGCAGAAATGTGCCCTCTTTTTCACAGTTAGGTGTAAAACACCACTGAATCAGTTTACGCAAATCTCCTGCTTCAGAGTGTTCTGAAAACAATTCACTCCAGGACTGTGGCCATAGCAGCCTTGAAAAGCAGCATTCAACTTATCTTACCATGACCTTGGTCTGCCATTTAGAGCAGAGAATTAACAAGATGCTTCTGGTAGTGCAGTGTTTGATTCCACCAACCTTTATTTTCCTACTGTGTGACTAAGAGCAAGTCACTTAACAAGAGAATTCTCCTAGGCTGAATCTGAGAAAGGTTCATGTGTTATCCCTAGTTAGCAAGTAAAGAACAGATGTGTGACTGAAACGTTTGTACCCCTGATTTAGAAAGCAAGAGCTTCTGCTCCATCCATAACAGAGGGCAGTTAGTGACCTGAGTAAATATCACCCCACAGTATTTATGAGTCCCATTAGCCAAAATCCTAAAGGACACCAGTCATAAACAGCTAGGCAGTTACTCAATTTGTCATACTACACTGTCATTAAAAATTACATGAATCAAACTTTAACACACATGTGCTCTTCTGACTTCAAAAAACCTTTAACAACTTGCATTACAGCTTACATCTTCAAAATTGCTCCAGGGGTAGTGGTGGGGGTTGCAACTCATCTGGTCTATGGTTTTACAGCTATCTAATGTACAAGACACAACAAATTAAATGGAGTTGTTGTTGTGTCTTTCGGCTTATCCCGGTTAGGGGTCGCCACAGCGGAACTCCGGTCCGCTAATGTTTGGTAGTGGATTTTTACGTGCTGAGTTACCAGCCTTGATGCACAACCTTCAACGAAGGCATGTCCATTCACGCATGCCTCCACACAGAAGATGCTCTAGCTGAGAATCGAATGGGACAACGTCTTGCTGTGAGGCGACAACTCTACAGCAGCACCACTACCGCGGACAACAAATTAAATGGAGTAAGAATTTCAAAATCTTGCTTAAGAATTTTAAAATCTTGCTTAGTTTATACAGAAGATCTACAAGGACTGGTACTTTGCCCTTATCCTTTCACAATCCTGATGAATGAATATAAAATATTGATTGGAGCCTGCTAGCACCAATATGCTGATTACTGTAGTGTATTAGCTCAATATCTAACATCACCGACTTCACTGGAGTACTGACAGTCTTTCAGTCATCTGCAATCCTAGCTCTCACAGCAGGCCTTGTACTCAGAAAAAGCAATGCAAATACAGTGCAATACAGTTACCTCACATGAATGAGAAATGATGTACAACTCAAGCTTTAGTACCAATGCTTTTCATGGAAATCCTATACATATAGCTACAGAATACAAGAGATGTGGAGTTCTTCATCAGCAGCAAAAATCACCTTTGCTGCCACTGAAGTTGGCCATATGACTGGACAAGTATACAGGTTAAGTACTGACATCATCTTTAACAGTAGACTAATAGTCACAACAGTGCTAATTCACAGACTATTGGATGGCTCTGTCTTTCATACAAGCATATCTGCCTACTTCTGGAACAAACAACAAAACCAAAAACCACCTCCAGAGGAAGTCTTAATAGGCAAAAATAGTAAAATGAAAAATAGTAAAATGAAAAAAAGGCTTCCACCACAATGAAAAGTTCACTGAGAAGTTCTGTTAAAATGTAGGCTTTAATAAAACAAAGAAATAAAAAGCACAAATTGTGCTATTCAGGTTGCAGGTCAAACAGGATAAGCGCTTTCAGTTAAAAAACCTTCTACAGATCCTAGTGTGTAGACCTGACTTACTGCTGTTAAAGATCCTTAATTGCTCAACCAATCACATTCAGCAATCAGATGCATGCCTTCCTTAAGCCTCCATTTCATTTCTTAATTAGGCTTCTCTATTTCAAAATAGGTTTAATAGGAACTACTCTGTTGAGCCCTGGAAATAAATTAGCTCTGAAGTTCATGATCCATTTGCTTTCTTCCTTTTCAGTTTTGTTGACAATGTCTCCTCCATAGAGGTTAGTAGTCACATTTGAGATAACCATAAAGCTAAATTTTCAGACACATGTCCATATAGGGCATTGGTTACCACTTTATTCTTGATGTCTAACAGATGGCAAAGTATCCGTTCCTTAAACTTTCTGTTGGTCTTTCCTACATAATAGACTTGGCACAAATTACAAGTGCCAATGTATATAACATTCTTGGTGTTGCAGTTAGCAAAACCAGAGTACTTATAACATTTGTTAGTTACCGGATGAACAAAACTGTTGGAACATTTAATGTGGCTGCAAGCTTTGCAAAAGCCACATTTCCAAGTTCCTAACCTATTTCTTCCTTCTGTACTCTGCTTGTTAGGTATTCCATCATAGCTGCACAATACATCCTTTAAGTTCTTCTTGTTTTTATAACCAAACTTAGGTGTTTCCCCTACAATTCTCTTAATTTTATTGTCAGCAGTTAAGACTGGCCAAAATTTCTTGATGGTTTCACGGACATCAAAGGAGTCAGTGCTGTAGGTCATCATGCATCTGAGACTGTTGCTGTTCCCACCTTTCTTCACATCAATCTGCTTCCGTTTCGAGTAGTACGGTTGCCCTTTGTTGTATCGAATGGACATTACTTTGCCTTTACTCATGACTAATTGTTTTTCATTATAGCCTCTTGAAGCAAAATTCTGTAATAGTTTGTCTTGTTCCTGCAGAAAATCATCATCGTCAGTACAGAGCTTGGATATCCTGGTCACTTGATTTTCAACAATATTCTGAAAAACATGTCTCGGGTGCATGCTATTGTGGTATAGCATATGGTTCCTCCAGTTTGGTTTCCTGAATATAGTGGTGCCGATTCCTTTGCTTTTATTCATTAAAATTCTCACGTCTAAGAACTCAATCTCATTTGCTGATGTTTTCACTTCGAATCTTAAAAAGCTAGTCGTATTTGTTAAATAGTTGACAGAATCATTTAGGCGTTGCATACTGCCCTTCCATAGGAATATAATATCATCCACAAACCTATTGTAAAAGATGATGCATTCTTTCCATTCATTTTTCGTATCCATTTCCCATTGCCTTTCCCATTCAGCTAGGACTATATTGGCATAGCTGTTTGCACAGGGGGTGCCCATGGCTACCCACCATTTCTGCCAATAGTAGCTCTCACCATAGAGGAACACATTGCTCTCCAGGACCAATTCCAGGAAGCTGCATACTAGGTTCACATCCATGTTTACTTCAAAATGAGAAGCAAAGTCCCTTACTGCTTCTATTCCTATATCGTTGGGTATGCAAGTGAATAAATTGTTGACGTCCATCGTCACCAAAATGAGGTTGTCTATGGAGCATTCTTGCTCCATTCTTTCATACAGTCTTTCCAGCAGCTGACCAGTGTCCCTCAAGACAGTATGTGCGAAAGGCAACAACTTCTTGAGTTCAGTTTCCACATAGATTGAAATGGGCTCAGTGACCCATCCTGTCCCCAAAACTATCGGTTTCAGAGGGGGGTCAACACTGTTCTTATGAATCTTAGGCAACCCTTTGATAACAGGTATAGTTGGATATACCATTTCAAGAAAGTCATATAGATTTTTATCAATTGCTCTAGTCATTAATTTGTCATACAGGACATTCTTTACTGAGGAAATCAATCTGTCTACTTGATACTTCTCGATTTTGTGGTATGTATCACTATGGCTTAACATATCCTGCATTTTCTGGGCATACTGTATTGAATTCATCACTATTAAGGCTCCTCCTTTGTCAGCTGGCCTGAAAATAACTTCTTTCATTGTTTGCAATTCTTTTAATGCCTGAAACTCATCCTGTGTTAAATTGTAATACTATTTACTTTTTCCTTTTGACCTCCATTCAAACACCTCATTCTCACATAACCATAAGAACATCTCCACAGTGGGATGATTGCTGGGGACAAAGGAACTTGTTTTTTTCAACACAGACGATGTACAGTTTGTACCAGTATTTTCATTGTCAAAAAGACACTTCAACGTAACGTTCCTACCAAAGCACCTTAAGTCTGTCACTAACTCACTCAGGTCAGGACGTATTGAGGGTATAAAGCTCAAGCCTCTTTGCAGAACACTCTTTTGGGTAGCTGTCAACCCATAATCGGATATATTAATTACCAACGAAATCAATTCATTTAAGCTCATTGAGGTTCCTAAGTTACCTTTCTCTTTTTCCTCTCTCTGCTTTCTGACCTGGATCTCCCGACATTTTTCTGTGTTAATAAAAAAGGGAGTTGCTGTAACAAAGGTGCATGGACAGATCCCTTCTTTGGTATCACGCTCGGAACTATTTCACTTGAAGGCTGAATGCTTCCTGTCGATGCAGTGTCTACATTCGCTGCATTATCATTTTCCATTAGCGATGTAATGACCTCGAGCATACCAGAGTCATTGTTAACTATACTACCATTAGTCCTATTGTTAGGAGTATTACGAGAGGCTAATTCAGGATGTTGCCCATTAGTGTGCATATTACTATGTACTTCAGCATGTACATTCACACTAGAAACAGTCCTGCATGTCACAGGTACATTACCCATGTTGTCAGAGCGTTCTTTTCTATCTGGTGCTCTCTTATCCCTCGGCCGCTCAAACAGGCGACCGTTAGTAAAATCAAAAAAATCTCTATTTAGTTTGTTAATTTTTTTATTTTTCAATTTGTTCTCATAGGTTTCCAATTTATCTTGCAGGGTTTCTAGCTTAAACAAGCAGCTATCAGGTAATCTCATAGTTTCCATTTGCTTTTGCTTACATTCAATAAGAGCAGAAACCTCATCTTCATGTGGCTTAAAGTAGTCTATTAGCAGCTGCATGTATCGGAAGCTTGTCTCTATGTTAATCTCCTGCCATTTGGCCAGGAGATCTGGGTAGGTGTTCCCATAGCTGGACATACAACTAATTCTTAATCCCCTCGGTATCACATTATGATGTAGACACACTTCCATGTGAAATTGCTGCCATTGCAGCCTCTTGAGCTTATAGGCTGCATTCTCAACTTCTCTAAAGATGTTATCAAATTCTTCATTACAGTCTGTAATCAGTTCCTGATTCGCACCAGTCTTTATATTGATATCAAATAAAAGATTGTGCATGCCTGCATTTAAAGTAGTATTAGTTTTCTGACCGTTTTCCATCACAAAATACAGTGTTGACACCAAAGCAGTAACAAATAACAACTTCTGGAACAACCAAGCTGACTATAACATTCCTCTGAAAAAACTGTAGTTCACAACATAATACTATTAAAGCTTAAAAACCTCTTGAATGTGATCCACACTACAAAGTCCTTTGCAAACATTTAGCATTCTTATAGGCTCACATGTGTATACTATGTTAAAGACCATTAGGGCCTTTATAAGCCTAGCCACACAACCCAGTTTTGTCCATTTGTATCTTTGTCATTTATATTAGGAGCGAGTATGGTAGGAAGTTACTAGAGGTTATATGGAGGGGGTATGTTATTTTGAACATAGTTTACTGTCTGTCTGTATTCATCAGAGTCATGGAGGCTAAACCCAGGGTGAATTTCTGATTTCTCATGCATTGGTCAAGGTTATGCTTAAATGGAGTTAGGGAGGGACTCTGCTTCACATGGATGTGAGTCTGTTCCAGAGAATAGATCCTCTGAGAGACACTGTCTGTCTCAACAACATGTCCTATTTATGTTGCAAGCAAAATGTAAATCCTTAGCTCTGGTAGTGCTGATGCATTTTGTGGATGTGCAAAAGATCCATCAGAGCTGGATCCAAGTATATCTTGTATACCATGCATAGAACACCTCTCAATAATCTGTAGAAGATGGAGTATATAGATAGGGCTTTGTAGCAATCTATGTAGGACAATATGTTTATGCCCTGGATTCTCTTGGTAATCAGCATTTGTGGGCATTCCAAATACTGCATGGGTCTGGTTAGGTACATGCCGAGGGGGGTATTATATTAAATTATGGGTCTAATGAGGGCCAAATAAAATGGCACTATGACTTTCTTGCAGCTAAATGCCATGCCCTTACTTGTAAGTTGGGTGACATAGAATGATTTTCTTACTACCTTGAACACATGTTGGTCAAAGGCCAGATTACTATCTACATATGTTCCTAGATTCCTGACTACTGGGTCAGCTCTTAGTCTTCTTGATGGCATAATTTATCTGGGTGGCCAGCTTCCTAAAAGGTACTATAATGCATTTTTTAGCATTGAGTTTTAAGCCATGACTTTAGCACCAGTCTTTCTCAGACACAAACCTCTGTACAAGATCATGTCATTATATTATTAAGGCTTGTTCAACAATAGAAACCTGGTCAGGAAAATGCCAACCAAAAATGGCCAGAGATTTGCACTCAACTGAAATGTATTTCACCCACTATGAGATCACTGTCTTTGGGATAAACCCATGCCCTGAGTTGCAGTCACCACAGGGAGTTTTCACCACAGAATTATTCTGCATTTTGAAGATGTTTGAAATGTTTTTCAAGTTCTTGGTATGAAACTCATGTGAATGAACCATGAGAACATCAAGCAGTCATTAAATGGAAATTGCCAAGCATTTAACATATCTAAGAAGGCTACATTCTTTATTTTATAGGCTAGGTGTCAGGATTATTAGCAAAGCCACAAGACCTACACTGAATTCCCTAATCTTACAGTATGAGAGATTTAATTTAGTAATCAAACAAGACCCTCACCCTGTTCCACTATGTTTTGTTCCCAGCTATTAGATTTGAAAGTACTGGTATTTTCCACAGGTTGTGGTATTAGCAGAAGTCTACACACATAAAAATACATCATGTACTTTCCATTTGTTTTATAAATGGAATGTCTCATTGATGACTTTCTACTTTTTTATGTTCTTTTTATCTTCCTGTCTGCCAAACATCAACCCGTTCTTAAAGAATGTGACCCCATTTCTTTTCTGGGGAAAATTGAGTCCCTTTAATAACCCTGTAGTGATAGCCAACAACACGGAAATATTCAGATAGGCACAGATGTTGGCTGCTTGTGCCTTCATCTTACTGCATTCACCTGCCAGTGAGGATCTGGGAATGCTCTTGTCCCATTGGCCTGAAGGTCTGGTTTCAACTCCTACACCAAGCTCTCTTGGATTTAAGTGAGGTCTGCAGTTGACCCCAGACTGGAGAACTATAATACATTCCAACTCCTCTTGACAGCAGAATTCATTGACATTTTGTTTGGATAGGCTAACACCACACCAGCACTTGACATATGCATACATATCACTATGGCAGCCTCAATGTCCCCCACCTCCACATGCATCATTCTGTGAGTGGACACCATAATCTCCAGCTTGCTGATGTCCAGCATACATATCCATTATGGTGTTGAGTACAAAGAATGTGCATTAACTAGGCATTAGTAACTCAGTGATAGGACCACCCTTCTCCCCGGATAGGTGAACTTGTTTTGGTTGATCACTCCAACCCTACCTGACTGCTTAAGGATTCAAATCACAACTCAAACTGGAGCCATCTTAATGTAGCCATGACCTCATGACCTTATCCATCTGTTTCATTCAACTAGGATAGTTCTGTGTTGTAATGTATTGCCTTTTCTTGCTTTAACAGTTTTTTTTAGTAGTGTTAAAAAGATTGTGATAACATTTGTTAGTCTTAAAGATTATTTTTTTCAGTTAATATTTTGGGGTAGAGTTTCTTTATCTACTAAATTGGATGGAATGTTGATTAATGCTTGGCACCATGGTGCAGTGGTGATAAATACTTGATAATGTAGATAACATTATGGTAAATAAAATCTTATCTACAAACGCACCAGAGCCATGTTCTTATCACATATTTAATCAATGTACATGGTTAGCATAACTAAATATATTTGTCTTTTCCTTTACATTTTGTTACACAGCTATTATTCTGTTTCTACACTTCTCAGGTAAAGCTTAGGGAATAGAAAAATATTTTTACATATCTGGTATCTGAACAGTGTTGGCTTTAAATGACTGCCATTATTTTAAGTTCTGTAAATTTATCTAAATCAGAACTGAGCTGCTAGTGTATATTTTCTCTTTGCTTATGGCAAATAGTTGGATAGTTGTCAGTCTGTTATTTCTAATTTCCCATTAACTTCTCAAATGGCTGGTCTTTGTTTAGCAAGAGCAAGATAACGCTTGAGACAAAAAGTCCTACATAGACTTTTAAAATTAAAATGTATAATTAATAAGAAATAAGAAAAAGTATGGTTTCTAAGCTTGGGGCAGCATGAAATGGCAGAGGAAGCTAGTCAAGAATGGTAAGAAAGAGAAAGAGAACACTTGAGACAAAAAAGGCCTGTATCATCTTCAACTTCTATGGCTTTGGAGACTGAGCAGGACCTTTCCTCATACTCTGATAAAGGAGATGTTTTCTGACAAAGTTGCCAGAATGAAGGAATTCTTCCAGTGGAAAGAGAAGGAGATACCACACACCCAAAAGGGGTATTGCAAATTCATTCAGGAGAATACTCCAAAAAACATTGGCCATTCCTCCTGTCATTAATGCTTCCAAAGATCCTTTCAGTTCTGCATGTACATCTCCAGACAGCCAGCCAGGCACCTGCACCAAAAAAAAAAAAAAAAAAAAAAAAAAAATATATATATATATATATATATATATATATATATATACACATCAAACTCATAAATTCCTTTTTCATAACCCAATTCTAAATTGTTAACTACGACTAGCAATCAGACGAATATGGCAGAGTTTTTGACTATTATGGGGAATATATATGTGTGTGTGTATAAATATATATATACGTGTGTCTGTGTGTGTGTGTGTGTGTGTGTGGGGGTCTACTTCACAACATTGAAATTTCATAGCATTGAGACCAAAACATATAAATCCCAAAACATTGAAAATGCAGAACATTGAAAGTGTACTTCATAACATTGAAAACTACAATGCATATGTAAGTAACATCCTCTGCACCTATAACAACATTTAACTAAACAATACACTTTCTGCTACATTTCTGCAGGGGGGCAAGCCCCCCTGGACCCCCCCAGTGGGGGATCTGCCCCCCCATAAATTTAATATACCAAATCCAAGATTGCACTACAGTGGAAAAAATGTAATTTCCTAACCTCACTCTATAACAATCACCATACACTGATGTTAGGAAATTAACTTTTTTCCACTGTACTGCGATCTTGGAGTTAGTATATTTAATTACATGGGGGGTACAGGGGAGCTTGCCCCCCCTGCAGAAACATAGAAAGTCTGTTAGTTAGGTGGTGTTGTAGGTGGAAGTGATATTATTTACTTGTGCAATGTAGTTTTCAATGTTATGAAGTGCACTTTCAATGTTGTGAGTTTTCAATGTTTTGGGTTTTCAGTGTTTTGAATTTTCTATGTTACGGTCTCAATGTTATGAAATTTAAATGTTATGAAGTAGACCGCTATACACACACACACACACTCACACAAACACACACACACACACACACACACACATACGTGCGTGTGTGTTCATAAGTAAGCATTTGGCTAGCTGCTCTTGCAGGCCATTTTAAATCTAGCCAATTTCCATTTCAAATGTGAGACTCAAACTCTGTACTTTGCGTCTGTGAGGTAAACACCTTAACCATTATACCAACCCCCAGTTTGTATCCTCTACCTTAGACTTTAGAATAATTATTTTCCAAGCTCATATGGCTAAATTTCTGCTTGCACCATTTGCAAAAGAGTCAGGTTGTTGCTGATTTACTCCATTTAGAAGGTAAGCCTTTTCTTCTTAACATGATGTTGTCAGTGTCCCATGTTACTAAATATAGTCTTAGTAAACTTTATGGGTGGCTTTTTCCTCCACAAAAACTAGCATTCTACCATGACCAATTCATACATTTTCTCCACCAATGTATGACCACTGAAAAGGATTTTCTCAGGATTCTAGGATGCATGGTTTCCAGCATTCTGTTGATTTCTCTAGTCAAGACTGCACATGAGCAAAATAAGATGCCTTCTCAAGGCAGTGTGGACTAGGAACCAACTTCCCATATTTTCCAGTGCATGTGTTGTTAGTTGTCAGGAAGGAGCAGTCATAGTGGGTGAATCAGACCTTATTGAATCCAGGTATGCCTGTTTCCCTTTCACAGGCTGATGCAATAGATGTTAGACTTTGTATGGTGAGCAGTATCCAAGGGAATCAAAGTACAATGAGTTTGGGACCATCATTTTAAGAAAAAAAAAAACACAAACATCAAGGAAATGACAGCCTTGATAAATGCATTAAAGACTTTGAATCATCTATGGGCTTCAAGTCCTCTGTTAGTAATCACAGGCAACACTAATGTGGTGTGACTCATAAACAAACAATATAATAATGAGCATAACATTCATAAGATAAGATTAGTAAAATATATTAATAATTTATATTATAGGTTTTATGTTTTTATATATTCTGCAAGTACTGAATTAAAATGAAGAGGAGGAGTAGGAAGGTTGAAAAGAGAATGGGAAAAGAAGGATGAATGATGGAAAAAAATGAGGGAAAAAGTGAAAGGAAGTAAAAAGAAACGAGAGAAAGAAGGTGTAATGGGGAAGGAAAATAAAATTCTAAAAAGCTTTAAATGAAGCAGAGAGAAAATGGGTAAACAAGAGAAAGGGGAAGGTAAAGGAGTAAGGCAATATATATATATATATATATATATATATATATATATATATATATATATATATATATAAAGTAAAAGTATGAATGTCTGCTATGACTGTAATTGAAGTTCAAGATAGACTATACACATTAATAAATATCTACTGGGTACCCATTCTGGGTGCACAAATAGCAAATAAATAAATAAAACCCAGATATTTAGATATATTATTAAATAACATAAATTGTTAATTTATACCTCCCTGTTAAATTGTCAGCAGTTGTAATGCCAACCAAAAAAAGATTGAAAATCCAGGAGAAGAGAGAAAATCTGTAACATCATTCTTCTTGTATAAACTTCTTTTCCTTTGGCAAGTGGGAATGTACCCCTTCACCCCCTGATGTAGAGTACAAGCCCCTGCACCTGCCAAACTTATATATACGAAGTCTAAAAATCGTCATTCCTCTGATAAAAGGGAATATTCCAGAAATTGTCTTTCTCAGACTTGATATACACAATTTCATTTTTTTCAGACATTCAGTTTTTGTGTTTTAAGACACATTCTAATGGATCCCGATATTTCAAATGTTTACTGTTGCTTCATAGAGGGTGGAGATGTTAACTGCATAGTCAAAATATCAGAAACAAGTATCAGTTGAGGACCTAAACTATCAGCAAAAGCCAACACATCAAATAACTGGATAAGACTCTTAAACGAGAAGGAAAATTATATGCATAATGTTATTGAACCAACCTCTATGTAATTTAAACATTATTCCTGCATATTTGAATTGCAGACATTAATACAATACTTATCTAATGAAATAAGTTCTAAAATGTAATCATTTAATATCATACTTTACTCTCTTTTGGATCACAGTATGTTATTAATAACAACTGCTATCAATATTAGCTGAAAGAAACAAAATTCCATTGTACACAACCAACATAGAAGAGTTTAAAATTGATTTAAAAATTAATTAGAAATGCTCTTATCATTCAGTAACATTGATGAGACATGCAGAATTGTTTTCTTGGATACATTAAGAATATACATGTATGGCAGTATTTACTCCTGGTATAAATATAATTTAAAAGGAATCAGATAGCAAATTAATAAAATTCAAAAACACTTACACATAGCAAACACAGATTTTCATAAAGGAAAAGATCCATAAAAAGCATGGTCAATATACTGAGTAAAAATGTTAGGATGTATTAAACCACTAAGTATGAATAATGTTAGAAAAACTAAAATCACCTGATATTCTTTAACACCAAAAGGTTTACATATTATAGCAAGCAGTTCAACAATAATGTCAAGAAACAATAGATTTGCTAAAATTTAGAAATTAAAAAATAAATCAAATAAACTAACCAGTGATTTGGAGGAGATTCTTCATATATGTAGAGTTTACTAGTAAAATGTTACTGATGCTAAAATATCTATAGCAGCTATAGATAAATCAGAAACTTTTATTAAAAATGGTACACATAATAATTTATGAGAAGAACATAAAATATTTTTTTCAAATAAAATCACTTTAACAGCAATAACTACTCAGACTAATGATTTTTTTAAAAGTGCAATGGAATGATGAACTTATACCAGAACTTTACAAAATGCACTGACTATATTTAAAAAGGTAATTGTAAAAGTACATTTAGATAAAACATGGAAATAGACAATGAACATGCCCTTGTTAACTTAAGATAAATACAGAAGCCTGTATTCAAGCTACAGAACCATTTCATTATTAAATACAGTGTATACATTATTTATGCCAGTATTAATAGAAAAATCTACCAGCAATGATTGATAATAATCAATCATTCTTACTCTAAACAACTAATAGAGAATGACAAGTTAGTGCATTAAACAAAGAATAGCTATTGTAATCTTAGATATTGAAAAAGTATTTGATAAGTTTGAATTACGTCCTAGAAAATTGTGATCTTCGTGATGATTTAAATATTTAATTATGAAATTATATAAGGGATGTAAAGCCTATGTTAAATTAAGTCTTTTTTACCAAAAGTAAAGAAAACCCTAAAAGTAATAGATATGGAGACAAAACATGAATGCCCTCTTCCTTCAATGCTTTTTGCAATATTTTACAATACCAATGGAATCACTAGCCTGTTTTGTGAGAAGTAGCAGTAGTACTAAGTGCCACAATATAAACAATAAAGTCAACTAAAAATCTTGCTGTTTGTAGATTATTACCTCAACATTATCAGATATTAACAATTAATTAGCAAAGATTCTACACAAAGTTTAATGGAGATCTCGAACCTTAAATGTAATGAAAATAAAACTTCAAGCCTCTTGCATAACATGCAACTCAAATAAAGAATGTAACTTGCAAGAGATCAAATCATCCATCCACAACCAATTTTTCCTGTTTTTGGGCATGGGGTCACTGTGTCACTTTACCAATACAATTTTACAATATAAATGTATAAATGTAATTGGAACAGAGAGCATATTAAACACATGTGAGTAATAATAATAATACATATTACTAAATATAATTTAGTAATTACTAAATAGAATGAAATGTACTTTTCTTTTTGGAACAGAGTAATCCTAGTAACATGATGATGTTCCCAAATATATTATACATATTACAAACCATGGCTTTAATACCAAATGAAAACCATATGAGAACAATTATATGCTTTTATCCTTTATATGGTATTCAGATAAACCTGGAATAGCCTATAGAAATCACTCGAGACCTTAAAATAATTCATGTATAGCTCATGCAGATATACAAACATATGCACTGTTATCAAAACTTAAATTATACAATGCATATATACTAAAAATAAAGCCAAATGAAAACAAATACACACGTTTATGTAGAAATAGAAAAGAAAAACATTCTGGAACAAAATGTGGCATCTTATAAAACATTTTTTTTTATTTTAGCTGACAGTTTCCCATAACTCAATACGTATACTTCAGAAAGCTCTAGATATATAAACAATACCCTAAAAATTTTCCAAAATTTCATTTACAAATGCGTTAGCTATAAAAACAACAAATAATTACACTGTTCCCCTTTGTATAGCAATGGAAGTTATAGATGGTTCTAAATTTTATTTGATGAGATACTGGAAAAAATATTAGCTTATCAACTGGTTTTACTGCTTATAAAATAGCAAACATAGAGACATTGATAATATATTACATAAATGTACTCTGAGATCCAAAGATATGATCTATATATACAAACATATCAGTCTTAAAGCTACCAAGCTTCTGTTTAAAAGCAGATTTCCAGAAATGGAGAAAATGTTTCATCTTTTATGTTAAATAAAAACAGCCTTAGCTCATTATTATGTAACTGGTATAAAACCCAAATCCCTTATAAAGAATAAACGTCAGAAATATTTTGAACTTCATATTTAAACAACGGCACTCTGATCCTATGGAAACAAATTTTGAATTCATATTTATAAACAAAGATACTGGGGCAACATAAATTAATAGAATATTAATGTTGAATTCAGTTTCTCAAACTACAAACTCAGCATTCTGTTAAATGTTCACATGGAAATCTTGCATCATGTTTTTGTATACCAGAAAAATAAAAAGAACAGTATTACATTTTCAGCATGTTCATGCTGGAGCTATAACTTACAGTATAAAGCAATGGAGTCTGGGGATCATGTTTTTTATTATGAACTCCATAACAGTTTTGTCAATATTTTCAATAATTTACACAATCTGTATGGACTGATAAATATGAAATAAAATGATATTACTTACGGTGTAACTTCTTACATGAGTAATACAGCTCAGTATCCTTTTTATCGCATCTAGAAAGACAAATCATTATGACAACAGGGGAAAAAATCACATTTTCTTTAGTTTTTGAACTAATTAATTTACTTTAATCAATACACAATAAATACATTAACTATATACAATTAAGAACAAAATCACAGGTGTTTAATTATAAATTCTGGCCTAACATAAATGAAGTATGTATTAAATTATCATGTAACATGTAAAGAATTAACAATTGGTTATAAAGTTATTGGTAAATTAGTTATGTTATACTTGTATATAGCATATATAATTAGTGTTTACTTTATTTTGAAATATTTTATAATGTTTACTAACTATAAGGTATTTTGAAGAATTTAACATTAAAATTCATGGATTCAATGAATATGTAATAATATTATATTATACTGCAAAAAATGTCAGTTTTCAACTTAAAAATAAATAAGAAAAAACACTGTCTAGTGGACTGAGGCACACGTTGCTTCAGACAACAGTTAACAAAAATGTCTTAACTTCTGCTAATCTCCCATGGATTTTTTATTTTGTTTAGTCTCCTTGAATGGAATAATAATTTGGGATTCTGATCTAGGTTCATAGGGTATATGTCATAACTTATAAATGTATGTGCAATTACTAGGCAATCAAATTAGAGACCATTAAAAGCCAATCCAATCATATTTAAGGGTGCCCGTCCAATTTTCTAGGTATACTTTGAAGGTGGCAAAGGTGCTACCCTTCTTGATGTATAGAAGATGTTTGTTTCAGAGTCATGGGATACACTGGGTTAGGAATATATCATACCAATGTGTGTTATTTATTTATTAATAAATGTTTACTTTCCATAACTATATAGGGGTTATCCTGTAAATTAACAGGATGCTAAGAAAGGTTTGGTATTTTGTGGCTTGAAAGGATAGACACAGATCACTATGGAGAATTCTGTAAGAAACTGAAAAGAGGAGAAGTGTTTTCAGTCTTCCTGGATAACTGAGGGTCTCAAAGTTGTTTATCCTTTTAGTTAGGAATCTCTGAAATTGAGTGATATGTTTAAACAAATAAATGCTAAAAAGGGCATTACATTTCAAGAGTGAGCTGATAGACAAGTTAAGGTCATATAATGCTTCTTTGGCTCTAGATGATATGCCCTCAGAAATTAGTTGAGCCAGAGAGAAGCTTTTTTAAACTGTCATAGAGATAGAAGGGTCAGAAGATAAGGAATTAACAAGACTGCTTAGACCCCTTAAAACAGTGTCTGATTGGCAGGTATGTGAACTATATGGTATAATGTGGAAATGCTTTGCTTACCAAAATAAATAATACTATAAATTTGCTCATCTAATATAAATCCATTACCCTATCAACAAATTGCTAACATAACCTAATCCACTTGAAACATTTAAGTTATCTTTGTGAGATGTAAGTGAAATGCTGGCAGTGATAGAGTTGCTATGTCCTGACGATCCACTCACTTGAGAAAGATGTCCCCTGGAACAGAATGGTTGTTTGAGAGTCTACCAGGGTTCAATGGAGTGTTTCTTGTCATTAATTATTGATTTCCAACCTTCCTTATCCAAAAGCGATTTTTTTCTCTTTTATGGATATGATACATAATATCCTACTGCCATTTATCTTAGAATAAACTTTGACTTTCCTACTCTAGCAGATCAGCTTCTGGAAGATGACGACTGTCTAATCTAAGAAGTTTGCTTTGCTGTAATTAGTAGCTGGGAAGTACAACTGCATGAATTCTGGCATAAAAAGTTAAGAAAAATACCTAATGAACAGCTCCAGACTAAACAACGGAGAATTAAAATAAACCAGTTAGTCATACTGAAGTGTTTTGGGTAAATAGTATAATGCCTAACCAGATTTTGTAATGGAAGCACTTGGAATGGTATTACAGCCTTAGAAATGGCTGTTCTTATTTAAGAAATTTACAGATGAACCCAATAAAGAGCTTTAGTGATTAATAGTTTTCTAGCTTCACCATAATGTTTTACTGTTCAATTTACTGAACTGCACTTCACACTCATAAATGTAGAAAATAAAAATAAATCAGGCTTATTCAATAAGCAGAAAGCATCTGTTCCAGTACTAATGGCAGGCGATGGCATCTGTCTTACTATGATAAGTTGTTGCACCTATCCAATACTAAAATAAGGGACAGTAATTCAAAACTTTTCAGAGCACAATGCTGCTTGAAGTAAAACAGAGTTTACATAATGTTTCTTCAGGTACAGGATTCTAAATTTTTAGGTGATTAATTTCCACTTTTTAACTAAATGAAGCACAGAACAAGTAAACAATGTGAAAACATATGCCGGTCTACACATCTGTGAACAATCATACAATTGCTCACTAAGATAAAGTCAAGCAGCAGTCTTCCTTTCAGCAGTTGTCATTTGTTGCAGAAAAGACTCCCAAAGTCTTATTGTACCTGTGTTAACTTATGGAGGGAGAATGTAATACACTTTATCTCAGAGGAGACATAATGATTGCTGTAATTGTTAGGCTGTGCTAGCAGTGGCAGTCTTTTTTTTTTCTTTATCACAAATGCACATAATGATGTAGATGCATGTAGAGTCTTAACACATTCCTGACAGTAAAATAATTGCCTAATTAGCATAGTTAAACTATTTTTTTTCTTTTTCAGTTTGGACAATTTAACTAAGAGACCTGTAGCCCAACAGCCATTACCCACCCTGACCAAACATTAAACATATTAATGCTTTTAAACACAGTGCCTTGGTTTTCTCTAAACAAAGGAACCATGCCAAGTTCCTTCTACATATTACTGTTTTGCTGCAAACATGGCACAGATCAAAACAGCCATCTACTACATTTTTTCTATTGCCTATTCCAAATTTTTTTAGACAGATGCAACAGCAGTCAATTTCCTGCCAAAAGAATAAAAAAATAATAATTTCTGTCTAATCACTGATGTTTACTTCAGCAACAATGAATACGGCAACATGACACATACTATCACAATGTCCAGAACTTTACAAATGTTTCTTTTTTGAAACCTTCTTCATTTAATAACAGACACAGAAGCATTGCCAATATTCATTTTACTAAAACCACTAACAACTGTTCCTTAGCAACAGTAATAATGCAAAGAAGCGGATCACAGATGTATGTGCCCCACCAGTCTGCTAAGGTTCAGGATGGTGGTGCACAGGTGGTTGCAGGGCAGATTAGTCCTCATTCATTTTGGCATATCTTCATGATACAAAGTGTAAGGATAAATACATTGATTCATGTTTCAGTTTCTGGGATGTGTCTTTAGCTGTTGCTGCACGGTAATACTTCAGTATGCGAAGTCATAGTTAACCCATTAACAGCAACTTCAGTTGTTGCTAGGCAGTCATATTAAGCTTCTGGTGAATGTCTCAATGTGAATTTTGGCCAGGAAATGCTAGGCAGATTTGTTATGGAGGTGCTGAGCATCTGAGAAATGAAACTAAATGTACCCCCCTAAATCACAACACATGAGCCAACTTCCTAGTTTGCCTGTCCTTGAATGCTGTCCAGGCTTATAAGACCTACCTTTATCTTTTGTTTTCTTTTTTGTGAAAAGCAATATGCAGTCATTTAGACTGGGCCTAGTATTCCTCATTAAAGCATAATGAGGTGAATGAACCCCTTAATAATATTTAAGGAGTTCAATCACTTCATTATGAAATCATTAATAATATTTAGAACTATGCAGGGAGAGCCAGGAGTCACAGTGACAGAAATGTGATAGAACACTTTTCCATTACATCACAAGTATAATTATCATAGGCTGAGCAATATATGTTTACAAATAATAATTATAGTCTTACAGATTAAGGACTCATCAATGTAGAATTTCAGTAATAAATGTGCCAACATTGCCTAAATAAGACATTGCATGATTAAAACTAAATAAGGCAAAAGTAACTCTAGCACATTTCCTTTCAAATCTAAGTGTCCAAATTAGACACATGTTAAGGTTCTAAAGGCCCAAGTGCCACAAATCCCCAAAACTCAACATTCTTTACAAAAAGCAATGATTAAGCAATCAATGGGCCAGACAATTTCACACTTCGTTTTATATTTTTTTATATACATCCTCAATGTTAAATTTTGTCCATGTTTATATAAGTATTTATATTATATTTACGTATGTAACACAGCAGTTCCCCCTTGCACACTTGACGTATGTGCAGTTCTCTACATGTGCATTTCAACTTATTTTGTCCAAAGCAATATGATAGGTTCTTCCAGGGAACACTAGTGACACTGGGGACTGCAGTAACCCTTCCTGCAGCACCACAGCTGAAAGGAAACTTTCATGATGTGAACAGATTAACATCATGAAAAGGAAAGATTCTCCTTTCCATTTCTGATGCCTGTCTGACCCCTTCTCTCACAAGAGGCACACATCAAAATACTGTGCTCTTGTGCACATCTGTCATACCTATAGTATGTATAAAAATGCACACACTATCCTTTACCCACAAAATGAGCAGGCTGCTGATAATGCATATCTGTTTTTCCCTTGTAGTCTGGTAATACACTCTTGGCTCAGAAAACTGGGGGCAAAGCCAAAAATAATGAGGAAGAAAGTCACAACATTTTTGGACATTCTAATAATTAATTAGTAAGACAACAGGACAATATTATTGTATTAGCATCCATTTTCCGAAAAATAATAAGGCTGAAGCATTAATGTCTAGTGGTTATAATCAAGATCTGCCTTACTCATAAGCCAACTAGGCAACTGCCTAGGGGGCCATTCTTGTAGGGGTATCTTTCCACTTTTATGTATTCATTTTTTAAGCAATTTTTTTGCTTTAAAAAATAAATAAGTATAGAAATGGCCCAAAGTGTCCAGGTTAAAAGAGAACACATGTCGGGCACCTGGGAAGGAGGGGTGTTGCAGTTGACTTAACTATTGGCATCTTTGACATTGGAAGTCACTTTACTCTTTGACATTGGTGAGCTTTCCACTGGGTAGGTGGGCAGAGTACAAAGCCTGCAATGTGAAATGAGTTCTTGGTATCAATGTGGGTTTGCCTATGAAGGGAGAAGCTGAAGTTTTGTTACTGAGTTTTTCTAAGATGCTAATAGTGATTGCATGTGTGTATGTGACGACACTGAACAGCTCATATGTACGTCATAGCAGCTTAGTGTTGTCACAAAAGTTATACAGATTTGACAGCTGAACTTGGTTGTTAATTAATTTTTATGTATGACATGGTAGTATGGATATTAAGCGCTCACCTGTATCTGATTTTGGCTCAAAAGTTTGCTCTGCCCCTCCTAAAACTGGCATTTTGGGGAGAAAAACGGTGAAATATACATAGAGCTATAGACTTCTTTTACTTAAGAAAGTACATATTATTTACATTCTCTTGTTCTGTCAACTTCTCAAGTTAATAGTACAAATATTATAAATAATGTCCCTGATTCTGGAGGTAAGAGTTTGAGAGTGTGTGAATAAGAGAGTATTTCCATAAAACATCAATGGAACCCATAGGGAGATAATTGGTGTCTGTTTATGTAACAAGTGTGCACTGTGTTCTTTCAATGTGGGCTGCACAATCATTGACATCAATAAAATGTTTTAATCACTTTGGGTCCACTTTGTGTATTTTTCCCCCAAATGTAATTATATTTCAGAGCTAAGC
The DNA here is from genome assembly GCF_019279795.1 of Protopterus annectens. Taxonomy (NCBI): domain Eukaryota; kingdom Metazoa; phylum Chordata; order Ceratodontiformes; family Protopteridae; genus Protopterus; species Protopterus annectens. The sequence goes on from NC_056734.1 coordinate 88,410,752, forward strand.
ATCTGGACCGAGCTTGTTAGTAATTTTTTTAATTTGTTACTGGTTAAAGTCCACTGGGCAGAAATGTTAATTATTATGTTTTGCTTGGGAGAACTGTCTGACTGAATTTCTCATTTAAATAGTGGGCAATTGAAAGCTGGTGGACAAATCCTGAATTACAGGAAATGGGTTGCTGGCAGTTCATGGAATTCACACAAAAGTTCCTGAAGTCCACAACACAACTCACAACTTGTAAGCCCAACACAGCTCAACGAGTCAGGAACCACGATAGTACTGCAGTTAGTTTCTTTTGTTAAAAAAACATGCACCAACGATGACACTATTAGTTGAGCGCTTTCATCTAGTGAATCTAGATTTCTTCAGAACATCAGACAAACTGTTTGAATACACTTTAAATACCTTAATTTCCCGCCTTTTTCTAAAAACAATTACCCAATTACATACATTTAACCCTATGCATCACTTATGCAGTAAAATATCCATCTCAAACTTGATTACACAGGAAACATTGTCCCGTCACATACTCAATAGCGAGACATGCACGGGTTTTAAATTTGGTATTTTGGATGTGGTCAGTATAAATCCTAGAGGAGGTAATACAAAGGCCATTGTGGGAGAAAAAGAAATCAAGTGGCAGCTGCGGCTTGAGGCTGCCACACCACCTGGCCTAAATGAAGTAATTCCTACTAAACCCTTAGTGAGGGTATAATCTTGATTTTGTGGAAATATTGAGGCAAATAAAAAATGTTAGATATTATACAAGATAAGCTATCACTATGTATGTAACAACAGTTATTGTGTTGGTTGATTCTTTTTGTACTGCATTTTTATCAAATTATTTATCAAATTTTGTATTTTTTTTAGTATAACATATATATTTTAGTTATATATTTTTTAATCCATAACAGCAGTATTTGTACACACAGTAATAATATGATTCATTTGTGAATACTGATGTGTTTCCAAGTTATATTTTAACAACAGCACATTATGCAGTAAGTTTGCAATAGAGTTAAAGGATAAGATGGTTAATCAAGTTTGAGATGGATATTTTACTGCATAAGTGATGCATAGGGTTAAATGTATGTAATTGGGTAATTGTTTTTAGAAAAAGGCGGGAAATTAAGGTATTTAAAGTGTATTCAAACAGTTTGTCTGATGTTCTGAAGAAATCTAGATTCACTAGATGAAAGCGCTCAACTAATAGTGTCATCGTTGGTGCATGGTTTTTTAATAAAAGAAACTAACTGCAGTACTATCGTGGTTCCTGACTCGTTGAGCTGTGTTGGGCTTACAAGTTGTGAGTTCATGGAGTTCATCTTTTGTACTAAGTGCCTGGAAGGTAGTTGCTTAATTTTAAGGCAGGCATTTTCTTAATTTTAAGGCAGCATTGTTCTCTTGATGACTTTATACTGGTTTTGTCTTTATAGTACTGATAACAGATTTAAAGGACGAAGTGTTTATTTGCAGTATTCTCATAAATTCAGATTGTATTAGTAAGTAAAGACTGAGATTGTAAATTAGTATAAGTGCTTAAATTGGTCTCTTTGCTGAAGATTCTTGGTTTTCATAGAGGAATAATTTCCAATCCATTGACTGAACCAGCTTTCGCCTTTCATTGTACTTTTTGATGACTTCTACAGCAGTAGGTCCAAAAAAATAAATTTCTATTCAAGGAAATATTCAAAATTTAATTCTGGGTATTCTCCGGGAGGTTCTGAGAATGCAACCAGGCAAACCTCCACAAAACGTTCCAGTGGCAGCAGCCCTGGAAGCTGTATCCACTAAGTCATAGGTAGATTTTAAACAAAGAATAATTACTTGGGAATCAGAAGAAACCAAATTACACAAACCAGGTTTCTCATCACAAAAAGAACCAATGTGAAAACATTCCTCATACATTCACAATTAGCCAGGATAAACCTCAACATATGTGCCTGACAGCTGAAAATTCTAAAAATTAACATTGCAGAGGCATAAGTTTTTCCCAGATATATCAAAAGCCTTCCCATCCTTGTCAAGAAAAGGACCAGCTGGATTCACTAAAGCTGAAGGGTCAGCTTACCTCATGGTAACTAACAGTTTTGGTGTGTGGAAGATGTCCTGAAATGATGAAAGCTGGCAGGCTTTTTATCCTGTGCAGGATATAACCCATATAGCTTAAGCTACTGCAGCAGTGATCATGATGATGAACATATTATACAGTGATGCCATTACTCATTCTGATTAGGTAATGCCTCCCAGATGAAACTGTTTGTTAACCTTTTTAACACTTTCAGTTCAAGGAATACTGCTGGGTTATTAAGCTCCATAATGCAGAGTCCATGGTTTTCATTCAGCTCTGTTATTACTTATACACTTTCATTTCTGCCTGACTTAAGTTCTTGCTGGCTACTTTACTTTGAAATGGGTATATTATATCACTTTGCTATAGCTTAAACAGGATACAACATCATTATAATTCTCAGTGGATCTGATTTTACTACTCAACAGCCTTTTAACAACTGCCTAACTTCCAGATCTAGCTGACTCTCAAGTCCAGTGGACTGCCACAGTAATCTGCAAAAATGTTGCATTTAAAGGTGTTTTTGCACTTGCACCCTTCACCACCACTAAGTGGGGGTTCTACCCCCCATACTCTAGTTCTAAATAGACTACTTTTAAGGTTGCAGCTACTTGGAAAAAGGAAAGCACAATTATTCTCTTTCACACACATTAGTGCAAACTCTAAGGGAGTGGGGAAGAATCTCTGTATTATCAGTGAAAGGCAAAGCAGTTCCACTGAAAAGAGAAGATGTAAAGGGTTAGTTATAGTGATACATAGCACAGAAGTAAAATGGGTGAAGGAATTTTAGTCATTATAAAATTTAGGGCAGTTCTTTGTGTGGTAGAAGGGTAATGTAGATCCCTCTCACTATGTGTAATTAAATATTTCTATTAGGTTTCCAGAACATTCCCTGTACTATATACTAAATAAACACACACACACACACACACACACACACACACACACACACACACACACAGTCTCCGGCATGCATGCAAACAGACACACACACACACACACACACACACACACACACACACACACACACACACACACACACACACACACGAGCATGCACACAATCACACGCATTCATTACATATGCACACATCCACATGTGTGCATACACACAATTGCATAGGCATATACTTTCACATAATGAAAAGAAATTAATAAATTCAGATTTGAAAATAAACTGCACTATAAAGTAAGTGACAGAAGAGAGTGTGTGCTAACTTGTGCTGCAGTATACCACACATCTTTATTTCAAAGCTATGATTGCAGTTATGTTAATAGTTTTACCCCCTCTGTCTTATCTTGAAGGTGGGATTGAATCCTAAGGGCTGTGAAGGTTTAGAAAGAAATACGCTAAAGACCATAGTCACTATTGCAAAGCAAGCTCAGCTTCTATTCCATACTTAATGGACTGTCATGTTTGTGTTAAGACTTGTAATCCATAATGTCTCGCAACTTGTTTTATGACAAATAAATTAGCCCTTCCATTCTGACTTGAAGGAAAACTCTGTTAAGTGTGAAACATGTAGTTGTACTAAAATGATTCCTACATACTTAGAGTGGCTTATGCTGTTGCCTGAGTATCAATATTCTTGAAATGACAATGACAAATACTGCCTCAAGATCACAACACAGCACTTCCAAATGTATATTATGATTCATTGCAGTGCACAGAGGCCTGAAGGCATTCATGGAGCTGGTCAGGCAGACAGAATTCACGCTGGAATATGGCTTTTAAAAGAAATGAAATATTCCCGAGGTTTTCATTTGAGAACTACTGCAGTTTAAGAATGATTAAAATGAAGATCTAGGGTAATTACTATTATGCCATTGTCTGACAAAGCATTTCTCTAAACATATTTTTTAGAAAATTCTTGGCTGAAGGATTCAGGCTTTGGAGAATGTAATTCATAAACAGAGCAAGGACTAATCCTAACACCAGTGATCATACATTTTCAGAGGATGTGGAAGGTGGGACTGCTTCTAAAGATAACCTATTTCAAGTTTCTGTTTGAAAGACATGAATACACTCTCATCTTCAAATACAGGCTTATTTGTCTGCATTTAATGATCTGTTTTGTAGAAAAAAAAATACAAATTCAGATACAGAACTCTTGTTTTGAAACTAATATGATCAGTATGGCATCTGTATGAACAGATGACTGTCAGAATTCTGTAGTTTATTATTAGCCTTCCAGAATTTCAGATGTACTCAGAGATGTTCTGATGTTTGATCATAAGAACAGTGACTGAATTCATTTTTAAAATACTTTTCAGCAACAAACTTGGCTGACTATGCCGTAGAAGGCTTGTTGAGTTAATACATGAAACACCCATATGTATGCATTTTGTCAAAAGGTCACATTAATTAGAATACTGCCGATTAATATGAAAACTCAGATTTATTAAATCATATGCTGATTCTCTATGAAATAAATCAGTGAAGCAATACTTGCTGCTGTAGATAAATAACATTAACCCGCATCTAACACAAGATAACCAGCCATGAAAAAAAACACTCAGTGTTTACCCAACCTGAAATTGCAAAACAGTTCTCAAGATTTTCATTCCTCCTGTACCAACAAATGACAGACTTTTGTAGTCTGTTCTTATCCTTCCAGAATGTTACATTTACACAGAGATTAATCTCATATTTAATCATAACACCAGCGACCAAATTCTTTTTGAGTACCCTTTTTGTAACAGACTTGTTCCAGGACTCACAAACAGACCCAAATCTCAGTAAGAGCTCCAGTAAGAAACAGGTGTTTATGCAATGTAGGAATTTGCAATTCAGAGACACATTAGTTGCAATGAGTAATCTGAATTGCTGTTGACTACTGTAAAGTGCAGATCAGAACTTTTGTGCATGTTAACACCTGGCACAGCCTCATTCTCTCTTCCACAGACATCCACATAGTAAATGTACACTCACATATCACATACCCGATACCTGTCCCTGTGTTTTCAAGTATCCCTGATGTCTCCTTTTTTCCTACTCTTGTGTATCATAGATGATTACAGTCAGTCATCAATGCCAGAAATTAGAGTTTCACACTTCATATCCTTCAGCCTTCAGTAAATGCATACTAATGCAAAAGCTGTTATTCTAGCAGTTTTTATAAGTTTATATAGAGAATAATTACAATTGTCCTTGATAGCATGTCTGTTCTCCATTAGTTTTGACTTTGTCTAAAGGTCTTGTGGTATGAGGTTTTGATAAATGCTGATATGTATCCTGTCCCTCTCCCTCATAACCCATGAACTGTTGTAGACCTTGCATAATGCCTGAGATAGTCATTATAGTATAAAAATATCTTGCTCTACTATCTTACTAGTTAGAGTAGCATATTAATGATATTGTTTCCTGTGTCAAGGGTGCAGGGTTCATAGCCCCCCCCCCCCTTCTACTCAGTTTTAGGTCTTATTCCATGATGTCCCTGCTGCCCAGCAGAGGTGCAGATGACTCATATTTAAGGTGGGAGGATGCAGGGTATAAAGCCATTATGGTGCCTTTAAGGCCCACTCTGAAGAGTCTCCCCAATGGCTAGTGGTCCGCTGATTCAAATCATATTTTTTAATAAGTGCCTTTTAGGCATGCTGTAAAGAGTCTCCTTGGTGTTTAGTGTTCTCCCTACTCATAAGTGCCGTTATGCTATGTTGATAAATGTAATCCCTAGAGTCTATTGTTTCCACCTGCTCTAACTGGTTTTAAGGCATGATCTGAAAGAGTTATCCCTGTTTTCAACTTATTAAGGCATGACAGTGCAGCATTATCCCTGGTGGCTAGTGTGCCCCATCCTACATCTTGTTTAAGTGCTTTTGAGTCATGTTAAAGATACATCTGTGGTGGCTAGTGGTCCCTTGACTTTTTATTGATGCCTAGTAGTCCTTCCACCAAATGCTGCAAGATTTACTTCTTAGTCAAGGGGACTGTGGTGGTATGACAACCTCCAGTCCTCCCACACAATGCGCAGATTCATGTTCAAGCATACACACACACACGCACACGCACACGCACACTCACACTCACACTCACACTCACACTCACACACACACACACACACACACACACACACACACACACACACACACACACACACACCCTACCCTACCCTGTCCTCTACCAAAGCAACCCTTCTGCGAGCTCCCAAGTAGACACACACTAACGCATACATTCTTAAATGTAGAAACCACACACACATGCACAGAGTAGCCAACACTGCATGTCCACTAAACTCACTGACACTTCCACCACAATGGATAAACAGTGGATAAACAGAAACTTTTGGCTGTGTTCATTACCATGACATGACAGGAGTGGCCATGTTAACTTACCAGGATCTCTCAACTATGTAAATGGCTTACTGCAGGTAGTTCTAGGAGAGTGTACATGGCTAAGTAACATAAGCTACTCCCGTGAATGCCTCATTGACATTTAACATGACTGCCATACCTCTCAAGTTCACAACACAAAAAATCTGTACAAAGTCAGAAAAAATTTGAGGACAAAGGCCCAAAATAGGGACAGATTTTAAATATTGCTCCTATAAACTTAAAAAGTTAATAGAATGACAGATTTGACATCATTGTATATTTTTGAAGGGTATGAAGTCTAAAACTCAAACTGTCTGCCATTATTTAATATTATTTAGTGAAGTCAGTCCTCAATGATTCACTAGAAAATTACAAATTTTATGAGGAACAGACTAAAAATAAGAGGCAAAAATCTGGACATTTGAGAGGTATGATGACTGCAGATACAGTCTTCCGTGGTGCTGCATACCTTTGTGTTGCTGCATCATGATAGGGCTGTCTCAGATTCAAAAATGGTTACCACAAGGTGTACACCTCATAGTAACTTCTCTGAATCAGGTCTTTGGTTACTTATGTCTCAGAATTCCTGTTTAGTTAATATGTGAAACCCCAATGTGCACATACCATGTCAAAAAGGCATGTTGCTAATTAATATCAAAAGGCAGATTTTTGAAATTCTATGCAAGCCAATTCCCTCTGTGAAAAATCAGTAAAACAATACATGCAGATGTAAGCAAATGTCCCTAACCCACATCTATTCACCCACAAAAAAAAAAACAAAAAACAAAAGTTTTTTCCAACCCTAAATTAAAAAAAATGATGCTACAGCTTTTCAGCCCAACTGATCAGATCTACAACACTCCTCATAATGCACAAGCAGGCAACACTAGCCTAAAATGGCATGTTCTGTACAGTCATTCATTGCAGTGTAACTTGTTTACATACATGGAGGAATGAGTAGGGCTCATGTAACTGCAGGTTATTTCTGCTGCACTTTGCTTTGCAAGAGAGGTAGTAATCAGTACGTGTGAAATATTCTGTCTGTTATATTGGGTGAAATAACTAATACTAAATTGCCAGAAGTATTCATTCTTATTGGACTATTTGTGGGCTGGTAGGGACAGGTCTCAACTTTCCATAGTTTGGAAGAATTCCGCTAATTTTTGTTTCAAATTTTTGGTCCATCCTTTGTAAACTGTGCAATTTTCTTGCAAATCATTGAGAATTATAACCATGGCTGGACTAAGGAAAACTGGCCCCCAGTTGAAAAGGCTTAACGGAGCCACACCGCACTGCCTACCCCATTCTGACCTACTTATACTATCCAGATTACTTTTTCTCACAGTTTGTGTCACTCCTCAGTCTTTTTTTTTTCTCTTTTTCTTGCAGCTATTCATTCATTTGTTCATTTCTGTCTAAGCAAGACTGCACTCTGACAGTTGCAGAGCAACCAACTGCATTAAACCATGGGTGTTCTAAATGCTCTGAGGTGCATTTTAGAGTTTTTAATCAACTTTTTCATCCACCGATTGCCTGAATAAAAAACAGGATCAAAGAAAAAAATTTTGTCTGGTCCACTCAAAAAAATATGATCAAAGAATGAATTTAGTCCTACTGTTCAACTTTGTACTTTTTTTCCTACATCCTTTCAACAGTTCTTAGTTGACAAAGACTGCACTGTAAAACTGCAGTGGAAAACTTGTACAAAGCCAGGGGTCTGGGGGGAATAGCAGCCCCAGACGTCATGAGGTTTCTAGATGCTCTGAGATGCATTTTAGAACTTTTTAAACAACCTTTTCATCCAGCAGTAACCTGGATGTAAACCATGTTAAAGAAAAAGAGTCGGTCTTACTATTCAAGTTTGATTTTTCCTGCATCCTTTCTTCACACCCTAACTGAACAAGCTACCCTATACTAACTAAACTAAGGGCCTGGGGGCTGCTAGGCACCCAGAATCCATGAGTTCATAGATACCATTAAATGCATTTAGAGTTTTTCCCATTCTTTTGATTCATAGATGGCCTGAACAAAAAAACATTTGTAGGGAAAAGAAATTCAATATTACTTTTTTGCTTCAAAGAAAAAATAGGTTGTATCCAAGTTTTAATGCTCAAGGCTGACCAAATACTAGTTCACGAAAAAATGAGGAGAAAAATGCTTGTGAGGATATGTATATATTTGAGAATAGTACCTGCCCCCATTGTCTCTTTTTGTGCATTCTGACCCTCTGCTTTATCTGAGACAGATAGTTGAGAAGAAGCTAGAGATGATGAAAGAGTCCAACTGGGCATTCCTAGATTTGGAGAAAGCATATAACAAGGTCCCAAGAAAGCAGATTTGGGCAGTACTGCAGTGGTTTAAAGTCCCAGAAATGTTGGTAGAATTAGTGCAGGCTACGTACAAGGACCCAATGACTGAAGTACGAATAATGTCCGGTCTCACAGAGGGGTTCCCAGTGGGAGTGGGTGTACATCAGGGTTCAGCTCTGAGCCCACTGCTGTTCATACTGGTGATGGACTACATTAACAGTTTGGAGGGTGCAGATCAATAAAGTTGCTGTATACAGATGATGTGGCATTACAGGCAGACTCTGAGCAAGAACTTCAACAAAGGGTAGGGAAATGGAATACAAAACTGAAGCCACATGTGATGAAACTAAATACAGATAAGACAGTGGTAATGGCAGCAAACTGTGGAAATCAGAAGAAGCTAAGAATTGGGATAGAAACGAAGAGAGTGGAACAGGTTAACAGCTTCAAGTGTCTGGGAGGGGTGGTTGAGGAGAAGGGAAGTCTGAATGAAGAGGTCAAAGCTTGAATCAGACGGGCTGCAGCCAACTGTCATAAAGTATCACGTGTAATGTGTTACAGAAGAATGCCAAAGAAACTGAAAAATAAGGTGTATAATACAGTGGTGCAATCAGTACTACTGTATGGTACAGATCCTGGGCAGTAAAGGCAGAGCAGCTCAGGAAGCTAGAGGTGATGGAAATGAAGTGCCTGAGACAGGTGGTAGGATGCACACTGTGAGACAGATGAAGAAATGAGGACAGAAGAGCAGAAGCTAAAGTAGCTCAAATTGCAAAAAATATCAAAGAGAACAGATTATGGCGGTTCGAGCACATGTGCAGAAAATCAGACCACAATCTGGTGAAGAAGATTAGGGACAGACAGGAAGAACGTAAAAAGAAACAAGGGCATCCAGCAAAGAGGTGGATGGAGTGTGTTAGAGAAGATCTCTGACAGTCATGCATGCCTGTCAAAGAAGGCAGGAAAGTAGCACTAAACTGAGAGACATGGTGTCAATTAACATGACACTCCAACCCCATGCAGACCAATAGGAAAAATAGGGTTGATGATTATGATGATGATGATCTGGATATATATATATATATATATATATATATATATATATATATATATATATATATATATATATATATATATCTCAGATGAACATTAAAAACAAAAAGAAATGCATCCTGGTCCTATAAAAGCCACCCACCATCCCTCCTGACACTGTTTTTGTCATGTGCAACATTAAATTTTTGATTTTCTAAATCCGTGACAGTTACAGTAAATAATAATAAAAATAGATAGTTAGTAGGCATGTAATCCAGGAGACCATTAAGGAGCCTAGCCCAAATTCTCAACTGCCTTCAAGCTAAGAAGGGCACTGTGCCATACAATGCATACCATGCACCTCTCTCCCCATCAGGAGCTGGCACTGAAGCAGATTACAGTATTTCCTTTCACCAAAAACAGACAAGCCAGCAACAGTACATCACAAAGAAGAACAAAGGCAGTGTGATACTGATAAAGTGATTATAGGGAATTTCTTGGATTTTTCAGCCCTCCTTCTCCCAAGCTTCCCAAGGGGTTCTTTGCTCTCTTGTCTAGCTTTAGTAAAAAAAATAAAATAAAATAAACAGTTGCAGCAAAATTCTGCTAAGCAAATCTTTAAAAAGCAATGGCAGGGAAATTCTAAACTGAAAGCAGGAACCCCCTGAACAAAGAATAATGCATTAAGTCAGAATGACTACATGAGGGACTTTGTTCCTCCCTCCCACACTGGCAGTCCCTAAAATCTTTCCAAAAAATTTAGAATCTCCCTTTCTGTCTTTGGCAGTAGATTATTTCAAACAAATGTGTCCTGAATGTGATCAATTTAGCCTACAACTGGCAGTCTGAAGCTCTCCCTTCTTTTCAAGGAAATCCTCCTCACCTGCCAGACCAATAAATCCTCTTCCCTCCTGTCTTACTATCCTGGATGGTAACAGAAGATGTTCCTCTACCTCTGTTAGGAGAACAATTTTATTCAATAATGTTTCTGAGGCTAAAGAAAGATGATTCTTGGAGATAAGTTCTGGATCTTTCACTCCTAAACCAGTTGGTGATAGTCCCCAAATTCTAAATGCTGTCACTTCATAGCCTATTAAAACTTCTTCCCCATTTGAGTTTCTTAGTAACCTTAGATTTAAAAGTTGCATATCATCAGTTTCCTGTTCATCCAGATTTCAGGTGCTTCTTAAGGTTTTGTATGTCTGGATCACATTCTCTATCCACTACTCCAAGAGTATTCACAAAGTGTCTAGTTCCTGTGATAGCCCACTGCAGACTGCAGGGTATCCACATTTTTCCTTATTTAAATTTATTATTTATTTATTTATTTCAGTTTGATTACCGGGGAGGTCCACTGGGATTGGGGGCCCGTTTTCAGTGGAGGCCCGGGGAGAAAAGCTCCAACAGGAAACAACAGTGTAATTACATGAAAATTCAAAGAAAGTTTGCATTACAAATAACAGGTTGCTACAAAAAGAATAAACACTAACAATTTCTATTTTGATCAGGAGGAAAAAAAACAGGCTTATAGCATAAAAATCAAGATTTTACTGTTTAGTTACCTATGCTAAGTATATTTAAAAGAGGTTAGAAAGGTAAAAAGGTTAGCCTGGAGAGAAGGGGGAAGATAGCTTGAGAGGTATGGGCAGAAGAGTATAGTTGCATTTCCTGTTTAGATAGAGGTAGGAATGAAGTTGGGTTTTGAAGTTATTAAGGTTGGTACATGTCCTTAGTGTGGAGGGCAGGACATTCCATTTTTTAGCTAGGGTAAAGGATAAGAGAAGCTGACCTGCTGGGCGCTTGGGTTTTTGTATGGTGATCAGGTTTTGGTGAGAAGATCTAAGAGATCTAAGGGGGCATAAGGTTGTAGAATATTGGAAGGAGCAGGGCAGTTAGTAGGATGGAACAATAATTTGTGGGCTGTGGGGATTTGGAGAAAGTCAAGTTGATTGGGGAGTTCAAGCCAATTTAGAGAGTGAAGGGAGGTGCAGTGATGATAGGAGGATTTGGCATTTGTGGCAAATCTGGAGATTGTGTTGTAACATTGTTCCAATTTGGAGGTAAGTGTGGATGATAAATTAGTGAGCAGGGGAACACCATACAGTAGAGAGGGAAGGAGGTAGGTAGAGGCAAGAGTTAGTCTGATGGGAGGAGAGAGGAAGTGGTTGTTTCTATACAGTAAGCCAAGTTTTATGTGTGTTTTTTGATGTTTAGCTGGATATGATTATTAAATTTTAGTTGGTCATCAATTGTAACACCAAGAAGTTTGGCGGAGGGTACAATCTTGATAGTGGAGTTGTTACGGCTGGTAATTTGAAATGAGTTTTTATCAAGAGAGGAGGATTTAGAGGGGGAGAAAAGGAGGATTTTAGTTTTGTTTGCATTTAGAGAGAGATGATTTTTGAGCATCCAGTTTTCAGTGGTTGAGAAGGCACTTTGTGTTAGGGCTTGGAGCTCTGTTAGGTTGGAGGCACAGCAGATCAAAGTGGAATCGTCACCGTATTGTACAATTTTGGTGTTAGGAATGGCTTTGTGGAAGTCATTAATAAAGAAATTGAATAGTAATGGGCCGAGTATGGAACCTTGGGGTACTCCAGTAGGGGTAGGAAGGAAAGTAGAGGTGGCATGGCCTCATTTCACAGCTTGGGACCTGTTTGAAAGGCAGCTGGAGAACTAGGAAAGAGTTTTTTGGCAGAGGTTGAGATTAGAGAGGTGGTTTAGAAGGTGGGTATGAGAGATGGTGTCAAAAGTTGAGGCAGGCCTTAGGGATAGCAATATATAAATACATGTCAGCAAAAGCAATGCCTATAATAATGCTGAGACTATGTTGCTAAAACAGCAGGCAATAATATTCTGACTTCAGTTGGGTGGAAAAAAGACACTGATTATACAGTAGGAAGTTTAAAAGGCAATGGTTGCTACGGTTCTAAGACAAAATGTCATGCCTGCAGGTAAAAGACACTGTTATGCAATTGCAGGTTGCAAAATAAATGGTTGCTAAGGTTTTAGAGGTAAAAAAAAAAAATGTGTCTACAGGTAAAAAAAGACACTGTTAGGCAGTTTACTGCTAAATCAATGGTCACTTAGATTCTAGTGCTAAGATGGCATGTCGGCAGTTAAATAAGGCAGTTGCAGGTTAAAAATCAGTGGTCACTAAGGTTTTAATAATTAGGAGCCGAGTCTTACAGGAAAAGTCACTGTTAAGCAGTTAGCTGACTGAAAATCGTGTCAGCAGTTAAATAAGGCATTTTCAGGTTAAAAATCAATGGTCGCTAAGGTTCTAATAATTAGGAGCTAAGTCTTACAGGAAAAGTCACTGTTAAGCAGTTAGCAGACTGAAAATCAATGGTCGCTGAGATTCTAGCGCTGGGAGCTGAGTTAGCCAAGAGAAAAAGTCATGTCTAAGTACAGAGAGCACATGTTCTGTTCTGGGCAATGTGGAAGCACTTGGATCATGAAATATTGTCGACGACAATCAATAAAACATGCTAAGACACTAGCGTTGTGTGCAGCGTCTAGTGCTGCTTAACAGACACCTCAATAAAGCTCAATAAGATACTAGCATTGTGACCAGTTTCAAAATGCACCTTAACAGACCCAATGAAGCATATACTAAGCAAATAGAGCAGAGGACTTAAAATTACACGTTGCTCCTACTAGAGTATTGGTAAACCATTCCCAAAAGTCTAAACAAAACGGACACAAATGCAGACGCTAAGCAAAGGGGACAAACAACACAAGAATGCACGCTGCACAACCAGAGCAGAGAGAAAGGCAAACCTAACTACCCTATCTCAAGGTGAGATAGGGTAGTTATAAAGCTTTAAACAGCAATGTTAAAGGCATCAGTATACTTATAAAGTTTCAGTAGCTCAAAACAGCAAGTACACATCAGGTATTAATACAGCAAAGTTAAAGCAGCAATATGATTAAAGCATTTCAGAAGCTTTTAGTAACATAAACACATTAAGCATAGATACATTAGATTCAGTTGTACTTATTTTTTCATTTTCTCTTGTGCTACACTTACCGGGAAGCGAGAGCACAGGGCCGAATGCACAAAGGAGGGAGGACATGTGTGGACCAGATTTAAAAATGGTGCCTCAGATATCGTCCTGGTGAAATAACATTCAGGGCGGAAATAAGCCTAGGGGGAGGGGATAAGTAGGGGGAGATTTAGGAAGGGAGAGGAGAATGGGGAATGAAGTAGAGCCAAGATGGCGGATAGGCCCAAAAAACAATCAGTGACCTGAGGCTGGAGAAGGAGAACTACTGCAGGGGTGCAGGTATATGGTTATAAACTTTAATTTACAGTTAATAACTAGGATTTTATGTTTGGTTAGTGAAAAACTCTCTAAAAGAATGTACATAAGTGTGGGGAGGTAAGTTACTGATTCTGTAGTGTAGGGCAGAGACTTTGTAGGCAGAGAAAGTTAGTGGAGCAGGAAGAAGGGATTATTGCTGTTCTTTTTATCAGGAGTATGATGCCACCTAGTGGAAAAAAGGAGGGAGGTGCACTCAGAGGAGAAGAGGTTCCACAGAGAAGTTAGGTTTACAGAGATTAGATAGAGGTATTGTGGGGAGTAGACTGTAAACCAAGGATGGGAGGGGGGGCCTGTGCAGTGACCAGTGGTAAGCTACTTTCATGCACACCGAGGTAGAATGCTGCTCAAGGTTAGGTAGATGCTAGAAAAAAACATATGTAAGACAAGATTACATACACTGAGTCTCCTTAGTAAGGGAGATAGGGTCCCAGAAAATTAATATAGCTCAAGCAGATTGTCCACGGACGTCTTCTCTTTGAAAGGAGGGATATCCTGTCTGGCAGTGAAGAAGGGGGAAACACTCTGGGGAGCAGACTGAGTCTCCTTAGCAAGGGAGATAGGGTCCCAGAAAATTAATATAGCTCAAGCAGATTGTCCATGGACGTCTTCTCTTTGAAAGGAGGGATATCCTGTCTGGCAGTGAAGAAGGGGAAACACTCTGGGGAGCAGACTAAGTCTCCTTAGCAGGGGAGATAGGGTCCCAGAAAATTAATATAGCTCAAGAAGATTGTCCACGGACATCTTCTCTTTGAAAGGAAGGATATCCTGTCTGGCAGTGAAGGAGGGGGAAACACTCTGGGGAGCAGCAGGAAGCAAGAGCAGCAGCCTAGGCACAGGGTTGAATGCACAGAGCCTAGACTGACTTGCTTATCTTTATAGAGTCTTTTTCAAAATGCTAGGAGCCTCTGTCTTGTGCAGCAGATCTTCTACACAGGCTTAGATTTCAATAGAACACTCAGAAATCTTTTCCCAGATGGTTGTTTTTATGGGGTGCCAGCTGGACACCTCATTGCAAAGTGCTTTTCTTCAACAGGAAAGAGATAGATCTATATAATCTATTTCTGGGGTTTTCCACTTGGACTTCAATGTTGGCAAGGGGGTTCCTCAGTATCCCTGGGTCTCATGGCATCCGTTATTCTCATGATACCTCTTGCAAGACTCCACATGAGAAAGATATAATCTATCTAACATCGCCATGGTCCTAGCATCAACACCCATGGTTTTTGGATTTGTAAAAAGGGAAATGATTTGGAGTAAACATCAAATTTCTCAGAATCCAGGTCTCCCATTCTCCCCTTCTGCTCCAACATAGTCAAAATAGATGCCTCAGATGTTACTTGGGGAGCATATAATGGTTAAGATGTTTACCTCACAGACACAAGATAAAGGGTTTGATTCTCAACTCTGGAAAGGAAATTGGCTAGGCTTAAAATGCCCCACAATGGCAGCTAGCCTACTATTTACCTATAACTATAACTAAGTATCAATGGCCATAAAAGTGCAGGATCCTTGGAATAAAAAAGACAGACCAAAACACACAAACATAAAAGAGATGCCAGCTCTTATAAATGTTCTCAACACCCTCTGATTCATTTGTGGTCCCTGGGACCTCTTCATATTTTACAGATGGCAACACCACAGTGATGTGGTACAGAAACAACCAGATTTTACCCCCTGTGCAGACTAGCCATGTTAACAGGGGATATAGTTTCACAACACAGTGTCGCCTGTCAGGCAACTAATACCCTGTCAGACTAAACTTGTGTGGCAGACATGCTGACCAGGACCAGAACAGACCCTTGCAAATGGAAACTGAATAAAGGGGTCTTCCAAGATTTGATTCATCTTTGGAGAACACCTCAAGATGATTTTTGTCTCCTTTCTAATAAACTGGCAAATTTCTCTTCTAGAACTCTATGAAACAAGGCCTGGAAGAGAAATGCCTTTTATTTTCTTTCAACGGAAATGTACCTGTATGTCTTTCTGCTCTTTCCACTGATTTTCAGGGTTGCTCTAAAGAATCAGAAGGGCTCCTAAAAGATCATTGTGGTGCGTGACTCCCTTCTGGCCACGGCAACAGTGACTCTTCCTTCTTATGAAAATGGCCAGTGGCAATTATCACAAGCTTCTTCACAGACTGGAAATGCTCTTGCAAGATTAGGGTGTTTGATACATCCCATCCCCAAAAAAGTACAATTCACTTCAAGGATAATAGGGTTTTAATACCTTTTAGGCACCTGTTTTCTGAGGATGTGAAGCAGATATTAACAGAACTAAGAGAGCTTGCTACATGAAAATCATATATTAGCAAATGTAAACGGTATTCTAGTTGGTACTAACAAAGGAAACAGCACCCATTCAAGCCTATTTTCTTTGTTTTTTTGGTATTACAGTATTTGTGTGAATTACTGTCCTATGGCCTGTCATACTCCTCTATCAAGGTTCATTTGTCGGCCATTTCAGCATATCTGCCCATGCAGTCTCATGTCAAAATGTCTTTGAAAGGGTTTCTGCATAAAAGGCTGCCCACTAAGCCATTGACTCCTCCTTGGCTCCTCCTTGCGATCTTAATTTTCAGTTGGACAAACTCGCTCCATATGACCCAGCACAGCAGGCTGAACTGAGTTTCTTAACATGCAAAACAGTCTTATTGCTCTGACCTCTGCAAGAAGAGTGTCTGTGTTGCAAGCTGTTATGGTGGGTCAACCTCATCTCACTTTACACAAAGATAGGGTTTCTTTCTGAACTATTTATTCAATTATTTTTATTGGTATTTGATTACCAGGAAGGTCCAACTGGATAGGACCTCATTTTCAGTGGGTGCCCAAGGAGAAAAGCTCAAGTATTACAAAATATTTTATGAACAATAAATTTCACAGTCTATAAAATAATGCAAAAAAATATATAGTTTAAATCATTATACCAAATTTGACTGAAACATTGACTAAGAATTAGATACAAGTTAAATGATAATCATTTAATAGTTAAAAAAATAGCCAGTTCATAGAGAAATTAAAGGTTAGTTAATATAATACAAACATGCATTGCAATATGAAGTGAGGGAAAAGCAGGCTTAATGTTTATTTTGAGAGAAAGTTAGGGGAGAGAAATTGACAGAAGTAAGGAATTGAGTGAAGAAGGGAAAGTAAGAAGATGTAAGGTATGAATAGGTATTTGTTCACATTTAGGGATATAGTTTATCCCGGTATTAAGCAAGAATAGAAAGCCAGTTTTTGGCCAGAAATTCTTTCAGAATAAGTCAGAAGGATGGGAGCGAGGGTATTGACATAATGGATAGAGACAAGCAGTTAACATGGTATAGAAAATGTCCAGATCTGATAGGTTTCCGGACAGACAGGAGTTTTTGGTCATTGGATCATAATGACTGACTGGGAACATAGTTGTGTAGAATGTTATTTAGTGTTGGACAAGCAGATGGATTCTGGATAGTTTTATAGGTTGTAAGAAGCTGTGTATATGTTAGTTGACGGGGTTGTTCTAACCAACTTAGGCTTTTTAGTGCTATACAGAGTTGGGTTCTGAAAGGGGTATTTGCTGCAAATTTAACAACTTTCTGAAAGCATTGCTCAAGTGTTGATTCTTGTGATACTTGAAAGTTAGTAAGGATGGGAGCACCATACAGAAATGTGGGGAGGAGGTCAGTGTTTCCAAGTGTAGCTTCAGCTGCGTTGTTGATAAATGTTTTGGCTCTATAAAGCATCCCTAGTTACTGATG
The DNA here is from genome assembly GCF_019279795.1 of Protopterus annectens. Lineage (NCBI taxonomy): Eukaryota > Metazoa > Chordata > Ceratodontiformes > Protopteridae > Protopterus > Protopterus annectens. Next base: position 88,428,533 of record NC_056734.1, read on the forward strand.
AGTTTTTCTGACACAGCTTTGTATATGGAGGTCAAATTTAAGGTTATCAGCCAGTATCTAGTGGGAAAAAGAAGTCGCATATATTTTCTGTTTGTGTACTTTTTGCCCCCATGCCTGCCAACTATCAAGCCACCCTTGTTAGATTCAATCCCATTCATTCTCTAGTGGTTGGGATAGTCCTCAGATTATCAATGGCAAGAACAATCTGATCTACAGCTAAATAAATACCTTAGCTGTCTCTTACTGAAGAAATATTGGATTTAAGTCAGAGAAATATTAAGCAAGGCAGAAGAGCATATCTTCACGGATGTGTCACTGGGATCCAAGAAAAGACCAAGACTGTTCATTGGCTTCAGTTACAAATATTTATGCATTTTTGCATGTCACTCTTGTTGTCATAGGAAAAGTAACTAAACCATATTTTCTACATTCAGTAGAAATGTTTTTCAGAAACTGGGGATTATTACATTATATAAAATTACATCAGTTGTTTCCCACACAGAAGACAATAGAAAATAAAGATCACAAGTTTTCTCGTACACTTCTCACCACCAGTGCAAATTGGCGCAGATCTGTGAATTAAAGTGATAGTGAGAACCTCTTATTCAGAGACAAAAGCTCACCATGTTAGCAGCTAATTATCATGTCTCTGGATCAAATACTGCGCTGTTACACCTGACTTTGCTGGCGTTCTCCCTACATGATTGTGAATCCATGCATCTCTGTAGTCCAGGCACTTCCCAAGGCACAGACATGTACAGAAATACAGACTTTCATACTCACACATACACACACACACACACACACACACACACACACACACACACACACACACACACACACACACACACACACACACACACACACACACACACACAGACACACACACACACACACACACACACATACACACACACACACACACACACACACACACACACACACACACACACACACACACACACACACACACACACACACACACACACACACACACACATTTATCCAGCCAAATGCATAACCCTACACAAACTCTCACAGAATTGGGAATGGCAGCTGGTGCATTATTAGATAGCTACTCTTCTGAAGATTCCGGTGTATGAAACAGCCTAAGTTGTAAAGTTAGACGCAATAGAAAACTCTGCATGAAAGAGATATAAGAAGGGTCTGCAGAGCAATGAGAACAAGTAATATATCACAAAGCTTTTACCTGTTTAATTAAAAAAAAAAAGAAAATGGCAGATCATAGATAACAGATGATCCCCTATCTGGTTTCAGAGTTAATGCTGTAGTATAAGATTTATGCAGCTGTCTCTGCTTATCCTTTATAAACATCACATCTGCTTTACTTTACTGAAATGAATGTGGACAGTTTAGTGTAGAAAGGTCTGTTCTCAAGATAATGCTTGGTTTTATGAATCATATATTATATGACTGGTGCAATTGTTCTGTGTTTGACGTTTTAAAGGATGCTATGTCAGTAGTTTTTCTGTCCTTCAGGTGGATGTCCTGCACAACTCAGATTATGTGGAGCATGTCAATCATATGGTGATTCAGCCGCAGTTCCTCCAGTCCATTCATCATTCCATTGCTGACTTCACTGAAAACAATCTCAAGGGTGTCCATAACCCAGGTAGGACATTTGCACTGAAAACAGACATCAGATGAATTAATGAAAAGGAATGAATAATAAAACACTGTGATGTTATTGATAAAAATACATAAAATATGGTCAAAAATCATTATTTTAATTTTGGTTAAATACCTAATTACCATGTTATCTGTATTATTCATGTTGCAATAAATTATTAATGAAATAACCTCAGCTTAGTGCCAAGTCTTAACTTACTGGGTTGATCTGCAAAGAAATGGCTGACATACAGTGTGTATTAAGATTATATATCCTGAGGATTTATTTCTGTTCTACTGTTCTTACAGGACATCAGCTGTAAATATATTATTTTTAGCCAAACTGATGTCTAAGCAAAAAAGAAGTACCAGTTAATAAATTAATATCCTTTTAGTCACTCATAGCAGAAAGTGTACTTTGAAGTGAAGCTTGATGCAACTGTCTCCAAGTAGATGATTCACCTTATATTATTAAAGGAGCCCCACAGAGTTTGCTGTTGCAATACAGTTATTAGCACTCACCCTTATCATAAGGAACATAGAGCTAATTCTTTTTATAAGAACCTCAAAATCATGTATTGCGTCATTTCCTTGTCATTATATTTCAACATCATGTGTCAGGTAATCAGACTTTAAAAAGATTCTATTATAGCTTCTTAACATAAAGTGCCTCACAGAACATTTTGCATTCTTTACAAAGAAACAGAGGAACAGAATTAGATAAAGAACCTTCAGGCTCACCTTGTCTGTGTCACTCCCATATGATGTAGTTTTCTATCTCCTGTTGCCCTCTGATACCAAAATAACTACACGGTAAGTTAGTGCCATATGACCAGTCTATTAACAATTTAGTATCAGGCTTCAGGCTTTATTCATCTGCATCTGCTTCTCATATATTGCTAAATGTAATCAGTTTCAATGTTCATATATCTCACATATTGCCAAATACAATGAGATTCAACTTTCAATTTAGTTTATTGATTTGTTCAACACAGAAGTGAATCTGCCTTAATCAGCAAACTGTGCCGGTACCATGAGCTACTGCCCTACCTAAAAAAAAAAAAAAGACAAAAAAGCCCTTCAGTGTAATAAGCCAGTCACTACTAGTGATTGGCTTATTACAGTTAGATCCATGTCCACTCCCAGTTCTTCCATTGAACAGCAAAATATAAACCTGACCTTCCTTCCACTGGTACAACAATCAGGCAGCAAAATGCACGACATAACCCCCCCCCCCCCCCAGCCATTCAGGGCCCATTCTTGTGCCTTGCACACAACCCTCATTCAACACATTTTGTTTGTCATTTGTTCTTTCAAACTATAGTAAACTGATTGCTACAAAGGTAGCAAACAGTTGCTACAGTTTTTAACCATCCTGCATGGGAGCTCCATGGCACTCATATTTTACTTAAAAAAATCCATTTCTTCTTTTAAACTGTAGACTGCAGCAAACATTTGCTACTACTTTTATAGCTTGAAAGCACATAGCACTACAAAGCTCAGGTTTTAGTGAAAAATAAAAGAGAGAGAGATTTACTTTTTTACTTTTTTACTTTTAAACTGTAGCAAACTGCTTGCTACAATCTAGTAAGCAGTTGCTACAGCTTAGACCACACGCTGAGAGGTATTGCATTAAAGAGAGAATGGGATCAGTTGAACGTGCCCCCCCAACACTTTGTACCCAGGGCAGTTGCCCACACACCTCACCCTAGCTACGCTATTGCTTCAGCCTTACTCAACATTTTCTGTTTCTTTGTGCTTGACTTTTAACCTATCCAGAGGCTTCTGCATTTTAGTTAAAGAATTCTGACACTAACCTTACCATGTCATGGCTGTCTTGCTAAACTCTACATATATGTCCTAGCCAGTTATCTGTTTTCTTATTTATTCACAGACTCCAACAGAGACTCACAGCTATTGACATTTACCCATACAGCATGCAGTGGAAGCATCACTGCATCACCTACCTTAATTAATTTCATTTAATTAACCATAATTCTATAACAATTACCTACTCTTACCTCCACATGTTAAGCCACTGGTCATCCCACTCAAAACTACCCCATCCTTAAGCTTGTCTTTTGCTCACTGGGCATTTTTAATTGCTTGCACGTAAATGTCAGCTTGTTACCCCCTTTCATTGTCCCAAAATCTTTGTCATAAGAAAGAACGTTTGTTATTTCTGTATTCCTCTTATACCCACTAACACCTTAAACTTACATACATCTCAACTACTTCCACCGTTTATGCAGTTTCATTTTTACATTTCCTTTTCTATATATGTTGTCATATAAATATATGTATACATACTGTAGATATATATCTATATATGTATATATACATATACACATATATATATATATATATATATATGTGTGTGTGTGTGTGTGTGTGTGTGTGTGTGTGTGTGTGTGTGTGTGTTTATATATATATATATATATATATATATATATATATATATATATATCTATATATCTATATATATATATATATATATAGATATATATATATATATATATATATATATTTATATGGGTCTCCCTGACTTCATCGACCTGCCGAAACACCGACACTAAGAAGACCGACACGAGAAGACCGACGAGACAGATGATCGACAATGTGAAATCCCGACAGCCGAAACACCGACATGGGCAGTGTGTGAGCACGAGCGGACAGGTAAGTGTGTGCTAGTGAGGGATTTAGTGTTAGGGAGCAGACAGGTAAGTGTGTACTAGTGAGGGATTTAGCGTTAGGGAGCGGACAGGTAA